>NC_064641.1:778956068-779291408 GCF_023864345.2 Schistocerca serialis cubense
GAAATGACGAAGAAGAAAGGCAAATTATGTGTGAACTTTGGTTTTCTTCTTTGCAAGAATTGGCAATTCATAAATGATGACCTGTATTAAAAGTAACCTAACACCCCACACACTGACAACCTATCACAAATTGGTGCCAGTTTCTATTACTTTTATACATGGATCACAAAGTATTAGAACTGGGAGGGAGGGACCACAGGAAGTGGCAAGTCACACAGAAGGAGTGAATATTATGAGAGAGAATCCGGAAGCATGATGACAGAGATGGAGCTGGTGTGCAATTAGGGCTGACTGAGATTGAGGTCATGATGGTTGAGCAATGGAAGGATGTGCTGTAATGACAATTCCTATCTACATAATTCAGAATTCTGTATGTGTGTAGGGTCTACCTGATATGGGACTGGAATAAATTGTGCTGGGTGGGGATGCACAGGGCAGGTCTTGCATTTACATTTCCCATATTGATATAGTAGGTGGCAAGGGGTCGGAGGTAAGTGTGGCATAAGGATTGGTCAGGATATTTAACAGATCAAATGGCCAACAGTATATGTCAGTGGACTAATTTTGTATGCAAGTTCCTGTCTATGAAGGTACATCAGCATATTGGGCAAGATACTAATCAGAACTACATATATATAATCCATGGATCACTACACTGATGGAACGTTTTAGACATGTTATGTTTGCTGGTAAGTAATTTGCTTGCTGTGCACCAAGGTGACAAAAGTCACAGGATAGTGATATGCACACATACAGATGGCAGTGCCAGTACCATGTACACATGGCAGAAAAGGACAGTGCATTGCAGAGTTATCATTTGTACTCAGTTGATTCACATGAAGCAGTTTCCAACTTGATTATAGCCACATGACGGGAATTAACATACTATGAATGTGGAATGGTAGTTGGAGCTAGACGCATGGGACATTCCATTTTGGAATCAGTTAAAGAATTCAATATTCTGCAATTCTGCCGAGAATACCAGATTTCAGGCCTTACCTCACCTCTCACCACGGATGACACACTAGCCGACGGCTTTCACTTTATGACCAAGAGCAGCAGTATTTGTCTTAAGTTGTCAGTGGTAACAGACAAGCAACACTGCATGGAATAGCCACATAAATCAATGTGGGATGTATGACAAAAGTATCCATTAGGACAGTGTGGCAAAATATGGCTATGGCAGTAGACGACCGATGCAAGTGCCTTTTCTAACAGCACGAAATCCACTCCAGTGTCTCTCCTTGGCTTGTGACCACATCAATCGGAGCCTAGACAACTGGAAAACTGTGGCCTGGTCACATAAGGTTCAATTTCAGTTGGTAAGTGCTGACAGCCCATTTCGAGTGTAGCGCAGATCACATGAAGCCGTGGACCCAAGATCTCAACAAGGCACTGTGCAAGTTGGTGGTGGCTCCATAATGGTGTGGGCTGTGTTTATGTGAAGTGAGCTGATCATTGACAGGAAACTGTTATCTTCAGCTACTTCGAACCCATTTGCAGCCATTCATGGACTTCATGTTCCCAAAAAAACAATGGAACTTTTATGGATGACAATGAGCCATGCCACCAGGCCACAACTGCAATTGTTTGAAGATCATTCAGCACAGTCTGAGCGAATGGTTTGTGCACCCGTATCAGCCAACATGACTCCCATGAAACACTTGTGGTACATAATCGAGAGGTCAGTTCGTGCACAAAATCCTGCACTAGCAACACTTTTGCAATTATGGATAGCTATAGAGGTAGCATGGCTCAATATTTCTGCAGGGGATTTCCAGTGACTTGTTGAGACCATGCCATGTCGCGTTGCTGCATTACGTCGGGCAAAAGGAGCTCTGCCATGATTTTAGGAGGTATCTCATGACTTTGTGGGTAATTTCAAGCCAAGTAGTTAAGTGAGCCTGTTATGAACAGTCACACGTTGTTATCAAATTAAGAAAGTTGTGAACCATTTGGTTATCATTAATCTCATCTCAGGCCAGAATTATGAAAGTTTTAAACTAGAAGACTCACACAATAGTATTAATTTTTAGATGAGATCTTGCCATGTGCAAATAGTACTTTCCCTACACACTAGTTATTTTTTAGACATTTTATCCCAGTTCACATTACTGGCCCCCAGGTCATTATTAGTTTCTTCCCCACTTTTTTCTACACCTGGCTCACTGAGCGATAATTCTTTGTATATGTTTGACAAACATCTTTTATATCTACCCAATTTTAGTATGACAATGTGATTTGACTCTTAGGATGTAGAACTTCCCAAATGCTGGGACTCCATAAATGTCCCTCTACATTATGAAAATATAACCACTGGGTGTACTTGTCATTGTTTTTTGTTGAATGGCCAAAAATATCTATAGTTCTGTATTTCTCCCATTTCATAAAATTTCACACAGTGGTTTGTATTCTTGGCAGATTTAGACCTGAAGATGCATGTATACTGGCATAAAACCTATATTTGCAAATAAAGCACCTTTATACAGCTATGTGGCTTCTGGAAACACCTAATCATTCTGGACTTTAATTGTTATAATTTTTAGGATAATTTGAATGGTTACTGAATGTTGAGAGTTATTTTGTTGTTATTCACAATGTCTCTAAGTTGTGGATGTCCTCCCCAGAAACTATGTAGATGAATCAGTTGCAATGAACTCAGTTTCAGTTGTGATACTGTCTACAACAAGACAGACACAATATATGTACTGTTATGGTTCTGGCAGTACATGGTTCTACAGTGTCACTAAGTGAACAACGAAAATCAGAAATCTCCCATGATTTTTACCAATCCTTGTGTCAAGAATGTTCTCTGAGCAGCCAAGCATAGCATGAGAATGCTGTGCCATATGTGAGCTTTTTCGTTAACCTAAGGATATTCCATTGAAATCCCACAGTAGTGTTGTAATGGCAGTTGGGTGCTGAGTGTTACGAGAAATGCAACTTATCACACTAGCAGAAGGAATTTTTTGATTAAAAGTACTGGACGTCATATAGAAACACAATCCAGACTTTAGATACCAATGAAAAGAAACTTTATACTAATGAGTGCCCAGTCATCGCATATAAATATTTGAGGAAGATGATTAGTAAGATTATCTAATATTAGTAATAACTCTTGTCTTTATTGAAGCACTTACTTTTCCACCAGTAATATTTTCCTTCATTGCTTCCCCTGTGTTGTCAGAGTTTTCTATATCTGAACTGGGATCACGATGAGTAGTAGTTCTTCTTTTTTTCAGTCGCTGACTTTTGGATGAAGATTTCGGTGACCCATCTGATATTTTCTGAGAGATTCGCATGTCTTTTAATTCAGCACAACTGGATTCTTGGAAATCTTTCTGTACTTTCACCTCTTCATTTTCATTTGAATCTTCCGCATACTTCCATTTCTTTAGCTCAATATTATTTCTTACACGCTTTGATTTCATATTAACAGGACTAGAAACAGATTTTGAACTGTCCCCATTATGGTAATTATATTTTATGGAGGGGCTTCTCTCATTCATTCTAACATTAATTTTTGTTGGAGAAGAATAAAACATAGCTCCAGTGACCTCCAAAACTGAGGAATTATTATGTTCAGAAACTGTTCTCTCTTCTATCTCAGCTTTATAAGGAGTTCCTCCTTCTGTGATGCAACAAATACACTTAGGTTTCTTACAAGAACGAGGAGTATTTTTTCTAGATGGAGATAACGTCTCATTTACATTAGGACAAGAACGGTCTATTTGATTACAATCTAATGAGCTCTTTTCTGAAGAAACATCATCTTCCCTATTAATTAGCTTGGAAATTTCTTCTGGTTTTAACTTGTCAAGTGACTCATCAAATAAACGAGTCTTGCACTTCCTTCTGTCTCTGGTCCTTTCCATGTTTTCACCGTATTTAACACTGCTGTCATTCTTTAGATGAGAGTGCCTTCTTTGATTAGAGTGGGGACTATTTAAAAGTTTATATTTTGTTCCTGACAAGACAGGTGACATGCTGTTCTGCATTTTACCACTGTAAAATGTTTCAATATAAATACAAAAGGTGTCTTTCCGTGTTGCAACTATGTGCAAAAGTACCCTCTACTGTCACCTATACACAAGACTGTGCTCCTAATGTTTTATTTCTTCTTCAGCACCACACTCTTTAGCCACAGTGTAGACCACCTGGAAGAAAAAGAAAGGTATTTCATTACATCAATGAACTGATAATTGCGTGGGGGTTTTAATCAGATTTTAATGTCACTGAGAGAGAGGGAGTTAGTTTTCTATCCTCCTAAGCATAGGTAGAATACATTTTATGATCACTTGCACTAGTGACATGGAGACCGATGGAACAAAGAGCCCTTCCTGTGGTCAATGAATGAGAGAGCTCAAGAAGTCAACAGCTAACCAGAAGCAAAGTCCAGAGTACAGCGACAGGAAAGTCGTCATAAGTGTGCGTATGCAAACATTCCAAGGAGTTATCTCAATTGAAAAAATGTCAGCACAGGCAAGGTCTATACTACTGGAGTTTTGAGATCAGTTCCTGTGCTTTCAAAAAATAACAATGAATAAAGGATGGTTCCACCTCTGTGTTAGAGAAAAACAATTATTTGTATACTTCCAAACAAGCAGACCCATCCTTAATTCATTATTACAGGTAAAGTTCGTTACACTGTTACTGGAAAGTATCGAAGGCCTCAGAGAATAGTGAAAACTGCCAGACAGACACGGGGCCATGGGTATGTACAGACACTTTCATGTCAGTGTACGCATCCATGTGACATGCCCGTGAGGGTGCACTCCATTGGTGCACGCTGCAGCCTTGGTAAGAAGCCCAAATATCTCTGACTTTCCCTCCATATCAATACCTGGACTGCGTGGGGAATCTGAATCACTGTCTGATACTTCCCCGCTCTCCCCCTCCATGTATTTTAATCGGCAGGTAGGGGCTGGAAATGGCCCAGCCCTTGTCGACCCATCAAAGAAGGGGAGACACAGTGCTATAACCCCTGTCAAAGGTTCAAGCAATATTTTCTGGTCATGATCAGCTGGACTGAATATCGACACTGCCTAGGTTTGCTGGCTGATCGACTGTTTTTGAGGAACTGCTAGTTCATACCCACAGTAGAGGGAGTGCTGGCCATGGTTCAGATTAGGACAATAGTTAGGCCTCCATGGGCATCTCAGTTTGAGAATGCTCAGTCTCTGCTAATTGCTCGGTGAGAGTATCTCCCCCTCGAGCATTGGTGTGAGCCAGAAATGACATAGAAGATGGTAGTGGTTCCACCTCCATGGGCTCCCATCACTGATCACGGAAACCCCCGCTGGTGCCTACAAGGCAGACAGGCTGTAGAGTGGACTTGTCCTGGGTGTGGCTGCATAAGCTACGCCCACTTCACTGTTGAGGTGGAGGGGGTCACTACAGCTCCTTGTGAGTAGGGTTACCGAATGATGATTAGTGATCAGGTGAAACTCAGTACTGTAGAGATATACATGACACTTCTTGACACCATATGTGATACCTAATGCATCTTCCTCTATTTGTAAGTAATTTCACTGCATTGTGTTTAATTTTTGGTTTTGTTTTGCTTTAGGGCACAAAAAACAACTGGTGTCACACGCGTCCAAGTCAAAACTGTAGAACATGAAGGCATACAGAAATGGAACGTAAACGGCTAAAAAATGGACATTCCATCAGGAAGTGGCGGACAGTTAAAACTTGGGTGCAATGTGTACAAAGCGGTGGGGTGGCACCACTTATCAAATGACGATGGCTAAAAAGGCAGTGCCCAATATGCAGCCTAGTTAAAATGACTTCCTCCCAGCAGCTGCATTTAATGTTTTAGATTCCAGTGCAGTCGCCTGTTCTATGCCAGTGGGATTTGTGGAACAGCAATCTATGAATGACACAATCAGACTTCAGTGGCAAGTGTTTGCTGGACTGAATGTTGCTAAAGAAACGGCCGACCTAAGGCTCTTTTTAAGTTGCAAGAAGGCTTTGTGACACACATCTGACCACCCAAATTTAACTCCTTTTTTAATCAACTGATTAAGCAGCTAGGACGTCTGGACTGTGTTGGAATGAATTTTGCATAAGTACTAACTTTGCCCAGGAATGACTGTAGCTATCTGAGGTTCTTGTAAACTTCTAAGTTACTAAGTTACTGATTGAATCCATATGCTCTTGTGTTGGCGTGAGCCCCTTCTTTACTTAATATACATCTTGGGTGGTTTACATTTGGCTCCAGAAACTACAAATGTCAGGGCAATAATGCAAACCACAGGCTTTGAGCTGCTCACATCTGTAGATTTTGCAAGTGCTGCTCTCATGTGGCCCGGGTAATTAGTAAGTCATCTAAATAATTAACACAACTGGAAATGCCATGGATGAGATATCTGAAACATTGTGGGAGTGTGTGCGACTCCTTCAGGTGCTAGCAACCTCCTTTGGGAACAATAGCAATTAAGGGTTACCAAATACTGATGGCTGTCACAGTAGTACTGCATAAAAAATTTGAAGTAACCAAAATAAGTCAACATTGTGGCAAGTACATGGTAACAGTAGGAATCATATGGAAACATACCAACTGGATCATAATCTCTTACTATGCACAATACTTCAGTATACAATCATATGTACATCACATTAGTAACATTGCACAATATGCAAGGCACAAAAGCTTTTTATTAATCACAGACATTCACACAAAATAAGTGTTACGGCACTCCAACACTACTCCAACACAACTCACAATGGAGGAAGAATAGTAAACACTACCCTACCTGAATAAAATCTATGCATTCTTAACAGGGAAACACAGGATAGCAAAACAAAAGATATCCCTGTAATAAATAACAAAGCCTTGACACAAATAGGAAACTCGAGTGTTGACAAAATGACCATAATGTAATCACAATAAAAATCCATTCAGGCATCTTAGCAGATGATGTTTTTAACAGAAGACTCTTGCTCCATAAAGCAGTCTGGGATAGATTGCGAGAAATCATATAATATTATCCTCTGTGAAACTTAACAGAAAGCACGGACTACAAATCCATACACCGACTGAACTGATACAGACAGCACAGAAGACAGCAACACCAAACACAAACAATAAACTGAAAAAAAAAACACTCAAAAATTCCGTGGTCACACAAACTCACAAACCTAAGAAAACAAAACAGATGCTAAACATGTGGAGATTACCTTGCAAAGCTTTAATGGAAAAAACAAACCCCGTCAATCTTGGCAATGCTGCAACAAAATGATGGAATGTGAACATACGCTTGGAGAGGCACTGCAGAATACTTGCTGCAAAAACTACGGCCTGATGATGATGATAAAAAAAAAAAAAAAAGATCTACAGATGCACATCAATCTTTGAACAAAACTACAGCTTGACTACAGAAATGAAACTGTCACTTGCCGTTTTAAATGAGAGGTTAGCCCCAGGGCCTGATGGTGTCCACATGGAAGTCCTACAACAGTTCGCATCACTCATTATCCCCTTTCTAATCAAAACCCTAAATAAGGCCCTGCATCTGGGAAGAATACCTGGAACATGGAAAATAGCGAACACTGTGATCCTCAAGAAAGCCACAGTTAAAGATTCAAACAATCAAGAGTTATACTGGTCAATTTCTTTACTGAACACACTTGTTTAAGTCCAGGAACACCTTCTGTGTGACAAACTATAGTCACATGGGGAGCTAATGGGACTTAGCTACCAGCGATCTGGATTTCAGAAAAACAAATAAATTGACAAACAATAAACCAAGCACTCTGCATAGTAGAAAACACAGACATCAGAGGTGCATTTTACAATCTATGGTGCCACAGAGGCTTATTTAGACTATGCAGCCACCTAGGGCAGTGGATTTTAAAGGTGTCTTGTAAGCTATTACTGTTTTAAAAAAACATTTTATTCACAACTCTTGAAAAGAGAATGCAAATTTAACTCACACTGAAATGGAAACATGAGAGATTTTGTTTTAGTAATGATACTTTGCACACGGTGACCATTATTAATTTTATTCAGTGTCCTGCCTTCCCATCAATCATTGAACAAAACTACAGCTTGACTACAGAAATTCTCATTGCTCAGAAATAAGTTTTGCGATGGGAGATGCCACTAGCACTGTCATAGAAGTAGCCCATGTCGACAATCAATGATACTCATCCAAAATTCACATTCAAAGAAAATACCGCCAGTCATTGTAACAGCTGGTCACTTGGGCACCAGTTCAGTTTAATTTGAAACTGTCATGAGTGCAGTTGTTTAGAGTTTAGTTTGTGATTTATATTTTAGTATTAATTTAAGTGAGTGACAGAGAAGAGAAAGTTATCTTTGGAACTGGGGGATCGAGACAGGTGTGACAATAAAGAAAGAGGAAATTGTGAGAAAGAGCTGAAAAATCAATGTGTTATTTAAAAATAAAACACAGCCAGCTAGTTCTAGACTGAAGTTAAAATTTTCTGGGTTATTAGGCCGCATCATGTTTCTTCTAAAATGTTTGATGTTTCGACCCCTCTGCTGGGATCTTCCTCAGGATCTTTTGGTGTCCACTACTGCTAGAACACTGTCAGAGATGAGTGTCGTGTCCACTTATAAAGGGTGAGTTTTCTAGCGTTCGTGCTGGAGAAGTGATAGTATTGTTTAAAATTCATATGGCTACCATTGGTGGGCCATAGTCATAGGCTAATATTCCCGCTCTGATGCAGAGGAAGGGCCGTTGGTAGCTCATTTCCTGTGGATACCATTGGCACACCATCGTCATTGGATAGAAAGGCACTATTCCACATTTATGCTGGAGAAGTGTTATTGGTTGAAATGCCTGCTAACGCTATTGGTCGGTCGTCATCAGTGGCTAGATTCGAAACAGACAGAGCAAGAGAAGAGTAATGTTTACCCAAAATATTATTGTCCGCCAAGGTGACTTGCAGCGCATTGTTTATGCCGCTCACACACCGCGGCCGCATATTTACTTCCTTGATGGCAGGGAGCCACGATGGCATTGTTGATCTCACAATAGTTGTAACAGTAATTCCTGCTGTTACAGTTGGAATTCCCACTGACTTCTTGTTGTTGCACAACTTGAGAAACTCAGGATCTATGCCTCACAGTTAATAGGTGGGCTGTGAGAATGTCCTCACTGCCACTTTTCTACCCTACATGACAGAGGCAGAACACAGTTTACAGTCACTTGCACTGGTGGTGACGCAGGGGCTGGAAAAAGGTATAGATCCAAATAGAGAGGCTGGGGCTCTAACACAGCATAATCTGACATACACATCACCATTAGCAACAGTTCTGATAGGAGTAGAAAAGTACACATATCACGGTTTCTTTAAAAATAATGGTTGACAAATAACTAAGGATACTGTACTACACACAGTCCAGTCTCATTAATATGGCCACCACCTATGTTCAATGCCAATGTGCAAAAACCACTCACAGATGGCAGGTGGCAGCACTAGCAGTGGAGATTACATAAAGTGTGTCGGGGGACGGGGAAAACAATGTAGCTGTCATCATAAGGCACAAAAGGAGTGATTTATCTGACATCCAAAAGGCATGTAATTGCCTTTCGGGTCAAGGGTGGAAGCATTACCAAAACAGTTAGGTTTGTAAACTGTTCATGTGCCGCCACAGATAAAGTATACTGTGCATGGCAAAATGGCAGTATCCAAAACCGGTGCTGAGGCAACTGCGGTTCACTACAGGCCATAGATGGCAGAGGGTAACAGCAGCAGCAGAATTGCATACAGGCAAATAGACATGCAACTGTTGTGCAACTGACCACCCAGATGAACCAAGGGGGTACCAACAGTGTCTCCTCAATGACTGTTCAGTGACCGTTGCTGTGTTTGGGTTGGGTTGTTTGGGGAAGGAGATCAGACAGCGAGGTCATCGGTCTCATTGGATTATGGAAGGACGGGGAAGGAAGTCGGCTGTGCCCTTTGAAAGGAACCATCCCGGCATTTGCCTGGAGTGATTTAGGGAAATCACGGAAAACCTAAATCAGGATGGCCGGACGCAGGATTGAACCGTCGTCCTCCCGAATGCGAGACCAGTGTCTAACCACTGCGCCACCTCGCTCGGTGCTGCTGTGTTTGGGGTTCTGTAGCAGGCGCCTGGTTCATGCATCCATACTGACTGCTGTTCATTGGCTACAAAGGCTGGAATTTGCATGCCAATTCTGCCACTGTGTGGCTTCTTCAAATGAATCATGTTTTATGCTTCATTGGACAGATGGCCTTTGGCATGTATGGTATGAAACTTCTGAAAACAATAATCATCAGATGGGCCTGGCTGGAGGAGGGAGCATTATGGCCTGGGGAGTGTTTTCACGGCATTTCCCGGGTGATTGCGTCATTATGGAAGGCACAATGGATCAACACAAGTATGCACTTATCTTTGGAGAACATGTCCACCTCTACTGTTTTTTCTCGGCATAATGACACCTACCTACACGACAATGCAAAGTGTCAGATAGCGAGCAATGTATGTATATGATCCAGAGCACTGAGATGAGTTTACTGTACTCCGCTTGCCACTAAACTCCCCAGATTGAAACCCAAGTGAGAATGTGTGGGACCACTTCGATCGGAGTGTTCATGCCATCGATTCCAAACCGAGAAACCCAGCACAGCTGGCCACGGCACTGGAGTCGGCATGGCTCTGCATCCCTGTTGGTACTTTCCAGAACATCACTGACTCTCTTCCTGTATGTCTTGCAGTGGTCCACACTACAAAGCGTAGTTATTCAGGCTTTTGATAGGTAGTCACATTAATGTGACTGGACAGTATACTACCAAAATAGTCACTTCAGCTTATCAATTTCATCACAACTAAAATGCATTCAGTAAACATTATTTCAGGCTACATTGCTAAAATAACTTTTAAGTTGATGGCTGAGTCGTGTGTGGGATAGGATGGAAGCAGTAGTCTTCTTGCTTATCTTTCTTCAGCTGGCAACTATTAATGCACAATATTTTTCAATTTACATACTGAATTTCATTAATAAATTTTCCATGACTGTTGCTTATCTTTCTTCAGCTGGCAACTATTAATGCACAATATTTTTCAATTTACATACTGAATTTCATTAGTAAATTTTCCATGACTAACACCTTTAGGTAACTACAATCATTTGATCAAATAGATGATATCTGAAAACAAGCTGCTACTAAAATAGAAGATGTGTGTAACCACAAGCCAACATTTTTATAACTAGAAGAATGATTAAGTCACAGGCAACTACAGGTGTAAGAAAATGGTGTAACTGAACAATTTATTTCTCAATTTTAAATTTCAAAAAGCAGGAAGCAAGATCGAGAGCATGGTCATTTAAAATGGGGCACAAGCCTGGATTACAAAAAGACTGGGAAATTACTTGGCCAAGATTTTTTCAAAGGAATCATTCTGGCACTTGCCTGGAGCAATTTAAGGGAATCACTGAAAATATAAATCTGGAAAGTCTGATGAGAACTTGAACCAGCTCTGTCCTGAATGCAAGTCCAATATTTTAACTATCTGACCACACTGGTTGGTTTAAATGATAAAGCAGAATAATTAAACCTCATAACACAACAAACTTATGCACATATTTTTTTGTTATTTTATGGAGCTATTAAACTAAATTCTAAAATGGAAGGTGCACATTAGCATTAGTGTGTCTAAAATATCTATTGATACTGTTATGCTACCAGATGTTACAAGGAAATAAAGTTATCCAAATAACAATAACTGGAGTCAGCTTGCTTTTGAAGCTTTGAATACACAGGGCAGAGAGCAAACAGACAGCACCAGATTCAGCTGTCAAATATCCTACAATAACAAATTTCCTCACATTAAAATAACCACAACTGCATAAAACATCACAAACTTGTATATGACCCAATACTACTATGGCGGAGACAACTGTATTTTCACACGCGAAATTCCAATGGATACGTTTATACAGACACTATAGATAAAATATGCCCATGATGGAACAATCAAGGATGTTCGAATTTACTATTTCTAGCTATTACTTACCGGCAGCAATTGCTCTGTCGAAATTCAATTTCAGTAGTTTACAGTGCATTCAATCCACAAGAAGTTACAACAGATGAAGGATTGTTCACTTTGATACAAATGTGGATACACTTGGAATGGTGAAATGAGAACTCCTTAAGCCCCATCTACTCCCAACCTTTGTTACAGCATTCTCATCCTTTTGAAAGATCCAGGTGCAGCACTTTTCCTAAGCACCCTTCCCAGCACATCTAATTTCAATTCCATCGCAGGCATACCCTATGCAGTCAGGAACAGGATCACTGGTGAAAACAGTCATGCCTTACAGGCAACAGAGTACACTGATGGCCACCATGAGCAACAATCCTGAAGACAGCTGAGTTATGCAATTCCACCAGCAAAGGTGCTGCCTGTTTTGTAGTGTGGTCAGCCTATCACCATGATCTTAACACATGTACAGAATACCACAGTACATAAATAAACTGCAGGATGGCAGAAGTCTTCTCCAGTTCTCAACAGCTCAAATGAAGATGACTGGCTGGTGTCCAGTGTAGTAAATGATGAAAGGCTGCAGGCCCAAAAGATCTTTAATAAAGCAGTCATGGAATATATCAGCTATGCTGTAGCTTTTGCACAATATTTTATGTTGGGATGACAATCAGCCGACTGTCCACCTGAATGAATAGCCACCACTAAGCTGTGGTCAACAGCAGATTGACCATTCAGTGGCAGAACATGCTGCTAAGCACAACACACACTACATCAGTTGCTGCTTAACATGTGGTGACATCAGGATCATCTCCACCACCAACACTAGCTTCTCTGAATTGTGTACATGCGACAGTGATCTCACAGTACCTGGCCTTAATCTCTACTAGTCCCTGGCTCACACCTGTCTCCAGTTTGTCCCCATGACCCTTACTTCACTCATTCTACATTTATGCTTCTCTCTGTTGTCTTTGCCTGCATCTCGTGGTCGTGCGGTAGCGTTCTCGCTTCCCACGCCCGGGTTCCCGGGTTCGATTCCCGGCGGGGTCAGGGATTTTCTCTGCCTCGTGATGGCTGGGTGTTGTGTGCTGTCCTTAGGTTAGTTAGGTTTAAGTAGTTCTAAGTTCTAGGGGACTTATGACCACAGCAGTTGAGTCCCATAGTGCTCAGAGCCATTTGACCCATTTTTTTTGTCTTTGACTTTCTCTGTTCACTCCCCTTACAAATCCGTTCTTCCCAGTATATCATGTGCCTTTACTTCTTCCATTATTTGAAGGATATAGAGTCTTAATCCATTTTCTGTTAAATAACGTATTTTACTAAACAGAACTTTTGAGAAATACAAGCTACTGCACTACAGATATTTTATTTGAAAGCTGTTAACACATGTGGGAATATGCAGACACCAAATGTTCATACTGTAATGACTGAATGAATATAGAATTAGTAACAGCAGATAGTGGATATCTAAGCATGATGAAAACTGGAAAGGTTACTCCATGTTTGATATGGGATAGATAGAAGGCAGAGAGCTTCTGTGCGGATCTTAAATGGCTGCACGTATGAACTATTTCCAAGTTACCACAGCCTGAGTGTTGAGACGTGTGGACATGATGGAAGTACAGTGCATCAGCCATAAAAGCCTCATCAAATAATTGGATTGTCTGTTGACACCATTTTGAGAAACCTATATCTCAGAACTCCTCCTCGTAAACTCATCTCTATTAGTAATGTCACTAAGAGCAGTGTGTCTAAATTCTGCAGCAACATGCTACTGTCAAAGAGACAGATTCCATAACCAGTCATATACTGTCTCTCTTCCTGTAAGTTTCCACAATGAACATGGATGGAAGGATAGATAGATGATTGGACAGATGGATGGATGGATGGATATGTTGGTGTGGGTGCACGACAGCAAGGTCTTCAGTGCCCATGCGAAAACAATTTGAGAAAAGTGTTGGTAAAATACAATAAACAGGAGTATAAAACAGCATGTAAAATAAAGGTAACAAAAGTTGGACAACGATGTGTGTGCCCACACACAAGCATGGAATGAAGTATCACGTCAATATTAACAGATTAACTACACACCAAGAAAGTGATATAAGAAGCTAAAACAGTATAGCAGATGGATGTGGCTGGCTGACCGCAAAAATTATTAAGGAGGAGCCAGCCTCTCTGCAACACCAGACATGTTACAGAACTTTAAAACCTTAGTCACACTCATATTGTCATCAGATAAAATAGAGGGCAGATCCCCACCAATGTCTGCTTCTGCCCTTGTGTCTTGATATAAAATGCACTCTGTTAACATATGGCACAGAGAGATCGGTACGCCTCGAGCATCACAAAATGGGGGATCCTCGCACCGTAGTAAAAAACCATGTATACAAGGGCAATGCCCTATGCAAAGGCAACTGGCAGGAGGAACTTCACCAGCCACAGCTGATTGTCCATTACTGTCCGCCATTACTTATCCCACTACTGCATGAACATCCCGTGTAGTGCAGAAATGATAGCCTGCAAGGGAATAGGGCACTGCGCTGCATCCTGTCCTCTGCATGCCTCCTTGGCAGCCCCATCAGCCTGTTCATTTCCTCGTGTCTCAACTTGACCTGGCACCCAGCAGAATGGCACCAGCTGTCCCTGCTGTTGGAGCAAGTACAGTTTGTCACATATCAGCTGGTCCAACTTCTCAGCTGGGTATAGATTTTGTAACAATTGTAAGGCACTAACGGAATTGGAGCAAACGAGAAACCTTTTGCCCCAAATATCACGCATCAGGTCTCAGCTGGGTATAGATTTTGTAACAATTGTAAGGCACTAACGGAATTGGAGCTAACGAGAAACCTTTTGCCCCAAATATCACGCATCAGCTCCAGTGCCTTCAGGATCATGTGGAGCACCGCCGAGGAAATAATATACTTATCATGAAGGAGAACAATATACTCATCATGAAGGGGAATCCTGGTGACATGGTCGGGGAACATGACAGAGCAGCCAAGGAACTTCCCTTGTTTGGAGCCATCAGTGTACACTACTGTGAAACCGTGATGCTTATCTAAAATATTAAAAAACAAGAGACTGAAATGTAAAAACTGGTGTATTATATTTCTTAAAATTGATAAATCTAAAATTAGTCCTGGCCTCTGGAGGAGCCAAGGTGGAAATCTGCTCCAACTGCAATGTAAAACATGAAGACCGGCCACACTCATCTCTAAAAGTCAATACTGTATGTGAATCCCAGAGAGCCTCGTTGCCTGTTACGAAAAGCCTTTCCATTGGAGGCTGGGCAACGGTATGGTATGCCGGTGTGTATAATGTTTAATATGTCTGGCACAGCATGAGTAGCCGTCATCTGATATAAAGTGGCAGTTCACCAGCCTCTGTACACAGGCTTCATATGGCGCCTGTCCTGAATGCTCCAGTGGCCAATCGAACCCCTTCACGGTGCACCATGTCCAACATCTTTAGCAAATCAGAGAAGTCATCCACAAACAAATAACACTGGACAGGACTTTTCACAACTGAAGTAATGCTATTAATAGTTATGACAAAGACAGTAACACTTTAAACACTAACTAGAGGGACACCGTTTTTGTGCTGAAAGTGATCAGACAGGACATCATCGACTTGGTATCGAAAATACTGTGGTGAGAGAAAGGACCGAATAAAAATGGGAGGACAACCATGAAAACCCCATTCTTGAAGCTGGGCATTGATAAGATGCCTCCAAGTTGTATCGTAGGCCTTCTTGACGTCAAAAAATATATCTAAAAGACGATGCCAGTGCTGGAAAGCCTGTTGTACAGCCACTTCCAGGAGGGCCAGGTCATCAAAGATGGAGTGGTACCTCCTGAGCCCATACTGAAAGCAACTAAGGAATTGCCTTGATTCTAAGATCCAGACAAGGCAGTAGTTGACCATCCAATCCAAGGCCTTTCCCATGCAGCTTGTGAGGGCAACACTACAGTAACTACTCGGGAATGTACGGTCTTTCCCAGATTTTAAAAGAGGAATTACAATTGCCTCACGCCAGGAGTCGGGAAAGTGACCTGACTCCTATATGACATTAAAAAGAAGTGCAAGGAGCATATCTTTGTTTTGTCTTGTGATGGGCCACAGCATACTGTAATGGATTGGTTGTGACCAGGGGGCGTGTCATGAGCCACAGACAATGCAGAATCCATCTCCCACATGGAAAATGGGCAGTTGTAATCTTCATCAGCGGTGAACAGTAGTCCAAACTGGACCTCTCAACAACTGCTCTACGGCGCTGGAAGCCTGCATCCTGTCTGGCTGTTGCAGTAACTGTGGCAAAATAGGCAGCCTTAGTATGGGCAATGTCTCATGGATTGGTTTGGAGTGTGCTGTTCCCCATTACAGCAGTCATGGGGCACCTCCCTCTTCTCCCAGAAATTCTCCTGATGGTCTCCCATACAACAGAACACTTTGTAGAACAATTAATGGTGTTCAGGAACTGTTACCTACCACAACCTCTTCTTGCACTATCGAAGAATCCGGTGACATTTCACCCTCACCACCCAAAAGGCTGCAAGGTTCTCTGGCAGTTGATCGGCACTTGAACCTACGCAGAACCGCATGCCTAGTCCTGATTGCAGAGCCCCATTTGTCATCCAACAAGGGACACCCGTGGGGTGTGGAATGGATGCTTCAGCGGCATGGTGGATCACTTTGGTAATATGATCCACCCATTCCACAACATTGACACAATGTTCAAACTGTGCTAGCTGTCCATGAAGTTTCCAGTCTGCTCTACTGAGCACCCATCGTGGTGGTTTCCTTTCTGGTTCCACTATCTGGCATGTGAATCCAAATTGGGAAGTGACTGCAAGTCATTGACCACTTCCCATTGTGCAGGGGAAGCAAGAGCTGGAAATCAAAGTGAGAGATCGATGGCACAGAATGACTTAGTTGCAACGCAGAAGTACGTGCTTTTCCCGTACTTAGCAAATATGCACATGATGACACAAGAAGCCTCTCAATCGCTCCACCCCTGGGACAGGTAGTTGCAGAACCCCAAAGCACATTGTGTGCATTAAAATCACCACAGAGGGTGATGGGGTGGGGGCGCTGCGTAAGGCCGTTTAGAGCCCTTCACTGAGCGTATCATGTGGCAGCAGGTAAAGGGAACATACTGTGAATGAATGACGCACAAGCACTGATATAGCAACAAATTCGTTGTAAGTGAGTGAGGCGAGGAGTGGTAGTCGGTACTGACAAAAATACATCCTCTAGCTCGCTCTCACTTGGGTCGTCCTTCTTGTGGAGTACATACCCTTGTAGCTCACAGGTGTATGACTGTGAAATTAGTCTCCTGGAGACACAGACACAGTGGTCTACTCTGAAACAGTAGGCGAAGTTCCTCCACATGCATCCTGAAACCTTGCAAGTTCCACAGAAGTATGGGAGCCATCTATCAAGGAGGTAGCACCTTCGTCCTGTCTCTACGCAGGGGTGGGGAGACTGCAGAGGGTGGAGGTTCAGTCATGGGGCGAGATGATTGCCCCACACATACTACATACTCCATCAGCTCCAATAAGAGTCAGCAGAATCATCAGGTAGAATCATATCAACATGGTCCGACGGTTTACTACTCGATTTCATCTGCTGTTGCTGCTTTACAGTAGCTTCTCGCTGTTTCGAGGGGTTTGCTGGAGCTGGAGTAGGAGGGGTAATGGCTGCGGCGCTGGACTTTTGAACAGCCTCAGCCTTTGGAGGTGCCATGGACTCATCTTTGTTGGCCACTCTACCTTTGCCTGCTGTTCTAGTGGACACTAAAGGCTCTGAAACACTTGCTGCCTTGCAAGTGCATTGACACTCACCACCTCCGTTTGAATAGAGACATCAGCTTTTGGAATAGGCTTCTGAAGAATTGAAGCAAAAGATGTGGCAAATGTGGGAGGCCGCATGGACTTAAATATCTTTTCGGCCTCAGCTTGTGCTTTGCATTCCTCTACAAAGAACCTTCACAGTCCCTACTCCAAACAGGGTAGAGCAGTTGATACATTTGGCAGGAGACGAGCAACCAACTCTTTCATGAGTGGCCTTACCACAGTTGCCACACGTCACTGGCTTTTGAAGCAGCGCATTTGGTTTGGGAAATAAGGCGCATGCTAAGGTGAAGAAAGCCAGCCTTAACATGCTCAGGAAGTTTTGTGCTACTGAATGTCAGGATAAAAGAATCAGATTTGATAGGACCCCCATCTATCCTCTTCATGATGTTTTAAATGTCTACTACACCTCCTGGAGCCTACTCACGTTGCAGTTCCTCCTTGGGAATCTCGATGAGATCCCTGAACATCACAATGCCTTTGCTATAATTCAAGGTGGTGTGCAGTTCAGTGTCTATTACATACTCTCGGAGCTACTTAGCTGTTTGTAGGTTAGTGGCTTGCTGGGAATTGGAAGTTTCCACTAACAGTGTCCCATAGCGCAAATGCTTCACTGATTATATGGAGCCACAGATCCCCTCCAAACCCTTTTGTACATAGAAGGGCGAAACCTTTTCAAAAGTACCCTCCTTCCATTTCACTACTAAAAACACATTCCAAGGACCAGCATGCACTCTGTTACTAAATACTGTACTTTTCGAATGAACTTGTCAATCAGGACTTGTTACACGAGCCCTCTTGTTAGATGGGGTACCTTCCAGTGGTACATTCTTTCTGCTGGGTGGAGGAAAAGCAAATTTCAGAGGATCCATTTAAGTCCCACGAACATCTGAGGTGTGGCAGGTTCCCCAGAGGTTTCCAGCTAGCAACTGTTCCACCTCAACAACCATGCATCTCATCCGAGCGCAGCAAACCTCAAGACTGAGGGTTTTTTTTATACAGGTTTTTACAAATCTCACGATCCGGACAGTAAAGCCAAGATCTCCATTCCCTGTGACACACAACTTGGTGGTTGCTGAAGCATGCCCAGAGCTTATGGTGACAGAGAACTGGGAGCTCTGACCAGTCTTCGTCTCAGGAACCCCGAGGTCACCAAGCCCCTACCCAGCAAAAGAATCCACACTGAATAATTATCTGACTGACTCCCAAGCTTTAACATGGCTGCCTAAACTATATTCTACACAAGTTTAGAGTTTTCATGAAGAACTGCAATCACTGATGGACAGTCGGTTGGTTGGTTGGTTGGTTGGTTGGTCTCTCTCTCTCTCTCTCTCTCTCTCTCTCTTCCTGCACAGTTCCATTATTCACTGACACACATCCTGAAATGTACTCTCAGTTGTGCAAAATCTGCTTCTCCTTAAAATGGGGCTGGCTATTAAAATTGCAGCTGCAGAAAGGACACCAAATAACATAATTTTTTCCTATTGTATATATACAGTACACTATTAAGAACACATGAATGTAATATCAGGTATTCAGGGCTATACAGTGAAATTTAGTACACACAGCTGCTACCTCTCACAGCCTCAACAGCTGTATGTTGAGTAAGACAAAGACAAATTAAGCTCGAGTGACAACTACAGGTGCATCATCATCACATTCCAAATGTTATCACTGGCTGTCCAAATTAATGGCTATGCAAATCCGAGGTAACTGTGTTGCATACCCAATGGCATCCCATTCCACCACACCAAATGCTTTGCCATATGAGAGGGATAAATGCAATGTGACGCTTTTCGGAACTGAGACACATCTGGAAAGATGAGGTGTGACAAACAAAACTACCTCCTAACTCAAGATATGTGTATGGCTGTTCAATATTAAATGAACAAGCAAAAATTGATGTTGCTCATAAGTACTAGTATGGCGTTACAAATACATCAATTCCAGATCTGAATGACAGTCATGGGACCCACAATGTGAGCACCAAAATTGTGGAATGATAAACTGTGGTCTCAGCAGAAAATAATCCTGTCATTGTGTATTTCTGACATATGCTGATAGATGTTTATCCTGCTCACATGAGGCACAATCTTCTCCCAAACAAAGCAACATCCAAATGTGATTTCTAACATCCAAATGTGATTTCTAAATGAGAAACCCACAGCATAATCTTTACATACAAACAAGATATAGATGGTGTTACTCCTCCTACCTACTATGTAAGCTCATAGCATTTTTCATGCACATAACACAGACTTCAATCACCAATAATACATTCTGCTTCACTATTTACAACAGTCTTGTCAATGTTGGGGTAACTTTTCAATTCCACGACTGTAGAAATCACACTGTTTTGAGGCGAAGAGCTCGTCGAGTCATGTTCGGATCGCTTCATCTAGAAAGGAACTTCCTTGAAGGTTGTTTGACACAAAGTGAAAAGGTGAAATCTGAGGGTACAAGATCAAGGAATAAGGTGGGTGTGGAATGACTTCCCAACCCAACTTGTGTATAGTGTGTTTTTCTCAGTCTAGTAGGATGCAGGCAGGCGTTATCATGGAGTAGCATCACTTCTCACAGCCTTCCTGGTCACATTTCTTGAATTGTGTCTGCAAGACATCTCAATTGTTGACAATAAATGTCAGCAGTGATGGTTCGACACGGGGAACAATTTGTAGTACACCACACCATCACTGTTCCACCAGATGCATTACATTATCTTTTGTGGATGTTTGCAGGTCTTTGTATGGGAGTTGCTGCTTTGTTTGGACTCAACAATCATTTTCTTTTCCTTATATTAGCATTAAGACATCATTTCTCGTCACCAGTAACGATACAGGATAGGAATGGTCGGTGTTATTCATGAGTCATCTGATGACAAGCAAGCAGAGATGTACATTTGGCCACCCACAATTTCTGTGTGTTTGGCTTGGAACATGTGGTACTGCTGCACCTGATTTTTGAACCTTTCTCATTGCATAAAAATATTGTATGATGGTGGAATGATCACATTTCATCACATTTGCTACTTCTTGACTACACTAACTATTTTCAACAAACACTGAAGGTCTTCTGAACGTGAAGAGTCACTAATGTCAAAACAATCCTTCCTAAAACAAGAAAACCATTTTCTCGCTGTGCTCTGCCCAATTGCATTACGCCTATAAACTGTAAATATTTCTGGCTGCTTCCATAGCTGTCACCCCTTTATTGAACTCAAACAGAACAACAGGTCAGAAATGTTCCAATTTCTCCAGTCAGGACTCCATTTTCTAGCATCCACAGCTCCTCTCAGTATCTCCAAATGACAACATGTAAACTCAAATAGCAACAGTGAATTACAAATAAAAAATGACAATTGCTAAATAAGCCCTTAGCAACCAGAATACCAACACAGAAAACAAAAACGCTACAAGCTTATGCACCAACCTAAAATATCCTAGCAAACAGTATTAGCTCATTAATGGTTAGCAGTGTAACAGTCCTGCCTCACTGCTGTCATTACTGGACTTATGATAACAGCCAATATTTACTCACACACAGTAAATATCTTGTCTGGCAGGGAACACAATCACAGGACAAGAAAGGCAAAACATGCGTTCACTACTATAAACACTGTAGTGAATGGGTTATCAGAATCAAAATAATCACAAAGTGACAAACGCAAATAGAAGTAAAAGTACACATGCCTACTAGTTTCACAGATGTGAAGAGACTGAATTAATGTATGAAGATACACAAGAAATTACTCAGTTTGTGAGAGACATATTTAATTGTGATGGAGAGCTGAACCTGATAGCACAAAGAGAGAGAAAAACAGTGTAACACATAATGGGGAAAAAAAAGGGGGATTACTCAGTTTGTGAGAGACACATTTAATTGTGATGGAGAGCTGAACCTGATAGCACAAAGAGAGAGAAAAACAGTGTAACACATAATGGGGGAAAAAAAGGGGGGAGTTACTTTTTACAATTTGATACAGTACACTACATAATCATTACAAACCCTTGGTTTCAGGAACGTGACAAAAGATCTTACAGGAGCAAGAGAGATATGGAATACCACAAAGTTTCATATAGAATACATAGTGGTATTTTGAGAAAAATTGAAAAAACCAGATAGCAAACAAGTTAGTAAAAGGTAAGAAATTAAGGAGATGAGATCTGGATAAGTTGCAACAATCAGAAACGACTGAGTGTTTCAGTATTAGGCAGCAACTAACTGAAACAGGGAAAGGAATGTAACAGAAGAGGAATGAGCAGCTATGAGAGATGAAATAGTAAAGACAGCACAGGAAAAACCACATAAAAAGAAAAGGGTCGACAGAAGCGTCCGATCCCACACGTCGGCTTTGACCCGTGACGTAAGGGTGTTGTCGTGTGTGACGTCACGACGGCGCGGAGTTTGGTTTGAGTGTGGCTGTCTCCAGTTCTGTTTTATCTTATTTTATTTACTTTTCTGATCTGTTCGTTCTATCTCGTGAGTTTTTTTTTTTTTAAATTTAAAAACACTTATTACTTATTTTAATTATCTGTTTCCTCCAATTTCTGTTTTAGTTTATTATATTTATCTTTCTGATCTGTTCGTTCTATCCCGTGAGATTTTTTTTTTAAGACAAAAAACACTAATCAGCTACTGAAGCATCTTTATCTTCTATGGGTTGCAGGGGTTACGACCTCTGGGGTGGTGGGTGGGTATTCATGCATGGCTGTCTTCGCTTACATGTTGTAGCTACGCAAGGCGTCTAAATTTGTTTATATTTAGTTTACCCCCACCCAAAACACCCCATTTTCCACACTTGTCCCGTTAGTGTCATTAGGCTTCTTGTGGAAAGTGTGTGTGTTTGTTTTTGTTTCCGCCATATTTGTGACGTCATGGGTCAAAGCAGACGGGCAGAATCGGACGCTTCCGTATTTCCAAAGAAAAAGGCTCAACAGCAGCTCTTGGACAATACAGGAGATATTAAATTTAATTTATGGAAAGTGGAAACACATATGAAGCAACTGAAATACAAACTGGAATATAGATATCCAAAACTGAGTCTGATAAGTAGTCCATAATAAGTGTTTAACATCCTGTCGACAACTAGGTCAGTAGAGATGGAGCACAAGCTTCGATTAGAGGAAACTGAAGAAGGAAAGCAGCCATTTCCTTTCGAAGGAACCATCCTGGCATTTGCCTTAATTGATTTAGGGAAACTATGGAGAACCTAAATCAGTACAGCCAGACATGGGTTTGAAGAGTCGTCCTCTGGAATGTGAGATGCGAGTCCAGTGTGTTTATCACTGCACAAATCCACTCAGTTTGGAGAAAAGAGAAACAGCTGTACAGCTATCAAGCACTCAATTGACAAGCCAGTACTAAGCCAAGAAGGAAAGGTTGTACGAGGGAGGAACATCTGAAATTGCTATATGAAGAAAGGAAACTGCTTCAGGTTGGATTTCATTGGAACCTTTGTGGACAGTGACCGATTTAATTCAAAGAGGAAGTCAGTAATCAGGTGTGATTCAATCTGCACTTTATTGCAGACCTCGATTTCAGTTACAAGATAGCAATCACCAGCGCATATGAAGTGAGACACATGTGCCCTGATGATAATTATCCTGTAGCTAAAATCTAGACAAGCACCAAAGTAAAGATTGAATCACGGTTGACTTTCTTCCCATTTGAAAGGGAAGGTGATAACAATATGATGCAAAAGTAAGAGGAAACAGACACAGATTAGAAGATAAGAATAATTTGCACAGCAGTCAGTGTATTGTCAATATAAGATGTGAGAAGAGACAGCTTTTTAGCAGATGTGTTGCTTGGGGTGGCACACTCTAATGTTGAGTTTTGATGTCAGTGAAGTGGTTTTGTTGCGATTTAGAAAAGGTTGTTTTGTGGGCTAATACACTGGATATGGCTTTGAATTTTAACAGTCGTCGATAATGGTTGCTACAACATATACCATTAATTTTAAGCAATAATATGGTGCTTTAGTACACTATATTAAGAGAAACCATTGTGGGACAGGAATCAAAATGGTGAGGGTTGCTGCATCACATACCAGTCACAGTCTCCTGTGGATGCTTTTGGGTAGGGGTCAACTGTTATTTTGAAATTTTTGTTTCCTATAGAGATTTGAGGATAAAATATGACTGTTAAACATAAACTGGAATTTAAAAATGATGAAACTGTGGTTTGCACAAACATAAGAGGGAAATTGGGGGCAGTTAAATTATTGTTTTTTTTTTTTTTTTTTTTTTTTGGGAGGGAGAAAAAGGCAGTCTTCTGCCTTGCACACTAATTTAGAAGAATATTGATGACAGAAGTATTTGATGCGCAATTTCTTCTCAGAGTTTCTTAAAACTTATGGGGAAAATTTATAGACCAAAGTTAGTTTGTTGAGCTGAGGAGGGGAGGGTACATTATAAGATGTGAGTTTTGTGATTGTAGTTTGGAATTTGGGGTAATGGTGCAGTTTTCTGTGCCACTGTTTGGGAGGGATTTGGGAGAGGAGCCAAGGGAGGAAGTTTTAAGTTAGTTTGGCTTATCCTGAAAAGATTATTTCAATTTTTAAAACTTAATTTTAGTTTTATTGGTGTTTTTTAGTAGGCATATGGGTACTGAGAGGGATTTTCAAGTGTGGGAGATGTGCAGGTCTTTGGAGGAAAGTAGATGGAGTAAATGTTTATTTAATTATTTTTGTGGCTCTTTATTTATTTACTGAATGGTGGTATTATCTTGTGGTCAATATTTTTTGTACAATGAAGTTTCTTGATTTATATGTTGTTAAAATGTATTTATTTAGTTTTCATTCATATTACAAATGTACTGATGCGAGCTTCGTGGGTATTGTTGACTTCATTTTTTCAGTAATGGCTAACTGAAGTTAGCGATACAAGATATATGTTTATATAGTCATAAAATTTGGTTTGTGTGCACTGTTTATTCGTCATCAGTGTGTATTGTGTTCATTTTAGGTTGTGTGAATTCGTGAACTAGCAGAAATGTATCTCCCTCCCCCTCCCCAAAGCTCCTGCTTCACATTAGTTGGTACAGTGGAGTTCAGTATATACATTGATTCTTTAGTATTTATGTAATGTGGGGTCAATGGATATTTGGATTTGGTTCATATGTAATGGAGAGATTGTTCCACCTAAAGCCCCCAAGTTTCCATAGGTGTCTCTCATATTTGTTTTGCCATTATTTTGAATGTATTTTCCATTATGAGATTGGTGTTGTCTGTTTGAGATGGATGCATGTTTAGGATAACAGTGAAAATAATGGATGTAGATGAAATACTTGTTTCTGTCATTTTGACTGTCTACAGTCAATGGCAATGTCAATGCTTCAGCATTTTCACATGAATTTTTGCAGCCTTTCATATTAATGGAGATTCTAACAGTTGGCACTTAAACATTAGGATTTGCTACCAGTCAATTAGTTACCACAACCATATCTTCTGCTTCCACATTTGTTGGCTTCAGCGACTTGCAATCAAACTGTCACCTTCCAACCTTGGGCTGCATTAGAAATCAGTCTGTCACCACAACCACGATTTCATATGGGTCCAATATGTAACTTCAGCCATATATTTTTGTTTTATGACCCTCAAGATTCTCCTTGATAAGGGGAACCACAGGACACTGAATGAACACATAAACGAATTAACTAGGAACTTTGTTTATGAGTTATCTTTGTACCAGATACAAGTTCACCACTTCTTGAAATCTAATGTCATACTTCGGATTTTGTTATGATCATCTATAGGATAGTCACATACACAAGTAAAAACCACCATACACAGAACCTCAATTTTGTTTCCCCATAGATCTTTCTCGTCCTCCTACCCACAGATTTTGATCAAATGGGCAATATTTGAAAACAGGTTGTAACAATAATAAAATATGTATGTAACCACAAATCATCGTTTCTGTAACTAGCAGCAGAGATACATCGCCACCGTCATACACATCACACCATGCGACATTTGTGGTAAAACAGTATACTTCTACATGTATCTCTCCGTTTACAATATTCAAAAAGGAGGAAGTAAGATTGACAGCGCGGTTACTCGAGGTGTAACACAAGCCAGGATTACAAAGGATCGAGAAGGAAAGCGGCCATGTCTTTTTCAAAGGAGCGATCCTGAAATTAACCTGGAGTCATTTACGGAAACCACGGTAAACCTGAATCCGGATGTGCACACGAGGACTTTAATTGTCCTCTAGCACGCGAATCCGAAATGCTAACCACTGCGCCACCTCGCTCCGCATACATATTCGCATGCGAACCACTGCGCCACCTCGCCCGGTTAAAATATTAAGGCAGAATCATTTAACAGCATAACAAAGAAAACCTAACACAAATTTATTTGGTTATTTTATGCACTCCTTAAGCTGAATTACGAAAATGAAGGTATACATTAGCACTATTGTCTCAAAAATATATGTCGCTAGTGTTACGCTATCATACGTTGCGTGAAAATGACGATACAATATCACATAATTGGAGTCAGCTCGCTATTTAATCTTTAAATATCAAGGCCTGAAAGCAAATCGATAGTACCTGGTCCAACTGTCAAACACTCTATAGTAGTAAATAATGTGACAGTACGATCACTGCAACATTAAATACCACACACCCTTACACAACTTTCACACATCGCTCTCTTCAAAGCAGACGACTGTATTTTCGCGCGCTAAAGTCCAATGAGTATTCATAAAACTACCAAAGATGTAAGTCCAAATTGGATGGAATTGTCTCGCGCCAGTAAAACACTTGGCTGCGCTTTCGCTTTGGATACGAAATAGACATCACGTGACTATACTCAACCAGCTCCAGAAAACACCTGATTGTGTCTGTTTACCGTTCTGAGAGTAGCTGCTAAGACGTGTGCTACGGTTGTCTACTTCCATGTAGCTTGCTTATTCTCATTTCGTTTACTTTATTTGTTATTTTTTGTTTCTTTATTTTTGCTACCGGAAATTAATATCTTTTTATAAGTTTAAGTTGTTAAAAAGATGAAAATAGTTCAAAATTGTATAGGTTACGGCAGTTATTCGGAGGTGAAGAGCACTGCACGGGATAAGGTAGTGTGGGGAGCTGCATCAAAATAGTCTTCGAACTGAAGACAACAGCAACAACAAAAAACATTGTTATGGCGATGGTTGTCACTGTTTAAATAGTCTGTTATTTTTTTCCCATTTCATTAGTTTTAAAAAAACTAGTCTCCATGATTCAAATACACGGTAGAGGTAGAGTACCTAAACTCTTAAATAGGGACTTACAGGCGTTTCTATGTTTACATCCTTTATGATTCTATCAGCCTTCTCTGTGTTGTGAAAACACGTTTAGCTGCCACCAATTTACCCCACAAGATAACCCCATATTTAAAGTGAGAAAGGAAGTAGATATAACAAGTACTCTTAATTGTTTTTCACGTGACATCTATATTTCAAATAACATTTAAGCTGTTGCTATTTACGTTTTCCGTCACGAACTCATAGGTGGAGGTAATAAGTATGCTCTGCCAGGTGACTAGTCATACACCTTAATCTCAAATTAGCGTGTTGGGCACATGCTCAGCAGGTATATAGAAAGCTGTTAAAAGTAGTTTCATCCTTCACAAATTAGGAACCATTGTAAGCAAAAACAATTGCTTACACACTACACTTCCTTGTGTTAAAATTTTCTTCTTTGTATTAATCTCTGTAGAAACTATAATGGTCACTAACAGTATGTTGTTGTGGTCTTCAGTCTGAAGGCTGGTTTGATTCAGCTCTCCATTCTACTCTATCCTGTACAAACCTCTTCATCTCTGAGTAACTACGGCAACCTACATCCTTCTGAATCTACTTACTGTATTCATCTCTTCGTCTCCCTTTACAATTTGTACCCCCCACACTTCCCTCCGGTGCTAAATTGGTGATCTCCTGATGTCTCAGAATGTGTCCTACCAAACGATTCCTTTTCTCATCATGTTGTACCACAAATTTCTTTTCACCTCAGTTCATTTCAGTGCCTCTTCATTAGTTACGTGATCTTTCCATCTAATCGTCAGCATTTTCTGTAACACCACATTTCAAAAGCTTCTGTAAGTATGCCCTTCCTACATTTAAAATTTGAAAGAGAGTATTCTAGTCATCATTGTCAAAAGGTTTCTCTAACTCTACAAATCCTATAAATGTAGGTTTGCCTTTTCGTAACCTATCTCCTATGAGAAGTTGCAGTGGCAGTATTGCCTTGCGCGTTCCTACATTTCTCCAGAATCCAAATTGATCTCCCCTGAAGTCGGCTTCTACCAGTTATTCCATTCTTTTGTAAAGAATTTGTGTTAGTATTTTGCAACCATGACTAATTAAACTAATAGTTTGGTAATTTTCACACTTGTCAGCAACTGATTTCTTTGGGATTGGAATTATTTTATTCTTCCTGAAGTCTGAGAGTATTTCGCCTGTCTCACACATCTAGCTCACCAAATGGAAGAGTTTTGTCATGGCTGTCTCTCCCAAGGCTATCAGCAGTTCTAACAGATCGTTGTCTACGCCCAGGGCTTTGCTTCGACTTAGGTCTTTCAGTGCTCTGCCAAATTCTTCACTCAGTATCATATGTCCCATCATATCTTCATCTACATCCTCTTCCATTTTCATAATACTGCCCTCAGGTACATCTCCCTTGTATAGACCCTGTATGTACTCCTTCCATCCATTTGCTTCCCCTTCTTTGCTTAGGATTGCTTTCCATATGAGCTCTTGGTATTCATATATGTGGTTCTCTTTTCTCCAATGGTATCTTTAATTTTCCACTAGATGTTGTCTATCATTCCCCTAGTGATACACACTCTAAATTCTTACATTTGTCCTCTAGCCATTCCTGCATAGCCATTTTGCACTTCCTGCCAATCTCATTTTTTAGATGTTTCTATTCTCTTTCACCTGCTTCATTTACTGCTTTTCTATATTTTCTCCTTTCATAAATTAAATTCATTCTCTCTGTGTGATCCAATGATTTCTTCTAGCCCTCGTATTTTAATGTACATGATCCTCTGCTGCCTTCACTATTTTTTTCTTGCACAGCTGTCCTTTCTTCATCTGTGTATTCCTTTCCCTCATTCTCATCAATCGTTCCCTAATGCTCCCTCTGAAGCTCTCAGCAAACTCTGGTTCTTTCGGTTTAGCCAGGTCCTATCTCTTTCAGTTCCCTAACTAACAGTATCCTTGTGAGAATATAAAACTACCAGAGGTATCAAAAAATACTGGCTAAGTGACTGAATTATACGAACCTCGCTTCACAATGATTTAAAACATTAATTGTATTACCATTATATGCATAAAATATCTGATTCCAAAAGCAAACAAACTTTGGATGACTCACTATCACAAAAACTTGATGTACACAGACATGATGCTACATATGTAATAATTTAGATTTCGCTTTCAGACTGAATAAATATTAATAATTTTAATTTCGCTGGTTTGGATATGTCTATGAACCACCTTCACTGGTGGTACAGATGCCTAGAAAATTATGACAGTTTCGTATAATACACAAAGCACTAACAGAGAAATGTTTATGAAATTTGAAGTTTCTTTATTTGGTTTAGACAAACAGTTACACAGTGCTAAAATAATTTATTGACAGAGATTGATAATTGCATTTGAAATGAGTGTGTGTCAGTGTACTGTGCATGTCTCATGTTGTTTGCTTCTTCACTGCACTAGTATGCACCTGTATTAATAATCATCGTGCCCTCTGTCACCTCACAGTTCTCATCACACACAAAATATCTCCCACCTATGTTGAGTAAAATATTGTAAATACAAGAAAATTCTTGCAATGGAATCAGACTGCAGGCTATACTTTCATATCAAAATTTGCTGAATCTGCTGCTCCCTTAAAAATTGTTTCTAAGCCTCGCAGGTAAAATTAGCTGCATTGTCAGATAAAATCACTTGAGGTTTCCCAACAGAGGGAAAGTAGTCATGTAGCATACGTTTGATGATAGACTTAGCTGCCGTAAATTTTGGGGCATACAGTTTACTTAACACCACCTTGAGCAGAGGGCAGGGGTCCTGTAACACCAATACAAATTTGGCAGTATAGGATGTAGTACTGTTTCACAGTTCCTGTTGGAAGGCTTAGCCTTCTGGCAAACAATACAAGTTTTTAAAACTTTCTGGGCGTGTTTGAGCATATTAGGAAAATAGCTGCAAACATTTAACTTCTTACAGCACTTACGGTCACTGTAGTGTCCCCAAGTGAAATCAATGTGCCAAATTAAATTCTCTTCACACGCTTCGGGAATCCAAACAGACCACAAATCGCTGTCAGGGTTTTTCCTATAAAATAACAATCATGATACAGTTAGTAGTGTTGCCGCACAGGTACTTGTAGATTGTTGCTTAACTGAAACCTTACTTTTTTCCACCGCCGATACTCCTCTTGCAGTTTAGCCATATTACACATCTACAAAAAATATTTTCTATTCTCAGTGTCCTTGATAAGCATAATTCTAAACTCATTATTGTGTTCTACCAATTCCTCGAATTCAGGTAAACCATGAGGTAATTGTGATAAGGCATCAGCAATTACGTTGTCTTCACCGTTCACATGTATAATTTAAAAATCGTATGCTTGTAAGAACAGAGTCCACTTTGCAAGCCGATTGTGGAACAACCTATACGTTAGTAGAAAACCTAAGTGCTTGATGATCGCTGTATACACGCACCTGCTTACCAAACAAATAATAATGTAATTTCTTATATTCCCACACAATAGAGAGAGCCTCAAACTCTGTTGTTGAGTTCCTGCATTCATATTCAATAAGTGTCCTGCCAGCGAAACTGATCACTTTCAAATCTTCGGTGCCCCCACCTTCGGCCATCTGAAAGAGGCAGGCACCTAAACCTGAAAATGATACATCGGTTGCGATACAAAAGTCTTGGCTCATGTCTGGCTGGCCAAGAATGTTAGGGTTTACCAGAGCATGTTTTATGTCCTTGAAGTCGTCCAGCACTGCTGTGTCCAGATTCACTGCCTGTCTTTCCTTAACAATTCTAACAAAGCAGTACAATTTAGCAGGTGATTAGGTAAAAAACGGCGGAAGAAAGAACACAAAGTCATGAATGCTTTTAGCTGCCGTTTTGTGAGAGGTACACGAAAATTCTTAATCGCCAGTAATTTGTCAGGACCAGGCTTTATTCCAGCAGGTGAAATTATGTGACCTAAAAATTTAATGTTTTTCGTAACAAACTTTGTTTTCTTAAGATTCGCTGTTACACCAGCTGCCGAAAATCTCTGTAGTATTCTCTATAATAATTCTAAATGCTCATCCCAGGTAGATAATGCGGTTAATACATCATCAATATTCACAGTGAGCTTTTCTACGAGCTCAGGCCCTAATACAGTGCCAACTGCAGTTATAAAGAATCCAGCACTAACATCCAACCGAAAGGGTAAAACGCAGTACTGGTAGGAACTGCCTGCAAAAATAAAGGCTGTGTACTTTCTGCTTTCAGGTGACAGTGCAATCCGCCAGTAAGAACCCCATAGGTCAAAACTGGACACATACTGCACAACATGAAACAGTTGTAATTGTTCCTCTAAATTTTCAGGACAGGTTGTTATTGGGACAGCAGTTTTGTCAATTTCCCGGGCATCGAGTACGAGCCTCACTGTGTTATCTGCCTTTTTTACCACGAGTAGCAGGCTGCAGGATGGTGATAACGAGGTCTCAATAATATGGCAAGACAACATCCTTTTTATCTCCTGAGTTACCACCTCTCTTTGTGACCGTGGTATGAAATACGTGTTCTTCCAAAGCATGTTGTGGTGCCGAATATCCAAGTGGTACTGATACTTTCTAATAACTCCGGGCCTTTTATCTAATACACGTCCATATTCAAATAATAAACTTTTAAGTTCTTCTTTCTGTTGTGGAGAAATCTCTGTGCAAGAACACAACATGTGTGACTGGGTTTAACAGTGGAAGACTGTTCTGAAAGCATGGTGAACAAAAGAATAAAAACTAATAGCTCAAATGGTGTGCCTTTCACAGAAAACAATTTATATGCGGAACATGATAGACATTCACAGTGTGGATAAATGATTCTGCAAAGAAGTGAGACTTCTGATAAACAGAGCCATAGCAGTGGACTGTGAAAATACACTATAGGTAACGCACAGCAAACTGTGGTTTCCGGGCCGGCAGATGCATGCTAGAAGTGATGCAGGCCAAGTGGTATGAAGCGAAAAGTGTCACTGCGACGTACTCAGCTGAACACTCACCATGGTGACAGTGCGTACTGTGATCAAGTGAACACTTAGCTTAAAACTGCAGTTATGTTAAATCAGTGTAAAATGTGTGAGTTCGAACCAGAACTTATTTAAAGACCTGGAACTCGTTCGTTCATACATTCTTACAATGCATTCCATAAACAGTGAACACGAGTGACTGTGGAGTGTCTTCCAACACTTATAGCATGTATATTTATTTACTTTATTATGCTGATGAACTGATTCTCAGTGAAATGTTTACATGTTGCGCGGCGAGCGATCGGCGGTTGTCCTGTCCGTGCAGTGGGCGCGGTGCCCCACTCACTGACCGGGCAGCTGTTCGCGCCTACGTCACCGCTTGGGTCAATGGACGAGCGCCGGCTGCATCAAGCAGTCACGCTCGCTACCGTCTACGCCACCAGTGACACACCGCCAGACGAGCAACAAACCGCCGTCGGTAACGTTTACTTCGATCAGATCCAAAAATGTTGTAGTCGATGATAAACTGATACACCATGTAAAATTGTAACAAACATAACTACTCAAAAACATAAAGACTAAAACAACTATCTGTACAAAAGAAAAAAGACTGTTGTACATTATGTAATTTCATGATTTAATGATGAATTTTTGTAATGTAAATGTATATGTATATGGTTGTCTGTTAATTTGTGTGCATGTGCTACATATTCAATGTAAAAGCAAAATAACTGTAGTACCAAAACTCTGGGAGGGGTTTTTTTTGGTCCATTTTCTCCCTCATGCCTGTAACCCGAATGGGGGAGCGTAAGTCAAAGTGCCTCGGGTCTGTAAGATACCGGATTGTTCCTATTCAAAACAGAAAGACAGATGGGACTGATAGACATATTCACCTGTAATTGTGAATTATGTATGACATCCATAATTGTGTAATGAACAGGGTATTGAACAGTGAATTGAAATAGGTTGGCCAAACATAAATTTTTGGCCCTCCACAAAACTGAACTAAATATAAAACCGTAGTGAGTCTGTACATAAACAGTGGACTGTATTATGTACACCCTCACTAGGGGGGCCATTCGACAGTACGTCACATAAATATTGACATTTTTATCGGTTGTAAGCAGTGAACAATATTGTGAAATGTTAAGGGTAAACTAAAAATTATTTGTAAACACTTAACGTATTTTATGAACATAATTAGAATAAAAGATAAAGTTAATGTTCTTGAAAAAAACTTATATGCAGCGATAATTTAAAAGTAGCATCTTTATTTTAAACCTGTCTATGAAAATAAAAAAGGGTCGCTAAGAGACGTGATTATACGGATGTACTTTATGGTACACACGCTGTTTTGTTTCGCAATATGGAAGGCAGCCATTGAGCGGCTACACATATTTTATGTAAGTTATTCTGTATTCTGCTAAAATAAACTAATTATTGTTATCACAAAATGAATTTCTTTGTAATAGTTGTCACCTTAAATGGTCGCAGCAGCAAATTTTTTTTAATAAGCATTTTTTTTTTTTCAGTAATATGCGCTGCGGGAAGCTCATCTTCCGATGCAGCCTCTGGCGCGCCATTATGCACCGAAATATTAATTTATTTTTCAAAGTGTTAACAGTAACTGTAAATGCGAGTGATTTCAATGCAAGAACCTTTCTGAATTGCAACATAAAATTAATTTAACGGTTCATTTTTTAAATTATACAGATTCCATGAGTTCAGTAAGTTTTATCTTGGCCACTCCACTGCAGAAATAGAAATTCTCTCGAGCCTTGCTTTTAAATCAATAAATAGAAATTAATAAAATTACATTCAATTCATTTAACAGCAACTATATTTTAGTCATCATGTTCAAAATCTAAAGTCGGTACATGAATAACAGCGGCCCTTCAAGATCCCATTTCATATTTACTTATGCACATAAGTAAACGTGATAAGAACAGATAATGTCCCTGAGAGAAAGATTCATGCAGATAAATAAAAAATAAAAAATATATATAATTTTTTTGATATATATAACGTAACACAAGGTATGGGCTGAACTGCAAATGAATTCAGTATGTTACCGGATACATTCAAGGCGATGGTGCGCTGAGAGTGACCGAAATGTCTGAAACTTGCCAAACATAAGAGCAATTTGAAAACGCTTTTCTTTCTAAATTAAAAATGGTTCAAATGGCTCTGAGTACTATGGAACTTAACATCTGAGGTCATCAGTCCCCTAGAACTTAGAACTACTTAAACCTAACTAACCTAAGGACGTCACACACGCCCATGCCCTAGGCAGGATTCGAACCTGCGACCGTAGCGGTCGCGCGGTTTCAGACTGAAGCGCCTAGAACCGCTCGGCCACCCCGCCGGCTTCTTTCTAAGTACTGGTTGCGTTGTGTACAGGAACGATTGAGGTAACCGGTGTTCGCTCCTGGACAATACAATCCAAAGTTTGGATCTTTACGAAAATACTTCGAAAACTATCTAACCAAAACGCGTGTCTGGGATGAATCAGTTTCACATACTGATGTTATAAGGAATTTGAAAGCCAAACTGCCCATTAACATTAGAGAAAAACTTGTACAGACACCTGAGTGCAATTTGGAGTACTTCTTATCGACCTCAGATTTCATAGAGTTGATTTATAAAGACGCGAGGCACGGCTGTAACAGCCAAATAGCTATCGTAACGGTGGCGCAAATCAGTCTCGGTTGCACCAAGCGCAATACGGCTTCAACAATGCCGATCATGCGGGTGCGCTACGACCAGCTTTTGTCGAATGCAAAACCTGATTGCTTGAGGCAATTTTAATTCCAATTACAATTCTAATTACAACGATGGCTTTAAAAGAGAGAGGAAGAATGGTAATAGGAATTATTCTAGTTATTCTGGCAATGGAAATCGAAACTGGAATGGGCAGGATGGTAGAAATCAGTGGGGAAACGCGTATAACCAGTATCGACCACAGCACAATAGCAATAACAACTTAGCCGATCCCAGAAATATTCTATGGTAGAATGCTCAGACAAACCAACCATTTCAATTTCTGGCACAAAATAATATTATCCCTGTGAACTCAGAACCAAATAATGATCGAGATGCGCAACGTATAAATAACGGACTGGCCGAAAACATTATGGAAGTGACGAATAAGACACCAACCGACAGTAATGTGGCATTAAGCTAAACGTGGTCACATTATACCCTCCAATGTTGGCCATGGATAGTCGTGGCGGCGATCCATACAATCAACATAACAATTTACTGAGATACTAAGATGAAGCTGACATACGTGAAGTGTTGACAAACGATGAAATACCCTGTTTGTACGAGCAGGATGGCATAGTTCAAGCAAGTATACAGGCGCTAGTAGGAAAAATTCCGATCAATAACTTACTGGACACTGGTGCCAAGATTAATGTGATATCGAAAGCCGTTTCCAAAGAGATTGACAGTAACAAGGCCCTGTGAACCTACCCAGCACCCCGCATCTCAATACGAGGTGGCATAGGTGGTAAATCCAAGCTGATTAAAGTGGAAACCATGAGCGAAGTATAGATTGAGGAGATTTTCCTGGTGGCCGAAGAGTTGACAAAATGATATGTTTTCAGACTGGATTTCCTGAGGGAACAGTGTGCTAAAGTTGATTTAGAATGTGGAGAATGTCATCTGTTTATCAATGATCACAATTGTGTAATAGATGTAACAAGGGTTAAAGGTAGGATTGGTAAGCCTCGTAAAAGCAAACACATTCAAATTTTGAAGGTCAACGCGTTTCACTGCCATGACTCTACAGAACAGTGGTGCCAACAAGTGGAGCGTGATGAAATCGAAAATAGGGTAGAAAAGTGCACAGAGATTTCTCCGCAACAAAAAGAAGAACTTGGAAGTTTATTATTTGAATATGGATGTGTATTCAATAAAAGACCCAGAGTTATTAGAAAGTATCAGTACCACATGGATATTCGGCCCCACAACACACTTTGCAAGAACATATCTTTCATACCGCGGTCGCAAAGATAGGTGGTAACTCAGGAGATGAAAAGGATATTGTCTTGCCATATTATTGAGACCTCGTTATCACCATACTGCAGCCCACTACTCGCAGTAAAAAAGGCAGATAACACAGTGAGGCTCGTTCTTAACGCCTGGGAAATTGACAAAATTGTTGTCCCAATAACAACCTGTCCTGAAAATTTAGAGGAACAATTACAACTGTTTCATGTTGTGCAGTATGTGTCCAGTGTTGACCTACGGGGTTCTTACTGGCAGATTGAATTTTCACCTGAAAGCAGAAAGTACACAGCCTTTATTTTTGCAGGCAGATCCTACCGGTACTGCGTTTTACCCTTGGGGTTGTATGTTAGTGCTGGAGTCTTTATAACTGCACTTGACACTGTATTAGGGCCTGAGCTCGTAGACAAGCTCACTGTGAACATTGATGATGTATTAACCGCAATATCTACCTGGGACGAACATTTAGAACTATTAGAGAGAATGCTATAGAGATTTTCGGCAGCTGGGGTAATGGCGAATCTTAAGAAAACAAAGTTTGTTACGAAAAACATTAAATTTTTTAGATCACATAATTTCACCTGCTGGAATAAATCCTGACCCTGAAGAATTGCTGGTGATTAACAATTCTCCTGTACCTTGCACAAAACGGCAGCTAAAAGTGTTCATGTGTTTGTGTTCTTTCTTCTGCCGTTTTGTCCCTAATCACCTGCTACATAGTACCGCTTTGTTAGAATTGTTAAAGATGGACAGGCAGTGAATTTGGACACAACAGTGCTAAGCCGACTTCGAGGACATAAAACATGCTCTGGTAAACTCTAACATTCTTGGCCAGCCAGACATGAGCCAAGACTTTTGTATCGCAACCGATGCATCATTTTCAGTTTTAGGTCCCTGCCTCTTTCAGATGACCGGAGGTGGGGGCACCGTAGATTTGAAAGTGATCAGTTTCGCAAGCAGGACATTTATTGAATGTGAACGCAGTTACTCAACAACAGAGTTGGAGGCTCTCTCTATTGTGTGAGCATTTAAGAAATTCCATTTCTATCTGTTTGGTAAGCATGTGCGAGTATACAGTGATCATCAAGCAATAAGTTTTCTACTCACTTGTAGGTTGTTCCACAATCGGCTTGCAAAGTGGACACTGTTCTTACAAGCATACGATTTTCAAATTATACATGTGAATGGTAATGACAAAGTAACTGATAATGCCTTATCACGATCGCCTCACGCCTCACCTGAATTCGAGGAATCGGTAGAACAGGATACTGGGTTTAGGATTATGCTTATAAAGGACACTAAGCTTAGAAAATATTTTTTTGAGACGTGTAATAACAAGGTTAAACTGCAAGAGGAGGATCGGCGGTCGAAAAAAGTAAGGTTTCAGTTAAGCAACAATCAAGTCTTTCCATTCACCCACAGACTGCGTTGGATCCTATGGAGAAGTCTTTTAATGATTACAGCCTAGCACTCTCATATCTCAAAATGAGTCACTTTTTCCAACCTATCTGCAACAGTAAAATTCCATTGTGGTTTTAGACAGCCCCAATGCATCTTGTAAGTATTCATCAGACACTGCCCTGCCATCTCTGCAGCTTTGCACATGTGATCGTTCCAATTTAATTCAGAACTGACCAGAAGTCGGAGATAGCTATATCTACCACCTTCTGCAATCTGTGTAGTAAGTGACCTGAGTTAGTGCAACAGGACCGTTCCTTGACCATATGGTGGAAATGGTAACTGAAACGTCCTGCTTAACCCGCAGGACAGGACAGATAGAATAAATTGTGGAAAGGGTCAAAATAAGGGGCTCTCAGTTACACTCCAATATACAACTTTATTGTTTGATGAAACATTATAAGAGTCCAAAAACTTTTTTTAAAAACACAGCTTTAATCTTTGGGACTTAATAACTGGCTGAAAGCCACTTTAATTTAGAAGTGGCAGCAGGCCAATAACTTAAAATGCAAACATAATCAGAAACTTAAAAGACAAGTCTTATCTTAAAACATTTCTTTAGTTAGGCTGAAGTAAACAAGTTAAATTCAAATCGGCTGAAGGCCGAACACTTAAAGCGCCAATATATATATATATATATATATATATATATATATATATATATATATATTTAAATACTTAAGTCCTTACTTGAAACAGTCCTTTGATCTAGGCTGAAGGCCTTAAGAACAAACAACTGAAACTCAAACCGGCTGAAGGCCAATGACTTAAAAATTGAATAGGTTGAAGTAAACAAGTAAAATTCAGATCGGCTGAAGGCCGAAGACTCAAAAATTCAAAATCTTTTTGAAATGCCGAAGGGCTTCAGTGAAACAGTACTTTAAACTAGGCTGAAGGTCTTAAGAGTAAAACAACTCTAATTTAAAACACAAAACCGGCTAGAAACCATGCAAGTAACAAAAACAAGTACAAATTTTAAAAAAGTAAGGCAGTCCACACAAGGGCGCCGAAATGTTCGAGGGACGGCCTGTAATTCAAACCCTAATGCTTGCTTAGGTGAGACAGGCAGTCGGGCCAACCATTCAGGATCCAACTATAACCCAGCTGACCAACAGTCAGCGGACCCACAAGCAAGATAACTTCCACTTTACCCGACCAGGGCACAACAGGGAGTTCAACGGAACAATGTAGAAGATATTGGCGCCCACAATCAATCATATATGGAGCTGTCAAACTACACACAGTGCTGGACAGCAACGACACCAAGAGGAAACTATACCGCCTGAAATTTACGTCAATGGCCAGTTCAGGTAACCGGAACGTTAACGGCCACAAAGCAGAAGATTCCGCTGGTGCACTTAAATTCAAATAACCAAATACAATGAAACTCCACCAGAGGGTGGCTTGAAAACCACGTTGTTGCTCGCGGGAATATCCCAAGAGCCGAGAACGAACTCCAAACGACACGTGGACAGTCTTGACTTGCTGGTAGGTTAAATCAAAACTAAACTTTTGTGTCCAGGGTCGGTGAGCCACGGACTTCGTAGCAATGGGAACAGCGCCACACACTGCGACACTGTGTAGAGACCGCCAGCAGGCTCCGGCCAAACTACGCCCCGCCGAGAATTCCTTGCTGCTCCATGTTAACTGACCGACTCCTCAGAGCTAGTACGCTGACAACATTTAAAATAACTTGTCAATCAAAATCACACAATCTACACACAGTTTCACGAACACTTGCACGAAGAACCAAACAATGCTAACGGCAGTGACTGTACAATAACAGGGATGAATCACGGGACGGCATACACAGCCAACCCATAAGCGATTGCTGGCTAAATACACGTCGTCCAGCAAGACGACCGACCAACGACCAACCAAAGTCGTCGCCACTCAAATCATGTGTGTCGGCAACCGTTGGGCGAGTCATGGTGGTCCAGACCTCACTGCTGCCGCACCCCGACTGTACTTCTGCCGCATGTCAACTCAAACACTGCCAGGTCCGAACTAACTGCTGGCACGTCCCAACCGACTGGTCGACATACGACGACCAGGAAGTAATACCAGTTCAGCAAAGATAATACAGCATGGCTTATATCGATAAGCGCTGCTGCTGCCGCTCAGGGACAGGCAAAGCAGCAACTCAGTGACACAAGTAATCAAAACTAACATAACGAGGTGGCAGTACAGCAAAAGCAAGATGTTAAATAAGAGATGGCACGAACACAAGCCACGCACGGCTCAGTGACTTTTTGTCATAGCTCCGCCACCGTGTACGGTGCGTAAGGTCAGTGCCAAACGGAGCCCACTCTTGCAATACCAGGTGGTATAAAAGATTGTACGGGAACTGGGAGTAGGATGAGGATTTTGCTACTGCATTGCGGTGCGTCTCCAAAATATATATAGGTACTGCATTCCAAAGAAGATCAGCGTCCCTCGGGAGCCAATCACGTCTATCACCCCAACATTCCATCTCCTTATTCTGTACCATTCAACAGAGAAAAATTACGAACAATAAAAGCTCCAATAACTTCATGTGACAGAGAACCTGATAAGATTTTTGCCACATCTCTCTCTTCTGACATATCGAAAACAAATACCTTTTGCATGCCGGCATCGAGCATATGCAGCGATGCTACTGAACACACAGGTATTGATCCACTGCAGAGACCAGTGTAAAGTTTCATCGCCTGTAGGAGGATAACCGTATCCCACAGACTGTCAGTCGCAGAAGAGGGCCCTTGTGCCGTGTTTTGAAACATTGTTTTTTCTTTCCTTTTTCCCGCTGTAACACGCTTTGAACACTGCCATACATTTTCTTTTTACGCCACGACTTCGAGGTCTGTGTCAGGTTCTAAGCTGACATTAAATCATTCTGATCTATTGGCTCTCACAGAATACTAGTCGTTGCATGGTGTAAATCATGAGCAGCCGGTGTGGCCGTGCGGTTCTAGGTGCTTCAGTCTGGAACCGCGTGACCGCTACGGTCGCAGGTTCGAATCCTGCCTCGGGCATGGATGTATGTGATGTCCTTAGGTTAGTTAGGTTTAAGTAGTTCTAAGTTCTAGGGGACTGATGACCACAGATGTTAAGTCCCATAGTGCTCAGAGCCATTTGAACCATTTTGTAAATCATGTCGTTCTTGCTGCCATCACATCACACATACACACACACACACACACACACACACACACACACACACACTGGATGATTTTAAGTAAAAGACAGTAACAACATAAGGAAACTGGAAGAGTTTTGCGGCATTGTGGAGCATTTCCGAACTTCTGTCCGAAAGTGATTGACGGCCTCTACATTTAAACTCATCTGTCACAGTGACAGGATGGCTAATGGCTCAGTGTTCTGTTTCGACTGATTCCTGATATTGCAGTTATATACGCGATAACTGTTTTGGTGCTGGCCATCCCCAGAAGGTGTTGCCCCTCCACCAGGACTCTTTCTCCATCTCAAACAAACGGTCTCAGTCAATCATTAGGTTGAAATCAACAGTGTACCAGAGAACGGATGGGATGGAAAAGAGACTATCGATATTCTGTAATAATAAGCATCATAGTTGATAGTGTGAACAATTTTAGCAATTTTACAGTAATTTCAACACCAACCAATGATTCAACAGCATACTTCCTGGTTTCTGTACCATCGCTAAACAGCCATTCCTCTGCTTTGCAAGTACCATTGCGAATGTAGATAGATGACTTCGCAGTACGTCCATTCATTGTTAATTCTCGAACATATACATCAAAGCCAGCCGTTGTGGCCAAGCGGTCCTAGGCGCCTCAGTCCGGAACTGCGCTGCTGCTACGGTCGCAGGTTCGAATCCTGCCTCGGGCATGGATGTGTGTGATATCCTTGGGTTAGTTAGATTTAAGCAGTTCTAAGTCTAGGGGACTGATGACCTCAGATGTTAAGTCCCATAGTGCTCAGAGCCATTTGAACGATATACATGAAAGTATACCAGACAGCGATCTACATATTTCTAGCGCCTTGATCAGAGTGCGTAATTTACATTCTTTCTCTATGTGGATGGGAGTCAAGTGCAATCTCGCATTCTTTGGATAAAGTTAGAGACTGAAAAATCTCCTCGCATTGTCTTTGACCAGCCCGCCCTGCAGCACTGTCACTGGTTTAATCTGCAGCTGACCAGAAGCAGACTGCTACATACTGCGTCTCATGAATGAGTGGAGTGTTTCTAGACCGTAACTGCTGTTCCACACCCATCCATGTGCACAAGATTTCTCCAGATGCGCACATGTTGAGGAGGTTAGCACCCCTTACCAGTGTATAGTAGTAGATATGAAAGGGTTGTGACGTAATATCAGACGGTTAAGAAGAACAAGAAACAGGCGAGTTTTATGCATAATGGTGCTTCAGACGGACGGAGTTGGAAGCATTTTACGTAAATCAACTATGTTATCAATTCTAAACTGTTCTAGTGTCTGGGATCAGTACGAAGAAAGTCATTTTTCGTAATTTTAACGATTTTATGTCGCTTCTACCCACTTTACAGAAAACAGAGTAAATGCACTGCAACTATAGAATATGTGGGTGGATGTGACTGAATGCATTCGAGTACAGTGCTATACTATGCCACCCGCCCAGTTAAATAGTTTATTTCCACTAGCAGTTGGCAGCTGTACTACATTTACAATCAATTTTAGAACAAGGAACGAAAAGTGATATCATGATCGGTTGGGTAGAAGTGACATAAAATCGATAAAATTACGAAAAAAGACGGAAAATACGTATAAATTCAGGGAAAATACATAGAAATGCGGGGAAATTGAGGATGTAATTGCGCGTCTTCTGGTTGCCGTAGAACAATTCTTGTACATGGGAACGAGTATCCGCAGCAAGAGGAAAACGAGAAAACATTGACATGGAAGCACTAGGAAACAGGGAAACAGTCATTTTTTTTTCGTCGAAGCGGCATTCTACTCTATGTCAATTGAGTTAACAGTGATACATGCGAGTTGACTGCTGTCTTTGATGCTTTCCTGGAAAAACAGAGAACCATCTCCCTCTAAACTTACTTGCATATGCTTTAAAGGATTGCAGATAGTGGATGGAGTGGTCGGTTGAGATGGAGTTGCAACGAGGAACGATTTAATGGTAGACTGATGATGCATTCTAGAGAGAGAGGGAGAGGTTGCTGCAGGTCAGTTGACCATTTTTTCTGTTGTTCTGTCAGGATGCATCACTTGCGTGACATAGCCTGCGTTTGACTCGTATATAATCGCGTGTTCTGTTTGTGACTTAGAGCACTGTCTACTTGCGATCTTTAACATCAAACCTCTCGGTCATCAGAGCACTTCCATCTCTTGTGTGTGATAAGACGTGACCATCCTGTTTCGACACATTCCTGTAAACGAACGAAGATTTTTGCGATGGATTTCACTGCCCTGTCGCACCTTGTATATAAAATCACGACTTCAATTTCTTGACTAAGGTGATTCGAAGTTAGCGAGAGGTATTTGTGAGGCACTGCAATCCCTGTGAATACATCTGCTTGACGGATGTCCTGTTTACAGAGTTACTGGCGACATGTCAAACGCCACTACTATGCATTTATCTGTTTCCTTGTAAGAGGCATTCTCCATTATTTATAATCATTTCCTATAGGACTTATGCAAGCATAGCATAATTTCTGAACCTTGATCGGATGTGAACAGTGGACGCTATACACCTCTAGAAACCTATATTGTGCATGTATCACAAAGAATCGATGTTTTAAGGAAGTATGTTTTTCATTTTACGTTTAGTCACCATAGATTATCGTAGAGAAACCTCCAAGATGCTGTAAATATATTTATTACATTGGAATATTAACAGCATTGCATTACACACGACTAATAGATCTTAAACTGCAACAGTCTAAGATTATAGCCCATTTTAAGTGCAGTACCGTGTAGCCTTAGGAGTGCATGTGTTTATGTTCTCTTTTACAAATAGCTTCTTGGTACTGATCTCACGCACTAGAACAATACAGGGTGATTCAAAAAGAATACCACAACTTTAAAAATGTGTATTTAATGAAAGAAACATAATATAACCTTCTGTTATACATCATTACAAAGAGTATTTAAAAAGGTTTTTTTTTGACTCAAAAACAAGTTCAGAGATGTTCGATATGGCCCCCTCCAGACACTCGAGCAATATCAACCTGATACTCCAACTCGTTCTACACTTTCTGTAGCATATCAGGCGTAACAATTTGGATAGCTGCTGTTATTTCACGTTTCAAATCATCAATGGTTGCTGGGAGAGGTGGCCGAAACACCATATCCTTAACATACCCCCATAAGAAAAAATCGCAGGGGTAAGATCAGGGCTTCTTGACCGTCCAGAACTTTTCCCTTTGCACAAACACCCATTCTCTGTAAACTGTTTATACCAACGTTTAATACACCACCTATCAGGAGGTTTAACACCACACTTCGTTCGAAATGCACGCTGGTCGATTCACTTCTGCCGTACTCAATAACACAAAAAGCTTTCTGTTGAGCGGTCGCCATCTTAGCATCAACTGACGCTGACGCCTAGTCAACAGCGCCTCAAGCGAACAAATGTACAACTAAATGAAACTTTATAGCTCCCTTAATTCGCTGACAGATAGTGCTTAGCTCTGCCTTTTGTCGTTGTAGAGTTTTAAATTCATAAAGTTGTGGTATTCTTTTTGAATCACCCTGTACTTTAGGATTGATAGCTTGGTTGATTTACATAACATGCTTCGAACTCTGTCTGTCTGAAGCTTCATTATGCATAAAAATCAGTCATTTCTTCTTCTTCATAACTGTCTGCTATTACATCACAACACTTTCATATCTACTACTATACACCGATAACGGGTGCTAACCTCCTTAACCTGTGCGCATCTGGAGAAATCTTGTGAACTTGGATGCGTGGGGAATAACAGTTACAGATACGGTACACTCCATTCATTCACGAGACGCAGAATGAAGCGGTCTACACCTACACCGCTGAGACAGCAAGGTGTGCGCATCGCTACCACTGTGCGCTAACGCTTTCTCTGCCGAGGAGAGCCCTTGAAGAAGTTCTGTGCTGTGGTTGCCGCGAGAAGCAAATTTTTGCGTGTTTCCAGGATGAGATTTTCACTCTGCAGCGGAGTGTGCGCTGATATGAAACTTCCTGGCAGATTAAAACTGTGTGCTGGACCGAGACTCGAACTCTGGCCCTTTGCCTTCTGCGGGAAAGTGCTCTACCATCTGAGCTACCCAAGCACGACTCACGCCCCGTTCTCACAGCCTTACTTCTACCAGTACCTCGTCTCCTACCTTCCACATTTTACAGAAACTCTCCTGCGAACCTGCAGAACTAGCACTCCTGAAAGAAAGGATATTGCAGAGACATGGCTTAGCCACAGCCTAGGGGATGTTTCCAAGATGATATTTTCGCTCTGCACTGGAGTGTGCGCTGATATGAAACTTCCTGGCTGATTACAACTGTGTGCCGGACCGAGACTCGAACTCGGGACCTTTGCCTTTAGCGGGCAAGTGCCCTACCAACTGAGCTACCCAAGCACGACTCATGCCCTGTCCTCACAGCCTCACTTTTACTAGTACCTCATCTCCTACCTTCCAAACTTTACAGAAGCTCTCTTTCGCAGGAGATTAGTACCGTACTGCTATGTGTTTGATATGGAGAAGTATCTCATAAATGGTATGATATTCTAGCAAACTATGTGAGTGTACATGTGTTCTTGTAATCCCAGAGTCGGGAGATGGCTACAGAAAGCAAGCAAGCCAGCAGGTTGGGATCAGAAACAGTAACACCTTTGTGCCAAGAGGAACCGACCCAACATACAATAGTTCAGAGAGTGACCACGGTCCTATGTGAGTGCTCTAGTCGCGCTCGGGCCTGTGTGCGCACTGCGGTAGATGACGTGTGACCGTCGGCTACGGTGGATGACCTACCGAGCTCGCAGGAAATATCTAGTGCCGTGAGGAGTATATATGGTGCACGTGCTTGTGCTGTCTGTCTTTGTGGTGTATGTACGAATGTCTGATGGTCTATAGCTATATGCAGGATTCAGAAGCGGTCATTTTGCATGACTCAGGATACGAATTGTGTGTTTACTACATTGATACTGTGCGTGGTGATATAGCCGAGTTGAAATCGGTTTCACGCTGGAATACTCAAACTATCCTCGACAGTAGCAGAGCAGTGTAATTGAGGAAGTGTCTTCCTGTATGTCATGACCTGTACATCATTTTTTCAGTGCGATATGGCGATCTGTTCAAAATAGTTTTGCCACTGAAAGCCTCGTCTGCAGAAAAAAATGGCGGACATTGCTTCCACATTGGCTGCATCAGTCATTTGTCGGGTAAATTCAAGAGAGACAATCAGAATGCTCCATTCATTCACAAGACGTCCTTTTTCTGGGGCGTAGGAGCCTCTACAGACTGGCTCAAACCAGCTGGGGGCAAGGTATTCATAGAAAGTTCTGAGAGTAATGTGATGTCTTCTTTGTTCAAGTGTTCCAAGACAAGTTGAGGCACTGAAAGTTCCAGCCATATTTTTCTTCTGTTGGACAGTGCTTCGAATTATGCTTGCATGATTGTTCTTATTTTACTGTCTGTGCTTAGACAGTGCTCTCTTTCCATACGACAAGAATGCTTTTATGATAAACGGTGTTTTCGCAAGCATGCACAGACATGATGATGCCTTTTAGCGGTGAGAACGTCTACCGTTTCTGAGACGTACGTTGAATGCAGTACTTTACGATTTCTGTGAAGGGTAACACGAAATGGATGGGGTGCCTCATTAGGACCATCATAGGGAAGCATTCGGTGTTATTCTGGGCTGTTTTCGTAAACAGGTCCTATCAGGACAAGAATTTCCGTGCAGTCGAGCTGAGACATCATGAAAGCTCCTGACTACAACAAAAGGGACCATTAACTTTTTCTGCATCACTTCATGATTTCTGTGTGGGGCTAATATGTAATGGACGTGATCTGGCATTAGGATCGCTATGAAGAATTCATTCTGTGTTAATCTGGGATATTTTCATTAACTGTTTCTGAAAGCATTGCAAAAGATTTCCATAGCGCGTCCAGAGGGTGACTTGGCTGTTATTTACATAGATATAAGACATAAGTATAATACTGACAACCTTTCAGATGCATTTTTGAGAGTGAGTCACTAGACAAACATCTCTCGCTTGCAATTACGTCTGTGCTGGACCAGCATCAAAGGCTATGTGGCAGCCACATTGGCCGGGTGAACATGTGTTTCGACAGGAATTTCTCAGGTGTCAAGTATGAGAGGGATGACACCGGCTCTTGCTTGTGGGACCTGAATGGACACCTGCACTTGCCTCAGCAGCTGTAAGCAGCATCGTCGCTTTGCCGGGCTGCCAGTGCATCCCGAGTACTGGCAGCATGTGCAGTGGCATTGTGTGTGGTCCAGTGGTCAGCACATGCTTCACGATCGAAAGATTTGTATCAGTGTTATTACATGTGGTAGGTGTTTCATGATGGAATTCCTTGCGCTATCGGAATGAGAAATATCGATCGATTTAATTACTTCTTACAAGACGTGCAGCTTTCCAAACTGCAGGGAATGGTGAGCAAGAGAAATCTAACCCCTGCAAACTGACTTTTTTTATAAATAAACAATATACCCTTGAATTTCCCTTCATGAGATACCTTCTCTGCACCACAGTGCCATCAGTTTCCAGGTAGGAGATGGGTATGGAGAGGGGGGACAGAAGGGATGGGCGTTTACAAGAGGGGTGAGGGTTAATTACTTGATCAATTTAATTAAGTAGTTAATCAAATTGATAATACTGAGAGGGGACTGATTAAATAACTCATACCTGAAAGTGTAACTGTATCTGCGAGGGGGAGGCAGTGGTGAATATATATCGGGGGCAAGTGGGGAGCGCCCCCCCCCCCCCCGCTCCCTTGCATTGCCGACGGCCCCGTCCCCACCCGTCCCCACCAGTCGGCCCGCATGCTTTTCTTTCGTTTCTTTCGTCAGTCGATTCGACTGAATCGAGTTATCGAGTAATTGTACTTTCCTATGTAATACGCGCGTCCGCGTTATTATACACTCCTGGAAATTGAAATAAGAACACTGTGAATTCATTGTCCCAGGAAGGGGAAACTTTATTGACACATTCCTGGGGTCAGATACATCACATGATCACACTGACAGAACCACAGGCACATAGACACAGGCAACAGAGCATGCACAATGTCGGCACTAGTACAGTGTATATCCACCTTTCGCAGCAATGCAGGCTGCTATTCTCCCATGGAGACGATCGTAGAGATGCTGGATGTAGTCCTGTGGAACGGCTTGCCATGCCATTTCCACCTGGCGCCTCAGTTGGACCACCGTTCGTGCTGGACGTGCAGACCGCGTGAGACGACGCTTCATCCAGTCCCAAACATGCTCAATGGGGGACAGATCCGGAGATCTTGCTGGCCAGGGTAGTTGACTTACACCTTCTAGAGCACGTTGGGTGGCACGGGATACATGCGGACGTGCATTGTCCTGTTGGAACAGCAAGTTCCCTTGCCGGCCTAGGAATGGTAGAACGATGGGTTCGATGACGGTTTGGATGTACCGTGCACTATTCAGTGTCCCCTCGACGATCACCAGTGGTGTACGGCCAGTGTAGGAGATCGCTCCCCACACCATGACGCCGGGTGTTGGCCCTGGGTGCCTCGGTCGTATGCAGTCCTGATTGTGGCGCTCACCTGCACGGCGCCAAACACGCATACGACCATCATTGGCACCAAGGCAGAAGCGACTCTCATCGCTGAAGACGACATGTCTCCATTCGTCCCTCCATTCACGCCTGTCGCGACACCACTGGAGGCGGGCTGCACGATGTTGGGGCGTGAGCGGAATACGGCCTAACGGTGTGCGGGACCGTAGCCCAGCTTCATGGAGACGGTTGCGAATGGTCCTCGCCGATACCCCAGGAGCAACAGTGTCCCTAATTTGCTGGGAAGTGGCGGTGCGGTCCCCTACGGCACTGCGTAGGATCCTACGGTCTTGGCGTGCATCCGTGCGTCGCTGCGGTCCGGTCCCAGGTCGACGGGCACGTGCACCTTCCGCCGACCACTGGCGACAACATCGATGTACTGTGGAGACCTCACGCCCCACGTGTTGAGCAATTCGGCGGTACGTCCACCCGGCCTCCCGCATGCCCACTATACGCCCTCGCTCAAAGTCCGTCAACTGCACATACGGTTCACGTCCACGCTGTCACGGCATGCTACCAGTGTTAAAGACTGCGATGGAGCTCCGTATGCCACGGCAAACTGGCTGACACTGACGACGGCGGTGCACAAATGCTGCGCAGCTAGCGCCATTCGACGGCCAACACCGCGGTTCCTGATGTGTCCGCTGTGACGTGCGTGTGATCATTGCTTGTACAGCCCTCTCGCAGTGTCCGGAGCAAGTATGGTGGGTCTGACACACCGGTGTCAATGTGTTCTTTTTTCCATTTCCAGGAGTGTATTTTATACGTTTCTGTCTGGCACATAGATAGCTAACACATACTTAAGAGAAAAATCACAGCCATCTAGTGATCTCGATACGTTATTCTGCCTGGCATTTGTTCGAGAAAAGAGAAAAGTCGCGAATCTTCTACCGTTTTCTCGTACAGAGAACCTTCGATACGTAGCGTTATAAATACGGACTATTCGCCGAATAGGAAGATAATTTACATTCAGAAGCAGAAATATTAATGCTGATGAATGAATAAGTAAAAATTCCTTGTTGTAGCAAGTGCAAGTGTGAAGATTAGTCAATAGCGAGAGTGATCAGTTGATTGTGAAGTATTAATAATAGTAACTCATAGTAATTTCTTAGTAAAGATATTGTCACGTGACTCGTAACAATTTTTTATTAATAATGTAACAATAGTTTCCCATACCTAACTCATAACACGAGTTAGGTATGGGAGGCTATTGATGCTTATATCTCCGGTAACAGTGACTTTCAAGAAGGGTCCTAAAAACGCATTGTTACTATATGCGCCCTCTATCGAATGCAGTAGAAAGGGTAAAGAATAAAAGTGCCACACACATAAATTGCCAGATGACGTCATCATTGAAAACTTGCCCTTATATTAAAGTATTGTAAGGTACATATTGGCTTGTCGCTTTCACAGTATGTATATGTTAACACTCCATAAAAGTCTGGAAGCGAACTTTCTGGCAGCGAGTTTTCTCGAAACAACCGAACCACATATATAAGGGAAGTAGAGTCGATGCCAGGTAGTCAGTTTGAAAGTTACAATCGTCGCGATAAATTGTAAGTGATAAGAAGTGAACAACCACGATTATTGGCTGTTATCACTGACTTCAGTCAGTGCTGTGCTTAGTGATATTAGAAATACGCAGTGTGTGACCGTGTGTGTTGTAGTGCTAAGTGTTGCATTTTTCAGTGTGAATAAAGTGTTTATTCGAGAATAAAATACCTACGTTGCAAAATATAATAAAATGGATCGTTATGTAATAAGAAAAAGAAAAGTATAAACATCTGAAGATCCCAGTCACATTCAGCCGCAAAAACATCAATAGAACAGGCAGAGGCCAGCACTTCGTCGAAACTTCCACATTGAAGTTCGTCGACTGATTCCTGTAATCCCACGGATACTGGCAATTTGTCGTCAGGAAATATTAGTGATATAAAACACAAGCTTCTCATAGCTCCAAGGAAACCTGAAAAAGATTGTATATTTCCTACTACCGCGCACAGCAAGAAGGGACGGGGTGAACGCAGACGAGTACACGATAATCGCTTTGAACAGTGTCCATAGCTGGTGTTCTCACTAGTTAAAACGGGACTTGTTTGCATTAACTGTGAAAAATAAAATAGTTGGAGGAAAGAAATCCATTATCGCCAAGAAACTTGTGACTGATTCACTAACAAAGTTTGCCAAACTTACTGGTGAAAATGGTGACCTCGAGATCCACTCTCAGCTCAAGCACCACACTGAAGAGTCAACAGATGCAAAATTATTTTTGGTGACGCGAGACTACCGTGAACTTCAGCTAACAAATCAATTGTCAAGACACAGAACGGAAAGCATTAGGGTAAACAGAAACCGTCTTGTACTTACAATAAAAACAATCATATTTTATGGAAAGCAAAATATTCCTCTGCGGTGGTATAGAGTTGTTTGGAGTCCATTAGAAAACGAAAATGTTCGTGAAAGTATAGTGAGTAACGAGGGAAACTTTAGAGCTTTTCTAAGATTTAGAATTGATGCTGAAGACTTGCAACCAAAACATCACCTTGAGACCACTTACGTAAGTAAAACAACATGTAACGAACTTATTTCATGCTGTGAAACAGTGATGTTATCGAGAATACTGGAGGAAATCAAAGATTCTCGTTATTACATCATAATCTTCGATGAGACTATGGACATAGCGCACATTGCTCAACTGAGTTTAGCTGCAAGATATGTTGATGGTGACGGCAAATCACACAAAGATTTTTGGGTTTCGTTGACATCCATAAAGACAATGATTGTAGTGGGAACATTGATGATGGACTTCAAGAGAGTCAAGATGAAGAGCGTAGCGTTACTGGTGAAGTGTTAGGTACTACGAAATCCTCTCTTTGTCACTGGAGAACTGTGTGGGTATAGGCTGTGATGGTTGCTCAGTTAATACGTCAGAATTGGAAGGAGCTGTGGCTACAAGAAAGAAGAAAGCTCTCAGGGGGCAGGTAGCACTGTGTCTAAGTGATCAGCTCAACCTTGCTGTCTATCGCTCTTGCAAAGTTACAAGTGTGAGAAACTTACTTGGTACTATTGAAGAAGTAGTATCATTATTTACAGCGTCAAGCAACCGGTTCGCAATACTGAAGTATCACCTAAACACTCACTGCAGTCACATTGTCAAACGACACGTGTTGAGCGACATGATGCTGTTATTCAGTTCGCAGCTGATCTCACAACAGTTTGCAAAGTTCTTAAAGTAATACCGTGTTGGAGGTATAGAACAACGGCTGCCAAAGCTGTGGCGAACGCAAAATCAAAATTAGATTCGACGCTCAAGGTGTATGACGGCATGAGAGCTAATGTTACTATACACTTTGCTCTTATTGTTGAAGAAGCGAAGGCAGTAATGAAAGAGTTAGACGTAGGGATGAGTATTCCTCGTCTTACAGGGAGACAAAGACACAAGGAAAACTGAAATCATAATGATGATGCTATGACATATTGGAAAATAAATGTTATTATTCCTACACTGCACCATGTTACAATTGACATGTGAGAACGTTTTGCTGAAGAAAATATTTACCATTTAAAATTCAACGTACTTTTGCTCTCACAACTATTGAAACATGATGGTAATGATCTGCCACATAAATTGAATCAGTGCTTAACTGAACTAACACACAGCTTCAGGTCCATCACAGCGTCCACACTTTTACCCCTCTCACATTGTCGTATTTTTTATACGGCGATGGTTCGTCCCTTTAAGGAGGGGAAGAATGTTAAAGAATAAAGTGCCGGCAGTAGTAGGGCAACAGGGGCATCAGCGCATTTCGTTAGTGCAGGTTTGGCTACATCAGGGGCAGGTCTGCACTCAGGGACAAACCTACTGTTCTTCTTCGATCGACGGACGATTAACCTGTTGCTCTCTTAAGAACCTTCCTTTTGATTGACAGGTACTTAACCTATTGTTCCACCACCCCTTTTCCTCCCCCCCCCCCCCCCGCCCTTCAGGATACCTCCAACCCACCCCCTTCCCCCAGTGGCCGATACAGAAAAACCTCAAGAAGGGGGTGCTAAAGTTATCATGAGCTACCTTTAGTTTTACTGTAATAAAAAATAATCAAGTCACATGCAAAGTTTAAGAAAGTTTTATTTAAACTGATCATACACGTATACAAGACAATGCCATCTTATGATATAAAAAAGTTACAATTGTGGTTCTCTTCCTTAAATGATAAATTGTATGTGCCTGTTCTTCCTGGCAAATTGGTTAATTACATCATCAGTAGGACAATCAATGTCAGGGTGAGCATTCAGCAGAGCTAAGCCATTAAGTCGATCGTCCTTCATTATCGACCTCAGCCATGTCTTTGAAGGCTGCAATGTTGAAAAACATATTTCTACTGTAGCAATAGATGCAGATAGACAAGCAAATATTGTGTACAGTCTGTGCAAGTAGGATAGTCAGATCCAGAACAAACAGACAAGGCTTGCATAACAAAATCACAATCATTAAGGGCATTTATGCTCGTTTGCTTCTATTGGTTAATCTCTCCCATTAGTCGCTTTTTAATCACAAAAGGTGATTCTTTTTCAAAGAACAGTAGTTCAGTTAAGCACTGATTCAATTTATGTGCCAGATCATTACCATCATGTTTCAATAGTTGTGAGAGCAAAAGTACGTTGAATTTTTAATGGTAAATAACATCAGACTTCCGGCTGTAGCCCGCCATCTGGCCTTCGCTCTGATGGAAACATCCCCCTGAAAACGACCAGAAGAGTATGCGTCCACGTCCTGAGGCCCATACGAAGATGTAGAAGGCATCAGTAGTGGGACGAAGAGTGTCCCCACATTGCACTGTTGCCAAATTTGTTCAAGATAACGGATCCAAAATGGCGGGGATAGATGTGACAATGTTGCAGTGATGTCATGGCCAAAAGTTCAAATTTTGGGGGGGAAATATGTCAATTACGCTACCTCAACTAACCTAACATCCTCCCCTCTCCTCTTCCCTCTCTTCCTATTCCCTCCCTTCCTTCCTCTCCCCTCCCTCCCCAAGAAAATGAGGGGACAATAGGTCAATTGGGCTACCTCCACTAACCTAAGTCATCCAACCACCACTTCTTCCTTGGAACTGGCAGGAATCAGACTCAGTCTCTGCTGGTCTGCTGGATAGTGTGGCTGTAAGTCTTTATTTTGCATGCATTGTTAATTTAAACAATTTTAGCTGTCATGGGCAGAAGCTCCATCCAGTGTGTTCACATGATGTCCGGAGTTCAACTGACCTAGTACACAGTACCGCCACAAGAGGGCGCTGTCATCCCACCAGTGACATAATCCAAGATGGCGGTCTAGAAGAAAAAGGTGGGAACCAATAGGATCACTGAATCTGGTCACATGTTAGACTTCAGCCAGTAGGATGGCAGTATCTGGTAACATCATTAGAGGGGGTACAGGGCAGGCTCAGCAGCACTGTGACCTCAGTCTCATTCAGTCAGCCAGCAGAAGAGGAGGAAGACAATCCATGAAGCATCAACAGCAGTCATGATCCAGCACAGCTCTGCAGAACAGGAAGAAGCAGAAAAGTAAGTACCCGATATTACATCTTTTTCTGTGGTTAGCAGTATTATTATTGGTTGTTTTCGCTTCTCGGTCCCTATGTAACACTTCCTCCTCTTTGTTCAGCAGTAGCCCTCGACATGTTCAAGCCTGCAGGGACGAACGCCACCATGCCACCTCTGGACCTGCAACAACCTCAGCTCCATGTTGTCGAGACGTGCACTGACCTCTGGACCTGTGGCAGCAATAACTTCCAGTGTGTCTGAACCATATGGTGCTGGTGGTCCTAACAACAGCAAGATGGAGGGCAGTGCTCGTCACTGACAAATGACCCATCCCAGCAGAATATCCCTATGCTAGTGCAGGCACAGGGTGCAGATGCTCTGGATAGGAAGGCATCAAGTGTACCCATGCTTCTCAGTTCTACATACAATTTAACTTCCAGGGGATTGAAACGTGTAAATGTTGGTATAGAAGCACATTATGGCTGGGGATAGCATGCAAGAATAGAAAGTGAAAATGCTTTTCAGGGTGTTAAAGTGCCTATTTCTGAATTCGACTGGGACGAAATATCTCATGCAGAGCGCTACATCAATCAGCAGATGACTACAGATTATTACCAAAGTCGTACTGCCCCCCCCCCTCCACGTGCATTCGCCTAACTACTGTGAGACTATCTATTACAACAGTGAAAGATGACTCTGCTCTATGTGTGAAATCAGGTGACAAGTGTGTTTATCTTTGGAATGCCTCAGTTATGAACTTAAACGATCTGGGTACTGCACTGCACCTTGCATTGGAGAGACTGAGTCGTTGCTTGCCGAGCACAGGTTCTGCATACAATGATGTTTTACACTTCCTACATGTGCATAGTGTACATGTTGATGATTTGGAGCAGTACCTTTGTTTGCACATGAATGCAGAACAAAAAGAGAAAAGGATTAAGGGAGCATGTGAAAAGCCTGCGAACTATGAGGAATCCATTGGCTTGAGGGAGATACATGTGGAATTTATTGCATATCAAAAAGCTTTGTTTGGGAAATATTGTTCGGGTGCAAAAAAGAAGACAAAGAAATAGCCTGATGGTTTTTTTAAATACAGCATCTGATATTTAAATAAATAATTTTTATATCTTACTTCTCTCATTATTGTCCAAGTATACACTTATTAATATCATTTTTTTAATACTACACACATAATGATGCAGCAGACAGTTACCCCAAACATCTCCTCATCAGTCACTGACAAAATGGATGATGAAGTTACTATTCATGGGTAATATATATGTATCCAATTTCTCTGTGTAGCCAATATAGCTCAGTTGGTTAAGTGATGGAGCTATAGAATCTACACATACTATTACTGTCCCTTCAAGTGTTTCTTTATATATATACTTGTTAGTATCTGGTGTACTTAGCACCATGGCAGGGTGGGTGAAACATCCTCATCACAAGGATTTTGTTGTCGGTGACTGGTCCTGCTAACTTGCAAAGAAGAGCTGAAGAACAAGAAGAAGAATAAGAATAAGAAGAAGAAGAAGAAGAAGAAGAAGAAGAAGAAGAAGAATGGTATAATCTTTCCTGATAGTGTACAAACAATTATTGTAGGTCCATCCAATTGTGGCAAGACTAATGTCCTCGTGATGCTGCTAATGCATGCAGATGAAGTCCGATTTGAACATGTTTGTGTATTCTCTAAAACACAGTTTCAGCCCAAATATCAGCTGTTACAGAAGATATTGCATGGTGTAAAAGCTTTTCAGTGAAAGTGGTGACATCCCCCACCTGAAAAAGCAAGGATAACCACTGTCTTCATATTTGACAATGTTGCTGTGGAAAATCAAATTTGAAAATATATCGGCTTTGGTCATCATATGGATATGGATGCTGATGTATTTTATCTAAGCTGAACAATTCCAGAATCCTGAAACAGTTGGTTAGGGACAATGCAAACCTTGCAATAGCCTTCAAATAACGCAATCTGAATTTGAAACACATTTACCAGGCACATGTAAGAAATGACATTTCATTCAATGAGTTTGTAAAGATATGTGGTGATTGCTGGAATCATTCACAGTATGGGTTTCTCGTTAATGATAAAAAAGGAAACTGAATGATAGTAGGTACAGGCAAAACTTTCAAGTGTTGTTGTATATATAACTAGTGGGACAAATTTCGTGTGACCCAAGTACTGTTATCCAATATGGCAGCGATAACGTCAACCAAGATGGCGGCCTGTAGCCTTGCCAACAGCGCATGACCTTATCCAAGATGGCGGCCGTGACGTCAGCTGATGATGCAAGTACCGTTACCAAAAATGGCAGCTTTTAGTGGGAACTTTGAATTTTGGTGGGAAGATAGGTAAAATAGTTTACCTCCACTAATATAACCTCCTCGCCAACCCTCACCCAGAAAATGGTGGGAAGTTCAAATTCCATCAGGACGATGCAGCACACCAAGGCTACCTCTACTAACCTAAGAAAATGGCGGGAAAATAGGTCACTTGGGCTACGTCCACTAACCTAAGTCATCTGACCGCCACCTCTTCCTAGGAACTGGTGGGAAAAGGACTTGGCCTGTGATGAACATAAGTCTTTATTTTCAGTCTTTATTTAAACAACCAGAGGCAGTACCAAAATCAAGTGTTTTCAGTATGGTGTCTGGAGTCCAACTGACCTAGTATACAGTACTGCCACCAGAGGGGCCTGTAGCCTATCCCATGATATAATACAAGATGGCGGTCTGGGGTGGGAGAGAATGGCAGGAAAAGGACTCAGCCTGTGCTGGGCGTATGTCTTTATTTAAACAATTTGAGGTAGTACCTCCATCCAATGTGTTCAACATGGGGTCCGGAATCCACCTGATCTAGTATGCAGTCTGCCACCAGAAGGCGCCGTCGTCCCTCCCGTGACGTAATCCAAGATGGCGGTCGGGATGGAGAAAAATGGCGCGAAAAAGACTCAGCCTGTGCTGGGCTGCTGGGGAGACGAAGGAGTGTACTTTATTTATTTTTGGAACAATTTATTTAAGGACAGATTTCACGTAGTTTACATATTACACTGATACAAAACACAAGCTCTGACAAGCTTGTGGTCGCAATTCACAGCCTGCAGACCCGCAAACTACTAGTAAATTACGGAAATAACGCATGTTAAACGCTCTGCAGACACACTCACTAATTCTAAACTGTCGAAATCATGCACTACATAGCACACAGACATGCAAACTACTCGCAAATTATCAAAATAATGCAGTACATTGTACAGACACGAAATAAAATCGTAAATTACCGAAATAATGCATATACAACGCTCTGCAAACATACTCACAACGCTTAAACAGCCGAAAATAATGCACTGCAACAAACACTCAGTGCACGTAAAAAACACTTGCGAACTATAGTCAATCACAATGTATCAGAGGCTCCAATGCGCACAAGCATCGACACCAACGCAAGCCACCGCCATTGCCGAGCCACGCACAGGTGTCCATTCAGGTTCCGTAAGCATAAGGCGGCTGCACCCCTTTCATACTTGACACCTGAGAAATTCCTGTCGAAAATACGTGTTCACCTAGGCATCATTGCTGACACAATGATGCATAGCTGCGATGTGGGTACAGTGCTGAGAGAGATGTGTGCATATCAGCTAAAATGTTTTCAATGTTATACTGACGTCACAAGTCATGCTACAGAAATATGTTTGACTGTGGTCCTAACTGGACTGCCCGTTCGTCACTGAATTTGCCCACCAAACTGTTGCCAGTGTGGGAGCACCATCCGCCATTGTTTTCTGCAGGTTAGACTTTCATTGCCAGAAAATTATTTTTCTTTTTTACAGATCGCTATATTGTACTACATATCGTAAAATATGGAAAGACTCTTACTCAATTACACTGCTCTGCCACTGAGGATGGAGTGAAGACTGGATGGGAGCAAAGAACTAATTTCAGAGCGACTCACCCTCGCAGACACTGCAGAAATCCGTTCCTTTGTTTCCCAGAATAGCACATGCTGCTTTCTCTTCCTCGTGATCCTAATGGGACATTCGAGCTGCGTCTAGTCATGCTTACTCGCCCAGCGTGGCTGACACATCACAGTAAATGTGCACATAGCTACACACCATCACAAGCACATCTAAAAGGTTCTCAATGTTATACTGATGACACATGGCTTTGTAAAATAAGAACTAAGTCGACCTCTCGGAAATTGTATAGTGACCCAGAAATATTTAACACTTGCTTTTGTAGGAGCTATCGTGAGGTCAAAGCTTGTATGCATGAAAATTCTTGCCCTAACAGAAACTGTTTACGAAAATAGCGCAGAATAACATCGAATGCATTCTTCCTTGTGGTCCTAATGTGGCACCCCGTCCATCACATGCTACCCTTCCTGCTTGCAAATGTTCTCACCGCTATGTAGAGGCTCCTATATCCCAACACAAAGGGTGACTTGTGAATCAATGGGGCATTATGATTGGCTCTTATCGGATTTACCCACCAAATTACTGATGCAGCCAGTGTGGAAGCACAGTTTGCCTTTTCTTTCTTTCTGCAGACCAGAATTTCAGTGGCAAAAAACTAATATACAGAGATCGTCATAATGCACTGACAAATAAACCTTGCAAAGTGCTCTATATATCGTCAAATACGGAAAGACTTGCACTCAATTACACTGCTCTCCAAATGAAGACAGGAGTTTGAATATTAGAGCGCAAAACCGATCTCCAAACCAACAATGTATCACCTCGTACCGTGTCGATGTAGTAAACATACAATTCCTATCCTGTGCCATACAAAATCACCCCTTTTAAATAATTTGTACATATACTGCGAAGACAGACAGCATAAGCACAAGCACCATAGGTGAACTCGCGTCACTAGATACTTCCCTCGAGATCGGGTGGTTATCCACTCCCAAGTCGTGACCAGAGCGCCCTCGGTAGATCGAAGTCACTCTCAGAACTGTTGTGCAGAGATGTTCTCGTTTACCCCTCTTCACAAATGCGTTACTGTTTCTGGTCCGGACCTCCTTGCTTGCTTGCTTTTCTACACACATCTCCAGACACTGGGATTATAAGAACATATGTAATTTCGCATGGTTTGCTAGAATATCGTACCATTTTAGCGGTACTTCTCGATATGAAGCACATAGCAATATCGCTTGCATAGCAGTATCACTTGTGACATAATTCCAAAGATATAGACTGGAAATTATTTCTCTAGAGTCCGGCCCTGGTAGCTGAATGGTCAGCACGATGGAATGTCATACCTAATGGCCCAGGTTCGATTTCCGGCTGGGTCGGAGATTTTCTTCACTCGGGGACTGGGTGTTGTGTTGTCCTTATCATAATCATTTCCTCCCCATCGAGACGCACAGTCCTGAAGTGGCGTTAACTAGAAAGACTTGCACCAGGCGAATGGTCTACCCGATGGGAGGTCTGGCGTTAGAAACTTGCTTATTCTGGATAAGAAATAGTAGTAAATGATAACAGTGAAGCTGTCACTGTCGGTTGGTAATATTTACTGGCAAAATGCAACCTAACACCAGATGCGTACTTACGGTTATCCTGTATGGCCGTTTCTCAGTACGACTTGAAAAAAGAGAGAGATTATTAATTGATCACCGATACGTCGGTTCTCGATTGTGTCCAGAAGACATACAGATTGATTACGCCAAGGTGTTTTCTTGATTGACCTTTTGACACGGATTGCCTTCACGCAATAAGAATCTTCGATGAAAATACCTAAGGGACCTATTTGAATATAAAAATGGAAATGAAAGCAAATTAGTGGAATTTCTTAAGAGAAAGATTAATAGATCGGAAGTTGAACACATTAGTGGTCTCCCAAACACAATTGGGACACCGTGATTAAGAGCGAACCTGTAACAAAGCTCATATACAACTTGGACATCATTTTTGGTTAGTGAGGGAAAAGAATAAGAAGAAAATTACTTCATCATAAGATATTAATATATTGTGAAGAAATTGGCTTTAAACTTCTAGACATTGACAAATACACAATAAATACATGACTTACATCGATATTTCTTTTGTACATGGCGCAGTCCAATAATCGCTACATGGTCAGTCCGTTCCTTCTTAAAATTAAATGTCCTTGCGTGTGCGTAAGTACTTTATATCCTCACCCGAGGTATCGAAACGTTTGTTCGTCGTTTCACATAGCTTTCACACAAAATAAAAATACAACTTGTAGCAATGCTATGTAGTACATCTTAACATGTCGGTGACCAAAAGTACAAGGCAATGAAGTCCCTAGAATATTTTTTAACAAAAGATAGATTGTTCTTTCTTCTGTTTCGCAGCTTCTTCCTATCAAGCGCTGCGGCAATGATTTTAAGTATCTGCGTCCAGCGTGTCATAGTGTTTATTTAATTTATACGCAGGACGCGCTCTTGGTATAGGCGCACATTAAAAAAAAGTATATATTTCATCCCTTTACTTTCGCCCTGTGATGCTGAGCATCTTTACGAACTACAGCTCGTTGGCTGTCCTTTTCTTTTATGACAAATACCTCGTATGCAAAGTATCTGAAATCCAATAATAGTACATTGCTTCCCGCATGAGGAGTGATGACTCCGTCGGGATCATTGCGACTCACGCGTAGTCGTATTATTATTCCTTTCGTGAATCAAGTTAGTATCACTTGCTTAAGTTCTTTACAATAGTTTTCATACATGACATTAGACAAAGTGGTTGACATAAAGAATAACAGGTAAATGTATTCGTACGAATGAAATTGATGGTAACTTGTTCATAGTGTAATTACATGACTGGGTGTTGTGTGATGTCCTTAGGTTAGTTAGGTTTAAGTAGTTCTAAGTTGTAGGGGGCTGATGACCATAGATATTAGGTCCCATAGTGCTCAGAGCCATTTTTTTGTAATTACATGAAAATTGAGCCATATTCTTTCTAATGTATTACACTAAGATAACAAATTTTCATTTTTCAGTAAGGGACAGTGAAATTATGACAAAGGTACACATAACTAGATACATTATACATGACATAATAAATATTAAAAAATAATAAAGAAATAAATTATTTGACTACACAGGAAGTCTTAGTGCATTGTGCACTCTTGGAAAAATATGTTACAAAGAATCGACATTCTTGTTCTAAAGTGACATTTACAGGAATATTTTTGTCGTGGTCTTGACGAAGATTTCTTGTGATAAACACGTAGCGCTTTACTGATTTATAGCTTTCATGACCTATTAAAAAAAAATCACTACACTTGGGTAGGTATAACTTGCAATGTGAATGGCAGAATTTCGTGTAAAAATGGTAGCACTACACTTGAGTGAGGGTAATTGATTGCACTTTCACAGGGGAGGAAACGTAGGGCATCACTTTCACTGTGGAGGTTGAAGTGGTTGTCTGGATGTGATGGTGCGCTGGAAATGCGTCGTGGAACAGGAACTGGAAGACTGGTTCTCCAACATGTTGAGCCGTTTGGTGGCGGTCTCTATTTCACTTGACACGTGTTCGAGCTTCCATTCATGTTCTCGTACATGAAAAATACAGAGAAAATCTGTATTAGAATGTGCTTACTTACTTATAACTTATCCTAAAAGAAAAGTGGATTAGGTAAGGATAACAATTGGTTATGTACATAAGGTCTCATTCTTTTACGAGCGCTTAGATTTTGTATTTATTTATTTTTCTGGTTTTATTTGGGTCGACACGTTCTCGTCTTTAGTTGGCCTGGTCTATAAATTTGGTAGCAATTGTCAAAGTCGAGTATAAGACTTTTCAGATTAGTGTCTTGGTGATTTTATAAGGTTCCTAAGTGCTTAACTCATGATTTTATCAGATTTTATATTGAAAGTATTTCAAACACATTTGGCGCCCTCGCTCGTTGTGCAAAGGAATCTGGATTGTTGAGCGCGCAGCATACTCTGCCCGTTTGTCATAGTCACGTGATGGTAACTCGACTGCTTCACAACGCTAGCAGCAGTGTTCTGCGAGAGGCACTCTGCTAGCCGTGTTGTGAGTTTTTAGTTTTTCATCGACTCGTAATTACAGAAGCAGCCAGATGCGGAGACTTCTGCAGCCGTGTCGAAGAATGTTTCCATGGAAAGGCGTACAGTATCGGTTGCGGTAAGTACAACACTTATTCACTTGCACAATTCGGCTTTCTACATCGTGGTTTCGTGGTACAAGTACTTATAACATTACTTCACATGCGGAATTTCACACTTGTCCATAAAGTTATCACCCTTTCAGTTCACACTTATTATTATTTCTTGTCCACATGTATTTGGTCGCCATGTTAAGTTTCAAAAGCTACATTTTTATACGTGTCCTTTAATTGTTTGTCTACAGTCGGTTCACACGCAGCAGCATTATACGTGTCCATTAATTGATGACTACAGTTAACATTCAGTATACATATTATGTCTAAAATTTATTTACAAAGAAAAATTAGTCTCTGTGACTACAAGACCTGACGAAAAAACGTGTCTCTTATTCATAGTTTGTGCTTCCAAGGCATTTTAGGTTTACACCTTGTTCGAAATCTTGTCATTCTTTTCTTTTTACAATAATTACTCTTTTCTCAAGCTCAACTCTTTTATTTTCTCTCTGTTAATTAATTCGTTAATTTGAAGACGTAGTCACTGTGGCTTCGTTTACGTGATGAACATTCATGTTCAAGTTTCCATTAGGGAAACTGGGAAGCTTGGTGTTCTCTGTCGTGCAATTGCACATAACAAACCTTAATCGAATTCGCGGTTCGCGGCGAATAAGCATAGCCTGTCGGCAACCAATGTGTCACGACCATCCAGACGTACAGTCTGTACGTATCAAGCATGCAATCAGTCCGTCAGTCAGTCAGTTCTCTACTGGGTAGGGTAGGAAGGTAAGGATACTGATTAGAGGAAAACACAATAGACTTTTATGGAGTGAAGAGATCTGAAGACACAATCTTAATGACGTACGAAATGATGAGCCAGACATAAATTATGCATTATCACACTAGTTATTCATGACAAGTAGTTAGCGTAATTAAAACGATACAGTAGTCTCCGTATCGTCTGATCCAGCTCTCCAAGAATTTCTCTATGGATATCTAAGATTGTTTACACCATGCATTAGCAGTGAACAGAGTCTGATAGCTATTTTCCTGGTACCGTAAAATTGGTTCCCCACCCCCCTCAAAAAAAAGAAAAAAAAGCTGTCGCCGGTCAGGGTGGCCGAGCGGTTCTAGGCGCTACAGTCTGGGACCGCGCGACCGTTACGGTCGCATGTTCGAATCCTGCCTTGGGCGTGGATGTGTATGATGTCCTTAGGTTAGTTAGGTTTACGTAGTTCTAAGTTCTGGGGGACTGATGACCTCAGAAGTAAAGTCCCATGGTGCTCAGAGCCATTTGAACCATTTTTGAAAACAGTCGTCGTATCTCGAGAACCTGAAATGGATACTTCTGGTATTAAATTAGTTTACTTATAAATGATCTTTGTAAGTATTTCAGCTGCACTGTGCCGTAAAATTCTCATGAGCGCTTACGGTTTTCTCCGTACTGTAATAAAAATAATTGAACTGCGCCCTTCTTTCCTGCTGTCTGGATCGTTACTCATTTATTTGATTCTTATATGCTAAGATGCTGCCTTTGTCTGCTGCTTTTTACTGGTGGTCTCATAAAAATTGTTGTCAAACTCTCCTTATACAAAACTTAACATCTACCTCATAAGAGCAAGCGACTTTAATCAACTCTTATTTACGAGCAATCATTCTGGTCCGAATGATCATTTTAATTTATTTCATTCAAGAGGTGAGAACTTTGCTATACTTAAAACAAGTGGTAGCAGGTGGCACTTAGCAAAAAAAAAAAATGGTTCAAATGGTTCTCAGCACTATGGGATCTGTGGTCATCAGTCCCCTAGAACTACTTAAACCTAACTAACCTAAGGACATCACAAACATCCATGCCCGAGGCAGGATTCGAACCTGCGACCGTAGCAGTCGCGCGGTTCCGGACTGAGCGCCAATTTTTTTTTTTTCCTTGGTTGTGTTTGGTCGTTGCGGACGTCGCAAGACATCCTGTTCAAGTTCGGTGGTTGATCCTTCCACTCAATTTTTTATTACAGAAGCCAACCGGCTCTCTGACCGAACACGCTGAGCTATCGTGCCGGCAGACGCCTAGAACCGCCAGACCACCGCGACCGGCCAGCACTTGGCACGTCCCTACTATATTATTCATTCGGCTGCTCTTTGGCTGTGGCCGTTCATGGCTCAATTAACTTAAAACTAACTTACATCCAAGGCAAATCTTGCTCTCCTACAATGGATGTATTTTATTTCAGGTACTCACATAAATTATATCTTCAATGGCTGACTCGGTATTTCTCTAAGTCTGCGCGATGAAACAATCCTTCTATTCGTCCAGATACAGGGTCAGCTAATAGATAGCAACCAATGTGCGGTTTTCTTAGTATAATAAATGGTCCTTCATACAAGTGCTGCCACTTGCGATTTTTATGATTTATCAAAGATGGCTTGAAGTGGGTCTTTAATGGCACTCGTTCATTTATACAATACAATAAGACTTTCCTAATGTGTTTGTCATGCACCTTTTTTCTTAGGTTGGCATGAGTGGTTAAAGATATGAGAGCTTGTCTTAACTTGTCGTCTAACCTTACTTTAGGGTGTTGTAACTTTGTTCCGCAGTTTCCCCGTGTAGGCATAAAGAAGCTGCTAATGGTTTTCCGACGTGGTGGAGATGAAGTGTCAGTTATTTTTACTTGATTAGTATTTTGTGTCATGCTAGGCTGAAAACTTGCGTTCGTAACACATACGAACTGCGCATCACTTAATTGCGTGTCATTTGACATCGCGTTTGATGCTTGGTTCGCCTGTGTGTAAAAAATGTTCGGGTTTCCTTGGCTATTATGACTGGCGGTGTTAAAAGCATGCGGCGGACTGTCCTGATTATTGTTCCTGAACTGTTGGTTGAGTTGGTGCGAAAATGTCGCATTTTGAGGCTGTAAAGAATTCATTTGATGTGAGTGAGTGAAGTGACTTGGCTGACTGTACTGTTGTGGCCCAGGCCCGTTATAATTGTTCCATTTCTTTCCCTTGTGACGATTTCCATTATATTTCCTGTTGTTCGGATGCTAGTAATTACCGTTGTGATTTATTGGTGAGTTACCGTATTGTCGCTGTGTGTTTTGATAAATCGGGTTGTATCTATTCTGGTTTGTATATTTACTATATGGTTTTCCATTGCGGCGGTTGAAATTATTATGATTTCTGCAAGGCTGAGCGTTTGGTTGTCCCGTGTTATGTTGGTACGACATTCCGTTGGCGCAGTTTGCCTCGTGCTGTTGCGAAGCGGGCGGTCCTACATTGTAATTATTCCGCGCACTCGCATGCACGTCCTCATAGATCATATGCAAATTGTCTAGCCTTTTCACTCACATTAACTAATTTTTCCCTTATCGACACAGGAAGTTTTGACTTTAAGATAATGATGACATCTTTGGTTGAAATGGGTGTGTCCCAATACTGAAGTGAACGTAGATATTTTTCGAAATAACGCCTCAAACCACCTCCCTTGGTGTTGAAAGGTTCGGCGTTGTAGACTTCCTTTCGGAGATTGTTGTATACCAGAACTCCATAATTTATTCAAGAAATGCCTTTCGAAATCTGCATTGGTGTGACATTTGTCTATTATTTCAGTACTCCAAATTGATCCTTTGCCGTGTACATATCCCAATATGAACTATATTCGCTGTCTGTCGTTCCTAGATTCTGGTAAAGCACCTGTGAATGATTTTAGAAATACCATGGGATGTATATTTCGTTTTTCAGGTATAAAAGGCTGGAAAACTCTGTGCTTCAGCTCACTCTCATCGCACATTAGTTCAACGAGTGTCAATTGATCGGTATGACTACGTGACGTTGAAGCTTTGTCACGCGTATTATTTACCGTTGGTGAGAATTGTATCTGATACTCAGGATATTGACGAGTATCTTGTTCTGGCGGTAGTGAATAATCGCTTTGATTGTTACCTTGCAATTCTATAACTTGCCTTGTCAGCTGATCTATGTCATTGGTCACCCGTTGCTTCCATTCCGGAAGATCGTGGCTGAATGCTCGTCTGATTTCGCCTAATTCATTGGTTAAAGTGTCACCAGTAGTACCTGGACTGGTTAGGATTTCTACTGTGGCGGATTTAACTGCACCTTTTGGATCAGAGTGTACCTTACTCTCAATGTATTGTTCCTTGGATTGTATCCACTCTTCAAATTTCCTATTAAGTGTAGTGCTTATTCCTGCAGTGACATCTTCGATCCTTTTGTCAATATTGACATCGGATATTCGCTGAGTAAGGTCTTCTACTCGCCCGCCAATGTGGCTGACACCTTCTGTCAATTGGCCTACTCTCTTTGAAACATCATTGTAATGTTTCAAAGAGTCATTCGCTGTTGATTTACACACATCGACTTGGGTCTGCAAATCTGTAAACTTTCTGCCAATGTTGGTATCGGCGGAATCCACCATGGAAAGAACACTGTCTATTACTGCATGTAACTTGCGTTTAGCTCGCTTGCGTAAGCAGTGGTAACAGCTTTAATTTTTTCTTCCATGGTGTCATTCGAACTTTTTATTTGTGTTTGGATGTCGGTAATAATAGAATTTGATGATTTTCACGGGTTTGCAGCCGGGTTCCATCGTCCTGACGACAACACGATATTTCGGCGGACCATCTGGCCGCCATCTTCAGGTGAGATTGAGTGCACAATCACGCCGGAACTGAAGAGACCACAGTTTTTTTTTCTTTATTGTTATTTTAATTACCTTATACAAAGGTGGGCTGTCAGCAGCATATTACGCTGCTCTTCAGCCGCTAGTGGTACAATAAATATTACATAAAGGTGGTACAGATAATACAATAAAAATGGCGGACAAAAACTCTAGACACGAAAAACAATAAACATGAAGCCATTCACGCTGGACGAGAAAAAACACTAAAAGCCATTGACACGGCGCACAAAACATGGACGACTGCGACAGCACAGGTGAACAGTGGTGGTGTAACGGCGAAAGAACACTAAACACAAAACAAAGGCACACACACAAGACACTGATGGCGATGATCTCCGGCGCGTGAATGTCCACTGAGCGTGTACCAGTCCGGGGACCTGCCAAGAGAGGAGGAGGAGGGGTGGGAGAGGGAGAGGGGAGAGCAGAGATGCCATGGGCAGGGGAGAGAGGGGGGAGGGAGGAAGGGGGAGGGGAAGCCTGGGGGAAGAGGGGTGGAAGAAGGGGGGGAAGGAGAGGGAGGGAGAGTGCCCAAAGGAAAAGACACTGGAAGTGGGAGGGGAGGATCAAAGTCGATAGGAGGGGTAGATGGAGAGGAGGAGGACATCATCAGGGATAGGGAGCTGGCAGAAGCCACCTTGGGAGAGGGTAAGGAGGGTGGAGAGATGGAGACCGGGTGGGACGTGGGAATACAGGTGCGGCAGCGGGCGGGGGTGGGAGAGGATGGGTGAGACAAGCGGGTGAGGAGGATCAAGTTTACGGGAGGTGTACAGGATCTGTATCCTTTCAAGGAAAAGGAGGAGGTGGGGGAACGGAATGAGGTCGTACAGGATCCACGTCGGGGAGGGGAGTCGGATGCGATAGGCGAGGCGGAGAGCATGGCGTTCAAGGATCTGAAGGGATTTATAAAACGTAGGGGGGGCGGAGATCCAGGCGGGATGGGTGTAACAAAGGGTAGGGCGGATGAGGGATTCATAGGTGTGGAGTATAGTGGAGGGGTCCAGACACCACGTATGGTCGGAAAGGAGCTTGAGGAGACAGAGTTGGGAGTGTGCCTTGGCTTGGATTATCCGGAGATGGGGGGTCCTGGAGAGGCAACGGTGATGCCAAGGTACTTAAGGGTGGGGGTGAGGCCGATAGGACGGCCATAGATGGTTAGATAGGAATCGAGGAGGCGGAAGGAAGGGGTAGTTTTGCCTACTATGATCGCCTGGGTTTTGGAGGGATTGACCTTTAGCGACCACTGGTTGCACCAAGCGGTGAACCGGTCAAGATGGGATTGGAGAAGGTGTTGGGAACGCTGCAGGGTGGGGGCAAGGGCAAGGAAGGCGGTGTCATTGGCAAACTGGAGAAGGTGGATGAGGGGTGACGGTGGCGGCATGTCCGCTGTATACAAAAGGTACAGAAGGGGGGAGAGGACGGAGCCTTGGGGCACACCGGCCGAGGGAAAAAAGGTGTAGGAATCCGTGTTATGGATGGTGACGTAGGAAGGATGGTGGGAGAGAAAGGAGCCAATCAGACAGACATAGTTAATGGGAAGGGCGAAGGTTTGGAGCTTGAAGAGGAGACCGGAATGCCATAAGTGGTCATAGGCTCGTTCAAGGTCAAGGGAGAGGAAGAAGCTGTTCAGAGAGGAGATGAGTGAGGTGAAGGAGAAGGTCATCAGAAGAGAACGACGGCCGAAAGCCACACTGGGTAATGGGAAGGAGGTGGTGCTGGCAGAGATGCTGGTGGATGCGTCGGGTGAGGATTGATTCCAAGACCTTGCTGAAGACTGAGGGAAGGCTGATGGGACAGTAGGAGGAGACAGCAGATGGCAGTTTACCGGGTTAAGGATCATCAGGATACGGGAGGTTTTCCACAGGTTGGGGTAGTAGCTGGTGGACAGGACTACATTGTAGAGCCTGGCCAGGGTGGAGAGGAAAGAGGCAGGAGCTTCACGAATGTGGCGATAGGTGATACGATCATGACCAGGAGCGGTGTTGCGGTTCGTGCGGAGTGTAGCGATGACATCCTGTGTGGAGGTAGGGGCATTGAGTTCCGTGTGTGCAATGTTGTCCAAGTACTGGAAACCAGGTGCGAGGGGAGGGACAGAGGTGTCAGTTCGATCGCGGACATCCGAGAAGAGGGAGTAATCGAACTGGGGATCGTCGGGGATGGAAAAGACATCAGTAAGGTAGGAGGCAAAGCGATTGGCCTTACTAAGGTGGTCAGGGAAGGGGTGATCATCATGGAGAAGAGGATAGTAGGGGGAGGGTTTAGTTCCGGTAAGGCGACGGAAGGCTGACCAGAACTTGGACGAGTTTATAGGTAGGGTAGCAGTTAAGCGGGTGCATGTCTGTCGCTAGTCCCGGCGTTTCTTAGCCGCGAGCAAATTTTGGATGTGTTGCTGGAGTTGCCGGTGGCATTGTAGTGTGTCCCGGTCACGCGTATGAAGGAAGGCACAGTAGAGACGGCGGGATTCACAGAGGAGGAGGACGGCCTGTAGGGGTAAGGTAGGACGGTGGGGGTGGATGGCGACAGTAGGGACGTGGGCCTCCATGGCCTCAGACAAGGTGTGCTGGAGAAAGGAGGCAGCATGGGTAACATTGTCAGGGTGGTGGTAGGTGAAGGGGTGGCCTTCGACCTGGGTTGAGAGGGTATCCTGGTAGGCATTCCAGTTGGCACGGGAATAATCATGGATGTACTTCGGGGGAGGGTCATTACGAGGGTCGGGGCGGGGGCGATGACCATCTGAAACGGTGAGGAGGACAGGCAGATGGTCGCTACCAATGGGCTCCAGGACATCCACCGTTATGCAGCCAAGGAGGTTAGGGGAGGAGAGGATGATATCGGGAGTGGAGTTGGATTCAGGACGGGTGTGCTGGGGAATAGGGACGAGGTCGCCTTGAAGGGAGGAGAGGAACCGATGCCACTGCCATAACTGGGCAGCGGAACGACTATGGATGTTGAGGTCGGAAGGGATCATGTAGGAGGAGAAGGTACGGTCAATGTGGGAGAGGAAGTCGAAGGGAATAGGGGCGTTAGGGCGGACATAGATGGTGGCGCAGGTGACGCTAAGGCTGGGGAAGAAGAGACTAAGGATCAGGTGTTCGGTGAGGTTAGGAAGGAGAGGTTGGAGCTGTACCGGGATCTGGCGGTGGTGACCAATGGCAACTCCGCCACGCGCAATCGGGAGGGGATTATCGGAGCGGTGAAGGAGGTAGGGCGAAGTGTGGATGGTGTGGTGGGGTTGGAGGAAGGTTTCGTTTAGGAGGAAGGCATCCACGTGGTGGGTGGCAAGGGTGTGCAGGAAGAGGTTCTTGTTGGCGGGAAGGGAGCGGATGTTGTCGAACAGGATACGGTGCTGTCGCGCCATGACAAGGATTTAGACGAGGGTGTCACGACGGGAGAAGGTGAAATGAGCCTGGTTGTGGGAGTAGGTGGCATACATTTTTAGGTGGAAGACGGAACGGGCAGCGAGGGATATCTGTTGGAGTGTTTGGGGGCGCTGGAAAGGGTGAACATAGACCGCAGATTCCGCGGCTCCTTTATACCGCGGGTACTGGCCACTGCGCGTGCACGAGCAACGGAAGAGCTGCTCTCTGTGAGGGGAAGAATTGCAGCAGCGCCAGCTCTTCAGTTCCGGCGTGATTGTGCACTCAATGTCACCTGAAGATGGCGGCTAGATGGTCCGCCAAAGTATCGTGTTGTCGTCAGGACGATGGAACCCGGCTGTAAACCCGTGAAAATCATTAGTATTTCATACGTTGGGAAAATCTACGTTATCACAATAACAGAATTTATATTGGTCATTCGCACTTGAGTGTCCTCTATCGTCAATTCTAAACTGTTGAACCTGCTGTCTACAGCTCTGTTCTGTTCCTGTAATCTGGCATCAACATCCTGTAATCTGGGATCAACATCCTGTAATATGGTACCAACATCCGCTATTTGGCTTCTAAGATTACCCATGTGAACCTCAATGTTGTCACTTTTGTTTGTTAACTGTCCCCTGTGTGCTTCAAAACTGGTTTTCATATCAGCAAACAATTTTAGTACATCTGACAACGAGCATTCACGCGGTTGCGACGCGGACTGTGGCGGCGACACCTCGCTTGTCACTTTGTCGTCTGTTGTTCCTTCACTGCGAGGTTCAAGTTTGTTTACACCTGCATGCGGTCTTAGTTCTCTGGGTTGCTCATCTACCATCTTAAATTTAGCGTAGTTACACCACACGAGCCAGAAAAGATAATCTATAATTATGATTCTCACTTATCAGGCACCGAGCGAGGTGGCGCAGTGGTTAGACACTGGACTCGCATTCGGGAGGACGACGGTTCAATCCCGCGTTCGGCCATCCTGATTTAGGTTTTCCGTGATTTCCTTAAATCGCTCCAGGCAAATGCCAGGATGGTTCCTTTCAAAGGGCACGGCCGACTTCCTTCCCCGTCCTTCCCTAATCCGTTGAGACCGATGACCTCTCTGTCTGGTCTCCTTCCCCAAAACAACCCAACCCAACCCAACTTATCAGGCGCGCCAATGATTTCTCAGATATTGCTTGCACATTATGAACAATTGAAATTCTAGCACACAAAGATGCCAATATGGCAACTGCAGAGATAAAATAAACGAAAAACACGTATACAGCAGTGAAACTGGTGTAGATAGCGGCCATTTTGATCCATTAAAATTTACAACAATGGAAATTTTGGCTAACTATGTCTAACTATCTTAAGAGAAATGATGCGAAAAAGGATGATGTAACAGCAAAAGGAAGGAGAAATTTGGGAACTAAATGGCGTGAGAAAAAGGAAAGAAGCATAGAGAGTGAATGTTCACTAGCCAATTGAATGCTCGGTATGCAAAGCTTCAAACGTAATGAAAAGTCGTACTCATTTTAGTTGTCTTGCGTGCTGCTATTTACTGCTGTTGTCGATTCGTACTGCAGTTATCTGCACATACGTCCTTTTTTACTGGTTCTTTTGTCGTGTGCTTCCAAATTTCCTCCAGATGGTAGGATGAAAAATAAAAAGAACAGATTAGTTTTTAGTCACAGTCCCTGTTTGGGTGCCACATCTGGCGTTAGGAACTTGCTTATTCTGGATAAGAAACAGTAGTAGTAGTAGAGTAACCTTCATGCCAGCTCACTCTGCATTGTTGCCAAATTTATTCAAGATGGCGGTGATGACATCATCCAAGATGGCGGCTTGTAGACTTGGCAACAGCGCATGACGTCGTCTAAGATGGCGGCTTTTGTTGGAAAATAGGCCAATTGGGCTACCTCCACTAATCTAACCTCCAGAAAAAATGGCGGGAATTTTGAATTTTGGTGGGAAAATAGGCCAATTGGGCTATGTCCACTAACCCTCGAGAAAAAATGGCAGGAAGTTTGAATTTTGGTGGGAAAATAGGTCAATTGGGCTATGTCCACTAACCTAAGCCTCCAGAAGAAATTGGCGCCAAATTCAAATTCCAACAAGATATAGCATGCAAAACTGTGCTTGTCTTTATTATTATTCATTATTATTGATTATCATTTATTAAGATTCATTATCATTTATTATCATTTATTATTATTTATTATTATTATTATTATTATTTATTATTTATTATTATTGGCCCACCTCCACTAGAAACTTCGCGCCAGTTTCAAATTCCAGTACGATAATGGCTGCAAAACCATAGTTCTCTTTATTATTATTATTCTTTATCATTCATAATTTATTATTATTTATTATTATTATTGGCCTACCTCCACTAGAAAATTGCACCAAATTCAAACATGATAATGTCTCGAAAACTGTACTTCTATTTTTTATTATTTATTATCATTTATTATTATTATTGATTCGAGATGTCCGATTTTCTTGGCGAGAAAGCCATTTGCCTTACATCCATAACAAAAATCTATCACAAGTTCAAATCCCAACACCATAATCTATCACACGTACGAACTTTCACGGTCTCTTATCTTTTTTCACTGGTAACCTATCAAAATCGCATCAAATAATAAAGTGCACTTATATTAACCTAAGTCACGTCCTTTGATTTTGCAGGGGGAAAGGGACTGAAGTCTTTATTGCAAACAGTATGGTCATTACTTGTTCTCCAACACAATCAGTACACATCTTCGAGATCGCAGCAACGCCCAATGCAGTCGCCACAACATTCGCACTCCAACTGAATTAGTTCAAGTCGTCGCCACCCCCTGACCCCGCCGACCAGCGCGCGGGTTGTTGCCTATGGCGGTGATGTGAGGCGCCGCGCTGGGGCCAGCCCGCTCTAGCCCCCGGCTACCGGCATCGCAGAGCACCCCACACCACTCAACTTAAGTAAATATGTTATCGCTGGACACGCTGGAACTTGCTGAGGTTGACATCCGAATGGTCAGCCGTTCGATCCAGCATGCGGTGGACAGAGAACGCACTCTCACACTTTTGGCGGCAAAGTTGTTTTCCTGGACAGGTTCGAACAGGTCCATATTCACATCAGACACCCGCCAATCGGTCCGCGTTCCACCACTTGTTTCAGTTGCGGACAAAAGAACACTTTTCCTGCTAAAGTTGTTTTTCGGGACACTGCAATCTTCCTGATGTCACACAGCAGTCCGAGATGTTTGCTACAAGTTAAGTTCTATCATGTGACCCACTAAAAGCTATTTTTTATTATTATTCATTATCATTTATTATTATTATTCATTATCACTCATTATCATTTATCATCATTCATTGTCATTCATTATCATTTATTATTATTACTATCCGACCGCGAACGCCGTGCTACACTTTTGGCGCCAAAGTTTGCTCAACAGTTCAATCCGCCATGACTGTACAAGAGCATATTTCCTCGCTAAGTTAGTTGACTCTCTCTCGCGGGCGCATTATAACCGGACACGCGAACCGCGGACGTCCGACCGCTTACGTCACACACCCTCGATCGCCCCCTCAATACCCGCGACGGACATAGTATTCTGTAAATATACTAACACCCACATCGCCCATCTAACCTATCAATTACCTGAGTACTTAATTCCATTTCAATTTTAATGATATTAAATAATTCAATTTACAATTTCATATACGTATGCAAAGGTGATCAACTACCTACTTTCAACTACTTTTAGAGGACCGCCGCCTCTTCCTAGGAACCGTCGCCAAGTTTGAATTGTGTCAGTAAAGAAACGAATTTGGATTAGGTAATAGCACTATGTCGATTGCATAATGAGACTCGCGTGATCTGTTAACTTAGAGACGGACTTCACGGCGAACACACGTGCTGGACCACCTGTTGTGACGTAGGCATGGGCTGGTTCCAACCTGTGCAGCAAAACTTATTTAAGACGAACGTGTGTTAGTGCGTTTTATGTCGGCAACGTGCTGGATCGGCAACTGCCCGACCCTTGTGTGACGTCAGCATCGACACGTTCGAACCTGTCCAGGAAAACAAATTTGGCGCCGAAAGTGTGGCAGTGCGTTCTATGTCGAACACGTGATCAACGGACAACCGACCGTTGTGTGACGTCTGCATTGGGAGGTACCAGAGTGTCCGGCGAAAACATGTTTACGATGTGAGAGCGATTGCGCCAGCGCACCGGCCGCTGGAGCGCGCTGCCACCCCAGCGCGAGCGGCCGCCTCACGTGACAGACGTCGGCAGTGATCCGCGCGCTGGCCAGCGGGCCCAGGGGGTGGCGACGATTTGAACTAATTCAGTTGGAGCGTGGACGTCGTGGCGACTGCATTGGGTGTTGCTGCGCTCTCGAAGATGTGTACTGATTGTGTTGGAGAACAAGTGATGACTGTCCTGCTTGAAATAAAAAGACTTCAGTCCTTTCCCCCTGCAAAATCAAAGGGCGTGGCTTAGGTTACTATAAGTGCACTTTATTATTTGACGCGATTTTGATAGGTTACCAGTGAAAAAAGATAAGTGACAGCGAAAGTTCATACGTGTGGTAGGTTATGGCGTTGGCATTTGTACTTGTGATAGATTTTTGTTATGGGTGTAACGCAAATGGCTTTCTCACCGAGAAAATCGGACATCTTGAACAAATAATAATAATAAATGATAATAAATAATAAAAATAGAAGTACAGTTTTCGAGATATTGTCGTGTTGGAATTTGAATTTGACGCAATTTTCTAGTGGAGGTAGACCAATAATAATAATACATAATAATAAATGATGAATGATAATCAATAATAATAATAATAATAATAATAATAATAATAATAATAATAAAGAGACGTACGGTTTTGTAGACATTTCCTGCTGGAATTTGAAATTGGCGCGGATTTTCTAGTGGAGGTAGGCCAATAATCATAAATAATAATAAATGATAATGAATGTTAATAAATGATAGTCAATAATAATGAATAATAATAAAGACAAGTACAGTTTTGTATGCATTATCTTGTTGGAATTTGAATTTGGCGCCAATTTCTTCTGGAGGGTTAGGTTGGTGGACATAGCAGAAGTGACCTATTTTCGCGCCAAAATTCAACACACCGCCATATTTTTCTGGGATTAGATTAGTGGACATAGCACAATTGGCCTATCTTCCCACCGAAATCGGCCATCTTGGATGACGTCATGCACTGTTGCCAAGTCTACATGCCGCCATGATGGATGACGCCATCGCCGCCATATTGAATGTGTTTGGCAACAACGCAGAGTGAACTGACACACAGTTAGTCCTACTACTAGTAGTAAATAATAATAGTGATGCTGTCACTGTTTGTTGGTAATATTTACTGGCAAAATGCAACCTAACACCAGACGGCGTACTTACGCCTATTCTGTGTGGCTGTTTTGCAGTAAGAATTAAAAAAAGAGAGAGATTATTAATTGATCACCGATGCGTCGATTCTCGATTGTGTTCAGGAGACGTACAGATTGATTATGTGAAGGGGTTTTCTTAATTGACCTTATGACCCGGATTACCTTCATGCAATCAGAATCTTTGATGAAAATACCTAAGGGACCTATTTGAATGCAAAAAAGGAACTGAAAGCAAATTAGTGGAATTGCGTAAGAGAAAGATTAATAGATCGGAAGTTGAGCACATTAGTGGTCTCCCAAACACAATCGATACACCGCGATAAGGAGCGAATCTGTAACAAAGCTCATAACCAATTTGAACATCATTTTTGGTTAGTGAAATAAAAGAATAAGATGAAAATTACTGCATCATAAGATATTAATATATTGTGAACAAATGGGCTTTAAACTTCTAGACATTGACAAATACACAATAAGTACATGACTTACATCTGATATTTCTTTTGTACATGGTGAAGTCCAATAATCACTGCTTGGTCAGTCCGTTCCTTCTTAAAATTATATGTCCTTGCATGTGCGTAAGTACATTATATCTTCACCCGAGTTACCGAAACATTTATTCGTCGTTTCACATAGCTTTTAGACAAAATAAAATTACACTTATTATAGCAATGCTATTTGGTACGTCTTAACATGTCGGCGACCAAAAGTACAAGAGCAATGAAGTCCCTAGAATATTTCCTAACAAAAGATAGATTGTTCTTTCTTCTGTTTCGCAGCTTCTTCCTATCAAGCGCTGCGGCAATGATTTTAAGATCTGCGCCCAGCGGGTCATAGTGTTTATTTAGAGTATTTAAATGCTGGACACGAGTCATGGTATAGGCGCACATTAAAAGAAATATTTCATCTCTTTACTCTCGCCCTGTGATGCTGAGCATCTTTATGAACTACAGCTCGTTTGCTGTCCTTTTCGTTTATGACGAATATATCATATGCAAAGTATCTTAAATCCAATAATATTATAGAGGCCATAGCTACACCGCATTTACATTTACATTTTTCTACAAACCCTAAACTTTAGCTAGGTAGAGCGTGCTGTAAACCATAGAGTAACAAGAAACTTATCCCATCTGCGAAGACCTTTATGTGGAAACTCGAAAAACGAAAATAGAGCAATCTGATATTTCCACTTGCGAATACCGATGTCAGTGATGTAACAGATTCCGATTTATCTGTATAATTTACAAAGTCAAATAAGGTGTTTCTCATATCTAGAGAACTGACAAACGTGTCTTCCACCTGCTAGATGCACACACCACAATCGAACTTCTCTCAACTAAATAAAGAAGGCAAATGCGAAGAAGCAGTCAATGGAACAATTTACATAGGAGGGAATAATGGCCCAGTGCAAATACATGTCCATATTGAATCTCGTCAAATTTCCTCTTGACCACGAAAGCTGTCCAACACATACTAAGTATCAGTTCGCTATTCGCCCATCTAGAGCACAAGACAGTAAAGTCAACTACATTCCTGCACTGCAACAGCCCTCTCCATTCGGACGGTCCCTACCGTTAGCAGGAAACGTGCATCATTCCCACCACAGGCTGTGCATAGACAGAATCATCCTACGAAATCGGTCACATATATATTTGATCGCTATGCTTACAATTAAATGTTAGGATTGCGGTCAGTTGAATGATATTCGACAATGAGCGAAGTATCGGAAATACACCCTGCTGACGCTTATGGCTCTGGGAACAGAAATATCTGTACCATTCATACTGCTTGACAGTCACCTCCCTTCACCATCACAGTATTCCACGTCAAATCCATACCTTCCTTACGACTGGACATAGTCATTTCCTTTGCCCATGTCTAAACATACTTTATAGGCCTGATGCCCTACTACTAAGTATAATACTTCGTCAATATCTGGTTGCCGGCGATACGAAATAATACTGACCGAAAATCAACCATGGGTGGACATGTCTAATAAGTTTTCTTGTGAGTGTTATCGCTTTGTCCTAGAAAGAGAGGCGTAATCGTCTTACAAACAGCAAGATGTTAAAAAGCATAATCATATTACCATCACAAGCGGTCTTGGTTCTACAGGTGCATACAAGAATCCATGTTAAAAGCTATACCCACTTTACAAATCGAGGTACAACATTTCCTCTGAATGAGCTGATTTTTTGTCCAGACAAATACCGTAACTCTGAATATAGACGGTGATCGCTGGAATATATAGTATCAGACCAACAGTGTGCTTACACATTGGCGATGGTGCAACCTCGTAATAAAATTACACAATTTAGAAAGTGATTCTGCTAAGGCATGTGGTATGAAACCGGTATTTGCAACTCCCTCATGCCACTGCCGCTAGATATTTCTCCAGTATTTGTAATGCATTCTGTCTCGATGCCATGTCAAAGGTTCGGTGATATAACGACTGGGCTATAGGCGATGTTTGATTGAGAAGGATCACAAACAGTGGATGGTGTGCTGATTGAGGTTGTAAGAAATGTTCACTAGCTTTTCAGAGCTCTAGTGCTACACTATTCGCTAGAATTGCTGTCTGGGATTTAGAACCAAGTCCTCCCATTCAAGTACATACCTGTGTTGGATCCTATGGATTAGTCCTTTATTGATCACAGCCACTAGTGAATCATATTTCCGGCACTCTCATATCTCGAATCGAGTCACCTTTCTCGAACCTATCTGCTACAGTAAAATTCCAACCTCGTTTTAGATAGCCCCCATGCATCTTGCAACTGCTGCTATTTCTCCAGCTTTACGCATGTGATCGTTCCAATTTAAGTCAGAACTGAGTAGGAGTTGGTGGGAAATATATCTACCACTTTCTGCAACCCATGTAGAAACAGGCTAAGCTGTGTTACTGCGACAGGACTGTGTTTCGACCATTTGGTGGAAACGGGAACTGGGAGAAGGACAACGATTTTTGCTAATGCACTGTGGTGCGTCCCCAAACTACATACAACTACTACAGATCCGCGTCCCTCAGGGGCCATTCACGTCTATTACCTCAACATGTTGTCTTGATTATTCTGTAGAATCCAACAGACAAAAGTTACGAACTATAAAAGCTCCAATAACTTCACCCGATAGTGAACTCGATAAGATTTTTACCGCATCTCTCTCTCCTCCCATATATCGAAAACAAATACCGTATGCATACAGGCATCGAATATATGTGACGATCCTATTAAATATAGAGGTACTGATCAACTGCACAGACCAGTTTAATGTTTCATCACCTGTACTGTAGGAGGATGATTATATCCCGCGGAGTATACTGCCGTCCGAAGGTGATTCACGAGCTCTACATTTCATCTCATCTGCCGATGGCTCTGCATTCCGATTCGCCAGAGACGCGCCTTGTGGCCCTATCTCATTGTTTGAAACATTGTTACTTTTTCTGCTCTAACACGCTTTGTACACCACCCAACATTTGTTTGTCTGCCACGACTTCCAGGTGTGTGTTAGGTTCTAAACTGATATATACACGTTCTGATCCACGACCTATCGCAGAAAACCAGACGTTGCATGGTGTAAATCATTCTATTACTGCTGTTACCATAACACACTAGATAATTTTAAGTGGGGGGGGGGGGGGCTTCCAAACTGCAGTCCAAAGGTGATTCACGAGCTCTACATTTAAACTCATCTGCCGATGGCTCTGCATTCCGATTCGACTGATTCCTCATATTGCAGTTACGTACGTGATCACTGTTTTGGTGCTAGCCATCACCAGAATGTGTCACCCCTCCACAAAACTGAAACAAGAGTTTTCAGTCAGTCATTATGTGGTAACCAATAGTGTACCAATGGATGGATGAGATGGAAAAGACACCGCTGAGTACTGAAATAATAAACATTACAGTTAATAGTGTGAACAGTTTTAGCAATTTTACAGTTATTTCAACACCAACCAGTTATGTGACAGCATGTTTATCAATTTCAGTATCATAGCTAAAGCATCCCTTCTCCACTTGCTTAGCCATTTTGCACTTCCTGTCAATCTCATTTTTGAGACGTTTGTAATCCTTTTCACCTGCTTCATTTACTGCATCTTTATATTTTCCCCTTTCATCAACTAAATTCAATATCTCTTCTGTTACCAAAGGTATCTCTTCTGTTACCCAAGGACTTCTACTAGCCCTCGTTTTTTTACCTACTTGATCCTCTGCGGCCTTCACTATTTCATCTCTCAAAGCTACCCATTCTTCTTCTACTGTATTTCTTTCCCTTGTATTTGTCAATTCTTCCCTAATTCTCTCTCTGAAACACTCTACAGACTCTGGTTCTTTCGGTTTATCCAGATCCCATCTCCTTAAATTCCTACCTTTTTGCAGTTTCTTCAGTTTTAATTTACAGCTCATAACCAATAAATTGTGGTCAGAGTCCACATCTGCCCCTGGAAATGTCTTACAATTTAAAACCTGGTTCCTAAATCATTGTCTTACCATTATATAACCTATCTGAAATCTTTCAGTGTCTCCAGGCCTCTTCCAGTTATACAACCTCCTTTCATGATTCTTAAACCAAGTGTTAGCTATGATTACGTTATACTCCGTGCAAAATTCTACCAGATGGCTGCCTCTTTCATTCCTTATCCCCAGTCCATATTCACCTTCTACTTTTCCTTCTCTTTCTTTCTCTGCTATCAAATTCCAGACCCCCATGACTATTAAAGTTTCATCTTCCTTAACTATCTGAATAATTTCTTTTATCACATCGTACATTTCTTCAAGCTCTTTGTCATCTGTGGAGTTAGTTGGCATATAAACTTGTACTGCTGTGGTAGGTGTGGGCTTCAAGTCTATCTTGGTTACAATAATGCATTCACTATGCTGTTCATAGTAGCTTATCTGCACTCCTATTTTTTTAATTCATTATTGAACTTACTTCTGCATTACCCATATTTGATTTTGTATTTATAACCCTATATTCACCTGACCAGAAGTCTTGTTCCTCCTGCAACCAAGCTTCACTGATTCCCACGACGTCTAAATTTAACTTACTCATTTTCCTTTTTTAAATTTTCTAACCTACCTACCGACTTAAGGGATCTGACATTCCATACTCTGATTCGTAGAACACCAGTTTTCTTTCTCCTGATAACATCCTCCTGAGCAATCCCCGCCTGGAGGTCCAAATGGTTGACTATTTTACCTCCAGAATATTTTACCCAAGAGGACGCCACCATAATTTAACCATACAGTAAAGCTGCTTGCCCTCGGGAAAAAGTATGGCCGTAGTTTTACCTTACTTTCAGCTATTCGCAGTACCAGCACAGCAAGGCCGTTTTGGTTAGTGTTACAAGGCCAGACCAGTCAATCATCCTGACTGCTGCCCCTGCAACTACTGAAAAGGCTGCTGCCCCTCTTCAGGAACCACACGTTTGTCTGGCCTCTCAACAGATACCCCTCCGTTGTGGTAGCACCTACAGTACGGCTATCTGTATCACTGAGGCACGCAAGCCTCCTCACCAACAGCAAGGTCCATGGTTCATGGGGGGTATTATGTATTATACAAGAATAAAAAATGTCACATCTTACATTTTAATTTTTATAATTTTTTCGTAGTAAAAATGTTATTTTTTCTATAATTCAGTTGATTCTGGAATAAAGCTTAGGTGCTCTACATAAGTATGAACTATTGCAAGTTACAGAAAAAAATTAGAGCAATCCTTTATAAACTTTAGGAAATATTTGTACCTGAATTCTGAAAAATACAACTTGAGGGAAATTGCGAATGAAGATATGAGTCCAATTAAACTGTACCTCGGAACATTCCTGAAGCATAGTCTTCATCCTGCAGCATTTCTTCATCTTCAAGCTTCCTATTGGCATTCCTTTTAGCACTTCTTGCTTTTTTGGTAACTTGAAGAGCTAATCTTTCAGCTTCATGCACCCGTTGTCTGATACATGCAAGCAATTGATCTTGCATATTATAGCCACATTTTATACCTAAATTTCTCAGGACTTCCAACCTTCCTATCACTCCATCATAGAAACACATCACTGCATCTGGTACACTACCTTTTAATGTATTTAGTCCTACAAAAACATTTTAGGATAATCTTTTCCATATGCAATGGTTGAAACTCATGATGGTATATTTGACCACTTTTGTTTGCTTTTTGGTAACCACACCAAGATTCTGCTCCTTTAGGGCAAAGTCTGTGAACAGTGTGGTCATCTGTGTAGAAGTTATGAAAGTAGATGGGCCATACAGCTTTTCTTATTGCTGTAACATCATTCAGAGGTGCAGTTCGTTTAATGCCCAGTCCATAATGACTCTGAAGAAGGTCTATTTCAGTTTCTGTCAATCTGAGTTGGCCAGAAAGACATTTTTCCATCATATAGCAACTTTCTTTTCATTTCTCTTCGTAGCTTCCTCAATCTAGCACCCATCCCCTTTTGAACATGTTCACAACACTACAGTTTTGTTAACAAGGTATCACCATAAACATTGAGCTCATTAATTTTATTGAAAGCTTTAGAGTCCCCATCGCCTAGGTACTTCATATATCTAACGTTATAAATGGGCACCGACTTCTGAAATATTTTTAGTGCTCCATCACTCTCCATACCTCCACTGTAACCTTCATAATTCTTAGAACACTGAAGTTCAATATGTTCTTCAGTGTTACCATGGTAGATGTGGCAGTACTTAGACAAGCACTCAACATCAACAACTTTTTCATTCTCCAGAGAAGTAGCACTTACAACACCATTCAAGGAACAATGTCCTCGATGTTGCCATGTCCCATCAAGTGTAACAGATATGTCCCTGCTTCCACTAATATTTACAGTTCATGTTTTGTAGATGCTTTAGCCACAACCGTTCATGGCACCTGAAAGTACTTTTAATTACTTCCTGAACCTACTGGGAGGAAGAGGAAGGTCTATCAAACCACAAAATATTTGAACAGCCTTTTTTTCCTTTTCCTATTGCACTCATTGCGTACACTAACTTCATATTCACATCATATGAATTATGCACAACGTTCGAAGTCATTTTTGAGGTAGATTTATTGCAGAATCTGTACAGAACAACTAATTTTGATACTAAACCCTTCCTGCTTTTACTTTTTTGTTTTCACAAAAAGAATTAATGGTATTCCATAAAACTGAAGATAGACTTCACTTAATGAAATAATTACAGGATAATATAACAGTATACTTAAAATAGTGCAATATCCAGATACAGATAACCATAATGCATATCATTTGCATTATCATTCAAACAGTCTGATACTAATTAATTACACACAGCTGTGTTTTCACGAATGTAATCCTGCTCCCTCTTAGTCCAAAGAAATGTCCATGTTATTATATGTCTTTCATTCAAGACGTGTGGCGCAGAAGATTTATATTTTGAATGCTTTTGTGATACTTAACACCCAATGCACTGTCAAGATGATATTCAGGAAGAAATAACATGAATGATAATACAAAACTATATGTGTCACGATTAACCGCTCTACAAGAGTTATTTTTGAGTGGTCCCAGATCGGTGTATTAATGCACACAGAAACTGGTGGGTCATCAGGTGTAGCCTCGCTTTCCAGAATTCAGTAATATAACGATATCACAAGAAAGCCTCATTGTTCTTACTGCTACTGTTTTGTAGAATGAATAATAACCCTTTGATAATCTTAACTCTTCTGCTAGTCTGTGATACAATTAATTTATTAGTAGTATATTACTGCTACTATTACTATTATGGGTATTATTATTATTATTATCATTATTATTATTATTATTATTTATTAGGTAACTGTTAGCAGATTTCAGGGCCATCTCATATAGGTGGGCTAACAGTGCACAGTGTTGCAAGATTTGTGATACTTGAAGGCAAAAGTGACTCTTTCTAATTCACTGCCTAAAATCGGTCACATGAGCTGTGGAAGATTAACTGCACATTATCAGAGTAAAAGTATGTTTTCTGTATTGTGTGGGTCTCTTATACCAAGGCAAAAATAGAAAAAAATCTTTTGTAACTTAATATGGAATCGAACCTATGCCCTTACAGTAATGAAAATACAGCTACACTGAGAACAGCTTACATGTTCCTCTTCCATTTTCTCTATGTAAAGAGGAAACATACCACGTTGCATTTCATTTGCGTCAATATTGTGTCCAACTTTGACTCTGGCTGCGAATTTCTGCCATGTCAATTTGTGCACTCAATTGCACTTGTCTGAAATGCATTCATAATTCTAACTACTTCTCTCTGTTTAATGGTTGCTGTAATAAGTACATATTATTGACACCACAGATTACTGGATTCCATTTTATCAACATTGAAGATGTGCTGAAATTCATGTTAAGTTGAGTTCACACACACACACAAGTAAAGTGATGCGACATCTCATGGCATTCTGTAGTGGCCTGTGACCTACCATTTGCACAGGAAACCACAAATTCTTCGTGGTTGTAAAGCTTTCAGCATGACATGAGCACTAGCTGATGATGAGTAAACTATATGTAGAAGCTTATATTGTGGCGTTTGAACTGAGAAAAGAGTTAGATGCAAAGAAAAGAAAACGCTAATGATGGCTACGAAAATGGATTTTTTTATTGATAAACCATTGTGTGTTAGAACCTGTAGGTCTTGTAAACTGTCTCATGATGATAATATCTGTGTCTTTGTCCGTGGTAGAGGTGTTGATATGAAATGTAAAATAGTTGGCGATATGACTGTATATAATAGTATGTAATAAAGTGGTGGTACATCCTCTGAACTGTTGACATAGAGCTGTATCCTTTATTTTAATAAAGCACATGACAGCAAAAAAGAAACCTGTTGGGTCAGTATGAATGACCCATCCCAAACATCCCAGTTACTCATATCTTGATAAATCTCGTCTGTACGGGCCCCTTGTAGTTAGGCCGCCCGTCTGTTTGGATGCCTCCGAGCCGCGCCCAACCGTCGCGCTGACTAGAACTCCTCAGCGCGATGGCGGGATAAGCGCACCGCCGAAGTCGAAATTATTGTAAGTCCGTGACCTTGGGTGACGTGTCGTCTACAAATAGCGTGTTTCCGGTAGCTGGAGCATAGTCGGCAGCTTGCCTCGTCGCAGGATACATCGTGTCTTCCGATGGAAGCCTATTATTTACAAATCTATTTTGGATGTGGCGACTGAGTATAACATGAACGTCAGTTCTTCCGTTTTGATTGATGTGTTGAAAGGACAGACTGTTTTTCGAGGAGGTCGTTTTGATTTTACTTTATCTGTAACTGACAATCCTGTCGGTGAGTGTTGGTTGACTGTTGCGATTATTCGTATTCATACTACTGCTAAGTCTACTGTAACGTCTTTGGAGCAGATCCCTCCTCGTGGTACATCCTCTGAACTGTTGACATAGAGCTGTATCCTTTATTTTAATAAAGCACATGACAGCAAAAAAGAAACCTGTTGGGTCAGTATGAATGACCCATCCCAAACATCCCACTTACTCATATCTTGATAAGTCTCGTCAGTACGGGCCCCTTGTAGTTAGGCCGCCCGCCTAACAAGACAGTCTACAAGACCTGCGGGTTCTAACACACAATGGTTTACCAACAAAAAAATTAGTCGATTGAGCAACAAATACACACTATCAACTGAAGACGCAAATTCGTTCATGAACCGTTTCTGAATGTCAAAAATAAAATTCGGTTACCTGAGCTGTGTACTGAACACTATTAAAAAACCTTATGCTAACATTACGGACGCAGCACTTGTTTGAGCAAAACTACAGGGGACGTAAGTAATGTAACACTTTTTTTCCCTAAAAGCAGGTTGATTTTATTCAGGATGCCAATACATGAAATTATTCCCCTACTCTTTTGGCTACAAAAACCTATTTTTCAATGTGATCTTCGTTCAGTGCGACGGCCTTACGTCACCTTACTGGGAAGGCCTGTATGTCTGTATGGTAACACTCTAATAGTCGACGTCGGTGCCAACGCCTTGCTGCACCAATAACCGACACATCATCCATGTACTGCTTCCCATGGAGGGCATCCCTCATTGGGACAAAGAGAGGGAAGTCTGGAGATGTGAGATCTGGGCTTGGGTAGATGGGGAAGAACAGTCCAAAGAAGTTTTGTGACATTCTCTTGGGTGTGTAGACTCATATGAGGCCTTACGTTGTTACGGAGAAGGAGAAGTTCGTTTCATATTTGTGGCAACAAACACACTGAAGCCGTTTCTTAAATTTCCTGAGGGTAATACAATACACTTCAGAGCTGATCGTTGCACCATGAGGGAGGACACCAAATATAATAACTTCTTCAGAGTCCCAGAAGACTTCAGAGCTGATCATAGCACAATGAGGGAGGACATCAAACAGAATAACTCCTTCAGAGTCCCAGAAGGACGTGGCGCGACTCCATGGTTTGCCATTTTGTTTCTACTTCGAAGTGATGAACCCAAGTATCATTGCCCGTGAAGATGTTCGACAAGAAATTTTTACAATCCGTCTCATAATGTTCAAGCAATTCTGTACAGATTGCCCTTTGTTGCTCTTTATGGTCTTGTGTTTGCAATGAGGGACCAAGTGGCCAGGCACCTTTTGAGTACCCCATCCGGTGGACGAGCGGGTCAATACTACCAACAGAGACACCAACTTCTACAGCGAGGTGTTTGATTGTGATCCATTAATCACCTCAAATGAGAGTGTATGTACGTTCCAACGTTGCAGGAGCCACAGCTTCATGCAGGCACCCAGTACGAAGCAGATCGGACAGCTTTGCTTGACCTTGCTGCAATGATGACAGACGCCTCGTCCAACAACTCACCAAGCATTATTTCACTGACAAGTCGCCTTAAACATTCTGTAAGCGCCTTTGAATATCTGCAATGCTCTGGTTTTCTGCCAAAGAAACTAGATGACAGCTCTCTGTTTGGAACACATCTCCCTTAAAGACGCTATTTTTAAGATTATATATAGCAGAGCCACCTATCGTCACTTCATGAAACTGTAGGGGCTGAAGTGGGAATATTCCGTGGTGTACCAGAACAAATTCGTATTTTTCAACCACAGTTCACCAAGCAAAAAATTGCTTATTGAACGGCTCTCGTTCAAGCGACACTTCGATATTTGACTACTAGCAATTACCAATCACCCTCCAATATTTATATCAGTCCCAAAAAGTAAAATTTTAAATATCTTGTGTGATATGTTGGACGCCTCTTATGATGCCCTAAAGATGCATTTCAAAGTTAATACACTCCTGGAAATTGAAATAAGAACACCGTGAATTCATTGTCCCAGGAAGGGGAAACTTTATTGACACATTCCTGGGGTCAGATACATCACATGATCACACTGACAGAACCACAGGCACATAGACACAGGCAACAGAGCATGCACAATGTCGGCACTAGTACAGTGTATATCCACCTTTCGCAGCAATGCAGGCTGCTATTCTCCCATGGAGACGATCGTAGAGATGCTGGATGTAGTCCTGTGGAACGGCTTGCATGCCATTTCCACCTGGCGCCTCAGTTGGACCAGCGTTCGTGCTGGACGTGCAGACCGCGTGAGACGACGCTTCATCCAGTCCCAAACATGCTCAATGGGGGACAGATCCGGAGATCTTGCTGGCCAGGGTAGTTGGCTTACACCTTCTAGAGCACGTTGGGTGGCACGGGATACATGCGGACGTGCATTGTCCTGTTGGAACAGCAAGTTCCCTTGCCGGTCTAGGAATGGTAGAACGATGGGTTCGATGACGGTTTGGATGTACCGTGCACTATTCAGTGTCCCCTCGACGATCACCAGTGGTGTACGGCCAGTGCAGGAGATCGCTCCCCACACCATGATGCTGGGTGTTGGCCCTGTGTGCCTCGGTCGTATGCAGTCCTGATTGTGGCGCTCACCTGCACGGCGCCAAACACGCATACGACCATCATTGGCACCAAGGCAGAAGCGACTCTCATCGCTGAAGACGACACGTCTCCATTCGTCTCTCCATTCACGCCTGTCGCGACACCACTGGAGGCAGGCTGCACGATGTTGGGGCGTGAGCGGAAGACGGCCTAACGGTGTGCGGGACCGTAGCCCAGCTTCATGGAGACGGTTGCGAATGGTCCTCGCCGATACCCCAGGAGCAACAGTGTCCCTAATTTGCTGGGAAGTGGCGGTGCGGTCCCCTACGGCACTGCGTAGGATCCTACGGTCTTGGCGTGCATCCGTGCGTCGCTGCGGTCCGGTCCCAGGTCGACGGGCACGTGCACCTTCCGCCGACCACTGGCGACAACATCGATGTACTGTGGAGACCTCACGCCCCACGTGTTGAGCAATTCGGCGGTACGTCCACCCGGCCTCCCGCATGCCCACTATACGCCCTCGCTCAAAGTCCGTCAACTGCACATACGGTTCACGTCCACGCTGTCGCGGCATGCTACCAGTGTTAAAGACTGCGATGGAGCTCCGTATGCCACGGCAAACTGGCTGACACTGACGGCAGCGGTGCACAAATGCTGCGCAGCTAGCGCCATTCGACGGCCAACACCGCGGTTCCTGGTGTGTCCGCTGTGCCGTGCGTGTGATCATTGCTTGTACAGCCCTCTCGCAGTGTACAGAGCAAGTATGGCGGGTCTGACACACCGGTGTCAATGTGTTCTTTTTTCCATTTCCAGGAGTGTATCTTCATTCTTGCATCTGACACCAGTTCAGTAAAATGAAATTTTAAAGTTATTCCATACTGAATTTTGGAGTTATGTTTTGTGAAAGAACACAAAAAGACACTGAAATGTAGTTGGTGATTAGATATTCATGTTCCTTTATTGACAACTATAGCCAAGCTGAAGTTGTATTGCCTCCAGAAATCTTGTTATTTCCTTTCTCAAATCCAATGCACAGGTGTTTAAGACCACTTATAGAGCCAGTACTAGAAACTGAATATACTGCCAGTATTGTAATTTCACCATTCATAGAATTAAGTAGCCTGGTGTGAAGCTACAAACCACCTTTCACTAATTGTTTGGTAATACTCACTTACTCATATATAAATCGTTTCCATCTTTGGATTGTAGAAATATCGTATTTTGTTCAAAACATAAATTAAAACTGTGTGCTCATAAGTGTAATGACAAAATCTTTAACTACTAACAACTGTGGATGTAGATGGTTGATAAATTGTTCCTATTTAAAATAAAAACCGCTTTGTCATTGTTCTGGGCATTAACAGTTTAGTATAAGACCAAATACACACAACATGTTGTCAGAATTGGTTGGTAGTCACCATACAGAATGAAACCATACTCACCCTTATTTTGTTGTATGATAACTACATTTTTTTGTATCTAGAAGTACAGTAATAGCATTAATTTTATCCAAATTTTACAAAGTATCTCACATATATTTTAAACAAAATTCAGGATTTTTTTAAACACTCATACAAGAAAGGGACAAGCTCTTAAAGTATGGTTTATGTTACATACAGCCATGCATTTTCAGAAATCAGTTTTTTTGGGTGCCAGTTAGACCTGAAATGCAGCACTCTTACGACATTTTAACATTTCGTTATGTTTATTGTTGTAAGCATTGTGAATGTTTCTTATTTTAGCTTTTGCGATACATACATGCCAAATGGCGATGTTTCCCTGAGTGTCATTCACAGTTTCATGTAAAACACATGCCCAAACATACACACACACTCACACACACACACACACACACACACACACACACACAGGCGCAGGCGCGCGCGCGAAAAAATTACAAACATGAAAACCAAAATACAGTGATGGTGCTTCGAAATTCAGCCGAACGTTAACGGTTGAACAGTGCTGTTCAATAGTGGGGAAAGGAAAATAGTGTCACAAAGTACAACCAAGGTGCACTTTTTATGGCATGACAAAAATGTCGTCTGTGAGTGAGACCACTGAAAACTGGCTATTTGAACATGCTGCTGTGATGCCACTGTAGTGTGCCTGTTGCTGTTGTGTCACTTTAATTGTGTGCGTGTGAACCTGGTCTTACATACAGCCCCACATTCACAGTAATCAGCAGGTGAAGTGCACCTAACAGTGAACCACCTGCAAAAACTGCTCTGGTATACAACACTTTTTTTAGTACTCCGTCTTCGGGCCACGAGTGACCTACCGGGACCATCCGACCGCCGTGTCATCCTTAGTGGAGGGTGCGGATAGGAGGGGCGTGGGGTCAGCACGCAGCTCTCCCGGTCGTTATGATGGTATTCTTGACCGAAGCTGCTACTATTCGGTCGAGTAGCTCCTCAATTGGCATCACGAGGCTGAGTGCATCCCGAAAAATGGCAACGGTGCATGGCGACGTGGATGGACAACAATCCAAGTGCCGACCACACCCGACAGCGTTGGTACACATCAGAAATTCTTAAACCCTGGACAACAGCCTGCTATTCTTAATGTTCCATAACCATCTCCTGGTGACACCATCACAGATGTAGAAGATTCAAACGTGAGATGGACGTCCAAGAATTCAGTGCAATGAAGAGTCAACAGATTCTTGAGATATACAGTGAACCAAGCAATCTCTTTTCAGTTCACCTGACAACACTGCTTATCCTCATAAACAAGCAGCAAAACCGCTGGTGAGTATGCTTTTTGAGTTAAAAAATACCATTAGACGATTTTTAAATAGGGTGCATAGATAAAATAAGTGTGGGACAGCGATGGTAAAACCAGTTGACAAAGCTTGTGCTTAGTGAAAAAATGTAAAAAATCCGACTAGATGCAATAAAACAGAGGGGAGATAGATGTATATAGATCAGAGAACTTAACGTCTCTGCACTCGAGCAGAACAGTCTGATTTACCTTCATCAGCTTGTTCATCTTATTCTGATGATTAATTTAATCTGCTGAGTATAGGCCGAGTCACACTAGAACATCACGTCACATCACATCTATTTCTGGGCGTATTGACTCTGGACGTAGCGTCATGCCACGCCATGTCACACCAGTTTGTGTAGCCCAGTACCAAACAGTGACAGTGAGGTTATGAGTTACCATTCTTGATACAAAAAGTAGGAGTTTATTAGAGCTCAAACCAAACATCATAACTCATGTTCTTGATCCATGTTGTGTGGTAAAGTGATGAAAAGTGATACAACATTTCAAAACATCGATTTTTATTGGTTAAGAAAATATATACATACAAACACGACAAACAATGAAACTTTCTGGCAGATTAAAACTGTGTGCTGGACCGAGACTCGAACTCGGGACCTTTGCCTTTCGCGGGCAAGTGCTCTACCAACTGAGCTACCCAAGCACGACTCAGGCCCCGTCCTTACAGCTTTACTTCTGCCAGTACCTCGTCTCCTACCTTCCAAACTTTGGAGAAGCTCTCCTGCGAACCTTGCAAAACTAGCACTCCTGAGAGAAAGGATATTGCAGCGACATGGCTTAGCCACAGCCTGGGGGATGTTCCCAGAATGAGATTTTCATTCTGCAGTGGAGTGTGTGCTGATACGAAACTTCCTGGCAGATTAAAACTGTTTTAATCTGCCAGGAAGTTTCATATCAGCGCAGTTGGTAGAGCAATTGCCCGCAAAAGGCAAAGGTCCCGAGTTCACATCTCAGTACGGCACACAGTTTTAATCTGCCGGGAAGTTTCATATCAGTGCACACTCCGCTGCAGAGTGAAAATCTCATTCTGACTACAAACAATGTTTATCTTATCAATTATGTTTTCTCCTTATGTAATTAATAACATCACAAATTGTATTTCTTCTTAATTAGAACTGACTTTTTCATTTAAAATGTTATTTAATTAAAACTGTTTCATCACCTTATGTTCTCATTTACATAAGAGTATTTTCTACTTTCAGAAATCTGACCTCGCTTGTGGAAGAACATTTAATAGTAAAAATATCCAAGCCATCATGGAACATTTTTGTCATGAAAACAATACAAAATAATAAAATAAAAGTTACAAAGGTACAGGAGCATGATATCCACTAGTATAACATGAATAACTGTAGTGAAAATAGATTAACTTCTGACGCTAGTAGACAATAACACAGCTAAAACTTTCTTCTTGAGAAACATTGAGGTGACCTGACTTGATCCACCATAGACAGTCTGTGTGAATGCCGCCATTTGAAATGCAATGTGGAATGTGACATGATGGCCATTGTGCTGTGGCCTCCAGACACTCATTCACTTCTTCTTGAGATACATTTGCTTGAGCAAATCTGCTGACCGATTTCAAGATTAAACTTTGGAGAAAGCCTGCATCAGCAACGCTCACTGTGCAGAGAATAATGTGAACCTTCTGACACTGCAATAATTTCAATAAGTTAGGAACATCCTGCTGTGGTCAAGTCGTTTCCAAAAGCTACTTAAGGATGGGTGATGATTATCACAGGCACCTAACTACCACGTTCTACGTGAATTTCGATGGTGGCTACCGATACTGATTACTTCATCAATATCATTCTTCTTGCTGAATCAAGAGAGATCATTCCCTAGACAAGACTCTGGCAGAATTTCCGGCTAAAGCCAGATATCTGTGGGACCAAGTTACATTGCATCGCTGTTCCAACCAACAACTGACGTGCACCAACCACCGCTGCCCATGCCACAAGCATCTATAAGTTATACTGATGCAAACATTACTTTATTGCTAATGCGCAGATTGTGTGTAAATGTTTGTTTGCTCACATCAAGTGACTCATATGTTATGTGAGTCATACTCTGCGATTAATTTCGTTAAAGCATTTCTTTTTAACATGATATGTAGCATTTTTTATGTTAATGAAAGATATTTTCGGGTAGAATGAAATTCAATGGTACCTTAATTTCATTCTTATTCAGATTGATATCTTTTGCTTATACTTCAATACTTTTTGCCCTAAGTCAGCTGTCTTCAAATTTGTTATCTCTAAGGTCAATAGAAAATTAAAATTTGATAATATAACGGTAATCTATGTGTCTATGTTGGCAATTACTCTTTTGACAAATTTAGGAGGTATTTTCATATGGTAATAACACATCATGCATCTTTGTGTTTGAATGCCTTATGAGGACTAAGGGACTAGTAGTTATCTATTTAAGTTATTTTTAAAACCATGATAATGATCATTAATGACTCAAAATTTGATGTATTTAATATATGCTGCGCTTGACCTATGTGTGTGCATCTTGTGATCTTTTCCAGTAATAGAAAACAACTTTCAGTTTAAGAGATCTCTAATAAATTGTGTTTCACACAGGGGGTAATTAAAATGCAACTCGCCATGTTGACCATCAGACTCTGTGACTAAAAGATAAACCGCAACACAAAAAATAATGAATGTAGAGTAGTAAAATTTCAGGAATGGATTGGCCTAGGTAACCTAGTTAAGCGATTGACGCTGCAAGGTCACATGTTAATGTAAGGGCGAGATAAGCCATTAAAAATGTGAAATTTTATTATATTAATAAGTGTTGTAACTATCGCATGCAAATGGCTGACAGCACTCCTGCTGTCACATGAAACCACACGACAGGCCATAACTCAAGATCCTGTGAGTGTATCACGCAAATTGTTTGGTTGCAGGCACTCAACTGAGCACCTTCAAATCAACACACTGGCACCAAGGCAGACTCAGTTTTTCATCAGAAAACAAACATACCTCCATCCCGCCCTCCAATGGGTTCTCACTTGACATCACTAAAGTCGCAGATATCAGTGGTTTGGGGTCAGTGGAATGTATGTTACATGACGCCTGACTCGAAGCTGACCTTGAAGAACCAGTTTGTAATAGTTGTGTCGCTGCTGCTCAAATTGCTGCTCCACATGCAGTGTGGTGCCCCATAGCCATACATAGAACACCCTCTTGGTAGTGCAATGTGGCTGTCTGGACCCCGGTCTTCTTGCAACTGGCGCTGCAGTCTGGAACTGCGAGACCGTTACGGTCACAGGTTCGAATCCTGCCTCGGGCATGGATGTGTGTGATGTCCTTAGGTTAGTTAGGTTTAACTAGTTCTAAGTTCTAGGGGACTAATGACCTCAGCAGTTGAATCCCATAGTGCTCAGAGCCATTTGAACCATCTTCTTGCAACTGTACATTCTTGTGAGCATCGCTGCCAGCAATCATGTGTAGTGGCAGCATTCCTGCTAAGTCTTTCTATAGTTTTGGAGAAGGAACAGCCAGGTTCTCACAGCGCCATTACATGACGTTGTACAAACTTAGTGAGGTGTTGATTTTCGGGTCTTTGTCGCCTTAAAGACATTCGTGACTAACGTCAACTCACCATATACAAGCTCAAGGTACTGATTCTGACAATCACTACAGGATATATTTAAAGCAGCCCTGATTTGCATCCTCATAATGGCATTACTAGCGCCACTCTTATGCTACTGGAGTGAAATTTGAATAGACATCATCTTGGTGTTGCGATTTTTTTCTGGTAGTATACTGCGAGCATTACCAGCACAATGTTTCATGAACGAGTTTTGGCAATCTTAAAAAAATAGTAAAAATTTCTTGGAATTTTTAAAAAGTGTTTTTGATAATGTACAGCTTCATTAGTTTTGAAGCCTGTATGCTTTTGACACAAAGTTGTATTCCAGAGAGATAGTGTAACAGCCACTGGTTCTTCAGATGTTTCTTTGGCCAATTACTGCTGAAAATCGTGGATGGGGCGATAATGGAAGCAAATAAATTGAGAAGCATGCCTAAACACAAGTGTATAAGACAGTCTGTCCAACATATGGACATATGGGATACTGCAGTTATATTGAAAGGGAGGGCAAGTGACAGGGATGTAGAAATGCTTCAGATCAGCATTACAGATTATGACTAGAAGAGCAACTGTTTTGCTGATTACAGATTTTCCAAAGTTTGATCAATTTTTCGCCAGCATCCAAAACATTATGCTCCATCATGTTTCTGATCAAGATCAAATTATCTTACCTTTTGTTTGGCAGATTCATCTGTGAATCCATTTTACAGTAGTGCTGATATCTCATTTCAGTAACATTTTGTAGATTGGCTGTTAAGATTCACAACTGAATCATGACCAGCCACACTGCTTATGGTGTGATATTCTTCATGGCAGTATGGTTTCCTGAATACAATTTTAGAAGTGGTGTGTAGGAAGTTTTGTCTTTCTCATCACTAATTCAACTGCAATATCCCTGATATGTTGCTGAATAGTTGAAATTTTTCTCTAACTTCTGAAGTGTAACTGGTAAATATCCATTTCAGTAATAAGCGGTTCTCTGTAAAATCTTCAGTTTCTTCTCTGGATGGGTGTCTACAGTGACTATTCGAACTGAATAAAATAAAGCTACATTTAATTTAAGTGCACTGAAAGTTTAATTTTGTCAGTATAGTCTTAGATGAACAGCAGACCGCAGCTTCTGGTCTCGCGGTAGCATTTTCACTTCCCAAGCACGGGGTCCTGGGGTCGATTCCCTGCAGGGTAAGGGATTTTCATCTGCCTCAAGATGACTGGGTGTTTGCTTTTGTGGTGTCCTCACCATTTCCTCATCATTGTCATCACCATCATTTGTGGGTGGTGACAGGAAGGGTATCTGGCCACCCCACAAACTAACCCTGCCAAATCTGTTGATAACACAGCAGACCCAACAAGCTGGGATAAATGCTTGGAAAGAGAGTGTACTTGATGAACAACAGATAATACAGAATAGGAAAGTAACACAATTAACCACTATAAAATGTACTCATTGACTGAGCATTATTAGTATTATGAATCTAGAACTAAGAGTGATCAACAAAAGAAACTTAAAGAATATTGACATAATTATTTTGTTATGCCACTACAAAAATGAGTATCTTACATCTACATCTATTATGATAAAACAGTAGATATCACTAGAACTAAGAGCGATCAGCCAAAAAAATGAACGAATATTGCCATTACTATTTCGTTGTGCCACGACAAAAACGATTATTGCCATAAAGCAGAGGAAATTACTGAAACAAATCAAAATCTCTAGATACAAAGAAAGTTCTGTTGTCTTCCATTAGATTTTGTTAACGAATTTTAATAATTTAGCATTGATCTCTTTAACAGAGAACTATTCCAAGTGATTGAAAAACAGCAGAGGTTATGTCTATCCAGAGAGAAAGGCACCACACTTGGGTACCATAAGTGCCAACCTTTATCATTTATTTCCAATTGTAGCAGAATTATAGAACATATTTTAAGGTTAAATTTAATAACCCACTGGAAAACCAACATTATCCATGCTGCAAGAACAAGTATATGTTTTGGAAAAATTTCTTAAAAGCAACAAATGGGAGTAATCATGTGCATTCAATATTCTAGATTTTCTAAAATCCTTAGACTCAGTACCACACTAATAACTGTAAAGGAGGTACTGTTATACAGGATATCAACCAGCATTGCTATTAGATTTAGAGCTTAGTGATAAGCCAAAGTTTGAGATGTGGCTGCAGATATATATCAGGTCTCACTAAATATCCTCAGAAACAATATCCAAAAGTCACTCTAAGAAAAGGCTTGAAGAATTTGAAAACAATGCTAAGGACTTCAGTTACCAATTGCTTCATGTCACTGGTTGTACCTTATTTTGAGAAATTATATGTTTGTTCTTGGGTAGTCTTCTTTGATTTATATGTATGAATTTATTTATTTGGCTGCATATAGTTTAGTAAAAAAAGCAGTTATAGGTTCATTGAAGGAACTGACAACCCATGCAAGTCAGCCTGGTTCCTGGTCAACAAAGACAGGAAAAAACCCACCTCCCCATTAAACCTATGTAGTCCAGGTGGCTTCAACAATTATTTTATTGATATTGTAAGTAACATTATGAGTGAAATCCCTGACTTGAATATAGACTGTGCAGCTGATGTAACAAATGAGAAAAGGCACACCATGATGGACTGGAGGAAATTATAAAAAAACGAAATAATAAAGATAGCAAAATCTTATAGGCCTTCTGACAGTCAGGATGTATACGGGACATCTGCCAACATCCTCATGGAAACTATCCCTGATGTTGCTGAACCATTAACCACAGTATTTCTGGGCCTTATGAAACTTGCAAGGGCAGTACCAGATAATAAAAATGACGCAAGCGTGGTAGCAAGCTTCAGACTAATCCCAATAACTCCCATTTTTGCAAAAGCCGTTGAGATTGTAGTGAAAGAACCAGTCTCAAATTATGTTGCAATTAATGAAATCTTCTCAGATATATAGCATGGTTTCTGGAAAGGGAAATCTACAACTGCGACAACACTAGATCTGGATACTGGGATAAAGCACAGTTTTGAAGGGAAAAAATCTTTAGCTGCGACCTGGTGGCCTTAGTAAGGTGTGTGACTGCATTCCTCATAAGGTCCTTCTAAACTAAATCAGTCAGTATGGATTTGGAGGCACTGTTCTGGCAACACTCAAATCTTACCTGGGAAACCAGAAGGCATTATACAGTCCAAGGAAGGCTACAATGTGAATGGAAGTTGGAATACGGCGTGCCTCAGAGACAGTTACCAGGTCCCTCCTGTCCCTAGTTTCTGTAAATGACTTAAGCTCTCATGGACAGTTCTTGCAGTTTGCAGTTGGGGCAACTTTTTATTCACGAAGTATCAATGCCAGCAAGTCTCAAGAAGAAGCAGATGTTTTATTTGATGTGACAAAAGAATAGTTTGTTATAAATAAAATTAAAATAAATGGAGAAAAAACGCAAACATTGATATGTAGTCTCAGTGACAAAGGACACCTAAACTATGTAGGTGTCTTGAAACTTCTGTGGTTCATAGTGTACAGCAAACTCCCTTGGCAAGACCACACATGCACGTGTGTGAAAAACTGTAGTGAGTCATATACATCTGCATCTAAGACTACGTGAATACTCTGCAATTCACAGATAAGTTCGTAGCATAGGGTCCATTGAACCATCTTCAAACTATTTCTCTACTGTTCCACTATCGAATAGCAGGAAGAAAAAACGAAGACATAACTTTTTCTGTGGGAGCTCTGGTTTCTGTTATTTTATTATGATGATCATCCCTTCCTACATAGGTGGGCACCAACAAAATATTTTCACACTCTGAGGAGAATGCTGGTGATTGAAATTTCATGAGAAGATCCTGCCACAATGAAAAACTCTTTGTTTTGATGATAGCCACCCCAACCCACATATCGTATCTGTGGTCCTCTCTCCTCTATTTCGCGATAGTACCAAATGAGCTGGCCTTCTCTGAACTTTATCAATGTCCTTTGTCGACCCTATCTGATGTGATCCCACATTGCACAGCAATACTCCAGAAGAGGAAGTACAAGCATAGGGTAAGCAGTCTTTTTAGTAGGCCTGTTACACATTCTAACTGTTCCGCCAATAAACTGTAGTCTTTGGTTTGATTAACCCGCAACATTATCTGCATAATTGTTCCAGCTTAAGTTATTCATAATTGTAATCCACAAGTATTTAATTGTATTTACAGCCTTTAGATTTGTGTGTTATATCATGTATCCGAAATTTAGCGGATTCATTTTAGTACTCATGTGGATGACTTCACACTTGACATTATTTAGAGTGAATTGCCACTTTTTGCAACATACAGATATCTAGTCTACATCGTTTCACAAGTTATTTTGATCGTCTGATGACTTTATTATACATTAAATGACAGTATAAGAGGCCTATGTTTAAGTGGATCAGGAACAGCCAAGGGCCTGTAACACTTCCTCAGGGAACGCCAGATATTAGTTCTGTTTTACTCAATAACTTTCCATCAATTGCTAAAAACTGTGACCTTTCTGACATGAAATCACGAATCCAGTTGCATGATTGAGACTCGAGCCACAGATACTCCATATATATGGAATTTGATTAGAAATCGCTTGTGAGGTACAGTGTCTAAAGCGTTCTGGAAATATAAAAGTACAGAACCAATTTGATATCCCCTGTCGATAGCACTCATCACTTCATGAGAATAAAGACCTAGTTGTGTTTCACTGGACTGAAATGTTCTGAATCCATGTTGGCTGTCTGTCAAAAAATCTTTTTTTTTTTAGATTAGATTAGATTTACTTCCATTCCAACTGATCCGTAGTGAGGAGGTTCTCCAGGACGTAAAACATGTCAGAAGAACAATAATACATGACAAGTATTTACAACTGAAACAAATAAGCTAATTTACCTTTCACAGGTCCCAAGTGGAATGATCGTCATTTTTTTAATGAACACTATATGAAAGAATCATTTTACAAACGCTCATTCACTAAGATTGTATTAATTCACTGAATTTAAAATAAAAAATGTGTTTCTTATTCATAAGGTAATCAACATATAACAGAATTGCTACAATACTTATTTACAATGAACACATTACTGCACTGAAATTGTGCAGAAGTTGGATTATATATATATATATATATATATACAAATCAGTTGGCTCTACTGAGAAATTCATCAATGGAGTAGAAGGAGTTGGCCACCAATAAATCCTTTAGGCTTCACTTCAACTGAATTTCATTGTTTGTTAAGCTTTTTATGGCTCATAATGTTCAAACACAGAATATATTCCAAAATCCTACAGCAAATAGACGTTAGCGATATGGGTCTGAAATTTAGTGGATTACTCATGTTTCCTTTCTGGGTACTGGTGTGATTTCTGAAACTTTCCAGTCTTCAGGTACGGATCTTTTGACGGGCTAGTGGTTGTATATGATTGCTAAATATGGAGCTGTTGCATATCTGAGAGCAACCTGACTGGTGTACAATCAGGGCCAGAGGCCTTGCCTTTATTAAATGGTTTAGACTGCTTTGCTACACTCAGAATATGTACTTCTAGGTTAGTTATGTTGGCAGCTGTTGTTGGATCTAATTCTGGAATATTTCCTTTGTCTTCTTTCATGAAAGAATTTTGGAAAACCGTACTTAGTAACCATGTTTTAGGGAAGCTGTCATCAGTAACACCATCATTGTTATCGCGCTGTGAAGAGATTGATTGTGTCTTTCTGCTGATGTACTTCATATACAACCAGGATCTGTTTGGATTTTCTACCAAATTTTGAGACAGAGTTTCAATATGGAAAGTACTGAAAACATATCGCATTTGAGTTCATGCTACATTTCGAGCTTCTGCAAAGCTTCTCCATTCTTGGGATTTTGCGTTTAAATTTGGCATGCTCTTTTCGTTGCTTCTGCAACAGTGTTCTGACTTTGTTTATGTACTGTGGGGGATTGGTACTGTCTCTTATTAAATTGTACTTGTCTCTCAATAGCTGTCAATACTATTTCTTTGAGTTTAAACCACATGTGGTCTACACTTACATATTCAGATTGGAAGCGTGGATGCGGTCTTTTAGGAAGGTGTCAAGCGAATTTTTAACTACTTTTTTAAATGTATGTATTTTGCATTTCATTTTGGTGAATTTGGATTTCATGGTATTCAGTCTCCCTACAACAACCTTGTGGTCACTAATCCCTGTGTTCATCATGATGCTTCCTATTTGTTCAGGATTATTTGTTGATAATGGGTCAAGTATGTTTTTGCAATCATTTGCATTTGGAGTGGGCTCCTGAATTAGTTGTTCACAATAATTTTCTGAGAACACATTCAGAACTATTCCAAACAACGTTTTGTGTCTACCTCAGACTTTAAATGTGTATTTTCACCAACATATTGACAGCAGATTGCAGTCACCACCACCTATAATGGTATGAGTGGGGTACCTACGTCCAAAAAGACCCAAATTTTCTTTGAACTATTCAATAACTGTATCATCTGTGATGGGAGAGTCGCTAAAAGGAACCAGTTATTAGTTTATTCCAGTTGCCAACCTCTACCCTACTAACTGAAGGGATTATCTACTTCAAATTCACTGCAATGTTAGCTACTTCTGAACCATAAACACACCACCATCAATGGTGTTTAATCTATCCTTTTTGAACCTGGTTAGGTCCTATGTAAAATTTTCGGCTGAGCTTGTTTCCAGCTTTAGGCAGCTTTCCATACCTATAACAATTTGAGCTTCAGTGCATTTTATTAGCATCTGGAGCTCTGGTTCTTTTCCAACACATCTTCAACAATTTACAACTACAATACTGTTTCTATGTCTTCTTTCTTGTGTTTTTCCTGCGTCCTTTTAGAGTGACGCCCTTTCAGTAGTTTCCTGAGAGCCTCTAACCGAAATAGCCTCCCAGTTCCCCACTTAGAAAATTGAAACGTGATAACTGATCAGTATCTCCTAACAGGATATTATTCATTGTTTCACAGCCAAGTTGGCCATGTCCTGTTACTCTGGGGTCACTCCATAAGTTGCAAGAAAGCATTACTACTCAAAAAAAAAAGAAAAAAAGCAATAAAGATCATAACATAGAGTAGGAGACATGAGGACTGCAGACCATTATTCGGAAAATTGGGAATAATAACTTTTATAGTCATTATGTATTTTTGTGTCTCCTTTACATTAAGAAAAATCTAGATTCCTTCAGCAAGGGACATGACAGACATGATAACAACACCTGCAACAAAGAGAGCATAAACATACCAACTTGATGACTGTCCAAAATAAGAGGTAGCTTTCTGATCATTGCTCTGAAAATGTTTGGATCACTACCCATAGAAGTGCAGGTCCTGTCACGGGAGAGATTCAAGAACGAAATTTCAAGGGACATAAAATTAAGTCTGCTCTACTCCATACAGGAATTTTTTTGCTGTGAAGACAATGAATGGATTTACAGAACTATCTCCAAAACTAGTGAATCTTTCAGAAAAGCCAATTGTCAAAAGCAGATTAAATGTATGTATAGTAAAATGCTTAATGTTATAATTTCTTGTATTGTTAAGTATTTTTTACATATAACAGTTTGGTAATTTTTGGTGCAGTCTATCCAGCCATATGTCGTAAACGACACAGTAATAACGTAGTATTAGTATGTTTTGCTATAAACTGGTAACCATGTTTTCTCGAACACGCCAGTCCCCAACGTAAAAGTTGTTTTAAAACTTACGTGCATGAGCTACATGCAAATACGTAAGGGTGGATGAACCATAAATAAAAATAATAAAAAAAGTAATTTCTGTTTCAGTGACTCAGAATGTATTAGTTGCAATGTCATATATTTGGTAGATGATGTAGTTCTTTATGAAAAAGTGTTACGAAATTTAGAATGCGGTAATACATAGTCTAATTTTCACGAAATGCAACCATTGGCAACTACCCATCAAAGGGAGGGCCAGATAATCTTTCCACTTCTTGGAGAAGGGGTTAGTGCTAGCAAAATAATAATGTAGCTGACTGCTGCGAGCTGAAGAAAGAGTCGTTCAATCCACTCCCTCAGCCAATGAGAAAATCAGATACATACAAAAGGACAATCTTCAGTTGTGTGAGAGTAATTCACAATTTTTGCCAAGATAGTTCTGGGAAAACATCAGAACCTGGCGTTGCTTGTGGCATAGATTGATATGTGAGCACAGGTGTAGTGCCAGCACTGCTTGATGAAAGCACCTTTCTGCAGCTAATATGCTGGCAGTCAATTGGCGTAGCTTGCTTTCTCTGCTTCTGGCATCACCTCTGAATTTGTTCATCTATTTGTGAACAGACTATATACCAAATTGCAGACATCAATTAACTGGCAGGACACTGGGAAACTGCTGTCGGTGTATGGAAGAAAATGCATACAAAACAAGTTTAGAAGTTTAGTCAGAGTCAAATGCAAGATTTTGGACAGGTAGAGGAGGGGGAGGGGCAGAGCTCATAGAAATATTGAATCACCAGGTCAACTTCAAATTCTCTAGATTAAATGATGGTGTTTTCTTAATCTGTTACATTACCAACTACAATGATGAGATTGTTAGGTCTGAAAGCTGTGTTGCACAGAATTTTTTTTAAATTTTTTGTTACCAAGAAAAAGGTGCAATTCTTGGGAGGGAGCTGTAGTCCCATAGCGCCCCCCCCTCCCCCCATCCTCCCCTGGATTCGCCCTCGTGTTGAGTGATGAAAAGCATTACGAATTACAGTGGCTTGTCTGCCTAGCGCGACAGTGCAGCAGATATGGAGAAAAATTACAATCGGCAGATATCAAAGGAAGGTTTTATGTTTCACAAAAACCTGCTTCAAAATTTTCAAATCCCGTTAGCTGAATATTTTTCAACCCCTCTACATGTAACTTCGAGGTGATTGCAAAAATAAAACTAATATCAGAACCGATTCGTTCATATATAAATATATGACGCAGGAAAGATCTTAAATTTTCCGAAGAAAGCAAAATTTGATGCATTTTTTGTGCACCGGTTATTGTTTGCACACATGTATAGTTACGCACACTTAATTTTGTGTTTACCCTATTATGTGATGACAGATTTTGATAACAATTGTTGCTATTTCGATTTTAATGGAGAATTTATTGTATTCCCAAACAGTTTCAGCTAAATAACCGTGCATGAATATTTTGGGTTCAGTCCATTGTTTTCTTTATTTACAGTATTATCAGGGTGGAACATAACATTTCTATTGCTTCGAGAATTGTCTGTGTGGTATACATTCAGGAAATTGTCAGAAGGGCAATGTCTTGCCGCTGGAGCTTTGCGCCAATAATCCTACTGATACTTTGCGCCAATAACCAACGCCATCTAGGTGGCGTTGAAATTACTACTTTTCCCAACGAGTTTAATTTGGCAATGTTAAATCTGCGTTTGCAAAGAGTTTCAGAAGTTGGCGAAGTACACGTGCGAGACGTGCATTACTACTGTGTTATTTAGTTGTGTATATCGACCATATGTTTAAAATGGCTTTGGCGTTTAGTGTTGTCAGTCACTGTTGTGTGTCGAACATTGTGTCAGCTGTGAACGTGTGTCTGTTGGAGTCTGTCAGTTCATTGTTTGATTATAAAGAAATGAATAATAAACTTCTGTCAAACAGAACACACTTATAGTGATTTATTCATACAATTATTGATTTCAGCGGATGGAGCTAATTTTTCGTGCCGTGTAGTGTCTTATTATTTGTCGTATGGCATAAATGATGTAATATTTTGTACTGATAATATTTAGGTAGTTAGCCATGGCTACAAGACGCTGTAGGATAAAAGCAGTTGCTAATGTGTCGGTTTCAAGGGGACGTTGTGGCGAAAAGCCCCGAGAAAACGAAAAAATAGATGAGAAAACTTCGAGTAACTCCTCAGCCACGCCAGATTATCATGAAGTTAGCCCGAGAGAAACAATATTACCCGAAAGTGCAAGCGAGTTTACCGTAGTTGGAAAGCTGCACAATGATAGTTCATTAAATGAAACGTTAGAAAACGCTCCAGTTTGCCACTCAGTACAAAATTCTGAAAACGTCAGTGAGCCGACCTGTTTGGAAGGAAGTGGCAGTAGCTGTTCTAGTCCTATGGATGCACCAAATGTAGTTAGCTCTAAATTGATACAACAAGGATATGTTGACAGTGTACAAACAGATAATTGTGATAGCAAAGAGGTATCTCTGTGTAATAGACCAGATGAAGGTATTACAGATTCAGCTGGAGAACACAGTTTTACAACTGAGGACATCATTGATTCAGTAAGGCCGGGTGATTCCTGTGTTACAGGCGCTCAGAAAATTGACACAACAGAAAAGAAGATACCGTCAGCACCTTTAAGACTATCGCGAAAACGTATGAAACCAACAGTTTCTCTTTCCTTAGTAAACAGGAAACCGAAAGAAAATTCTACACTAGAAATAACACAGCAGTGTAGTTCATTAAACAAGACGTTAGAAAACATTTTGTTTGGTCACTTAGACGAAAATTCTACAAATGTTAGTGAGCCGACCCATTTGGAAGCAAATGGCAGTGATCGTTCCACTCATGAGGATACCTCAAGTATAGTTGACTGTAATTTGGCACAACACACTGGATATGCTGATGTTCAACATTCAGATAATTGTGATAGCAATGATGTATCTTTTTGTAATAGAACAGATGAGAAAATTGCAGCTTCAACTGATGAACATAGTTTTAAAATTGAAGAGAGTATTAATTCTGTGGGGTCGGGGGAGTCTGGTGCCAAAAGTGTTCATGAAACTGACACAATGGAAATCAAGACCTCATCTGCACCCACAAGACTATCACGAAAACGTATGAAACCAACAGTTTCTCTTTCTTTATTAAGTAAGAAAGCAAAAGAGGACCCTACAGTAGAAAACTCTCCAGTTTGTAACATAGTTGAAAATTCTGCACATGTCAGTGAGACAACCTGTTTGGAAGCAAGTGGTGGTGGTACTAATCCTGTGGATGCACGAAGTGTAGTTGACTGTCACTTGACACAACACACTGGATATGCTGACATTCAGCAATCTGATAATTGTGCTAGTGAAGATGTGTCACTTTGTAAAAGAACAGAGGAGGGTGGTACAGCTCCAACCAATGAACACCATTTAAGAACTCAAGAGAGTATAGATTGTGCAAGGTTGGGGGATTCCTGTGCAAGTGCTCAGAAAATAGACGTAGCAGAAACCAAGATATCGTCTGCAGCCTTAAGACTACCACGAAAACGTGTGAAACCAACAGTTTCTCTTTCCTCAGTAAGCAAGAAAGCAAAAGAGAATCCTCCAATAGAGAATGCGTCAGTTCATCACTTTGTTGAAAATTTGGCAAATGTGAGTGAGCAGACCTGTTCAGAAGCAAACAGTGGTGATTTTTCTACTCCTTTGGATGCTCAGAGTGTAGTTGACTGCCACTTGACACAACATCAGTCTGACAATAGTGCTAACAAAGATGCATCTCTTTGTGAAAGAACAGATGAGGATGTTACAACTTCAGCTGATGAACACCATTTAAAGGCTCAAAAGAGTATCGATTGTGAAGGGTTGAGGGATTCCAGTGTCACAAGTGCTCAGGAAATAGATGTGAAAGAGATCAAGGTATCGTCTGCGCCTGTAAGACTACAACGAAAACGTATGAAACCAACAGTTTCTCTTTCCATAGTAAACAGGAAAGCGAAAGAAGGTTCTATACTAGAAATAACTCAGCAGCGTAATCCAGTAAATGAGACATTAGAAAACACTTCGGTTGGTCATTTAGTCCAAAATTCTGCAAGTGTCAGTGAGGTGACCTATTTGGAAGCAAATGGCAGCGATCGTTCCACTCCTGAGGGTATGCCAAGTATAGTTGACTGCCATTTGGCACAACACCCTGGATATGCTGATGTTCAGCATTCAGATAATTGTGATAGCAATGATGTGTCTTTTTGTAATAGAACAGATGAAAAAATTACAGCTTCAACTGACGAACACAGTTTCAAAAGTGAAGAGAGTATTAATTCTGTGAGGTCAGGAGAGTCCTGCGCCACAAGTGTTCATAAAACTGACACAGTGGAAGTTCAGACATCATCTGCACTCACAAGACTACCACGTAAACGTATGAAACCAGTAGTTTCCCTTTCCTTAGTAAACAAGAAAGTGAAAGAGAATCGTACAGCAGAAGTAATTCAACATTGTAGTGCCAGTAAAACTGATGATCATTCTACTGCTCAGGCTCCTAAAAAGTTGCAGACCTTTGACACAAGCTCTAATCTGCACCAGGATGTAGAAACAGGTGGTTCCGGGAGAACTATTCCAGTTGTTGGCTGTGAAACTGGAAGTTCTAGTGCGTCACGTGAAGCTCATAGAAAAATTGGTCCTGAATTTCTTTCACAGACCACTGTATGCAACCCTGAAAGAAAAAATAAAGTTGCACCTGATGTTATATCTGTGGATACGCCTGTTGGAGAACAATGTACTAGTGCTATTGTTAACACACCCACTTGTGAAAATCTTCCAGTGAGTGATTCTCCATCAGCAGAAAAGGACAAAGGGACTTCACCTTCAGTAAAATGTTCTGTTAGTCAGTCAGTAAAAGATTGTAGTCAGTTGAATTCATTTAGGTCGAGGTTTATCAGACCAAAGCCACTCCTTGAATCAGCAGCAAGGCGTAACAGAACTGGTAGTATTGGAAGTGCTAGTGAATCAGACAGTGAAAAGAAATCTTTGTCATCAGCAACGACTGTAAGTCCTCCATGGAAACCAAGAATTAAAACATCTAGAACTAGTTTAACCCATGTGCAATCCAGGAAGAATGACAAGCTGGCTAATGCTTCAGGTGTGAGTACTGATGAGTCGGAGGATGAACGTAGTTCAGTTTCTAGGGCAGCAACAATATCACCACCAAAGAAAATAGCAAGATTAGATAGGTATGTCAATTTTGTGTGTTCCAAAGTGGGAGTAGATAGAATACATTTTTAGTATTCATGTGCGAAAATAATCGGAAGTATATGTAATAACATCCATTTTTTGTTTAAGTTACAGTGGAAGTGATACTTCACATAGTGAATTTTCTCAAGAGGTATCAGAGGAAAGTTCATCGCCCATAAAGAAACCTTATGCTAAGCCAGAACGGGTAACCAAAAGGAAAGAATACCTGAGACGTATAATAGAGATAAAAAAAGAGATTTCACATAAAGTGAGTGATGGCAAAGTGAATAGGAGTCGTCTCACCATGTTTGATCTAATTTATTACAATCCAGTCACAAATCCAATGAAGTAAGTAGTCACATATGAAATACATTTTATGTTATGTTCAGTGGTATTAACATTTTTTGTCTTCATACTTTTATGTCCTGAAGTTTTTCGGACTGAGTTGGCTAAAAATAACACAATATTAACAAGGGAAAAGTTCTATACCATGCCAAGAATTTATTAAATGCAAAAGACAGTCATTATTTTTCACGTAAAGAAGTGTAAAAATGTGTTCTTTCAAGGGTGCCAGAGTAAACTATGGCATGGGACTAGCATTTAAAATCTGGTTAATGCAAATGTCAGACAGCACTAGATCAACCAGTCAAGGTTGGGGTAACACTGCATGACCAGATTTGAGGAGCTCTCTCTGTATTTGTATTAAAGTAATTAGCCTACAGTGTAATTATTAGGATTTCAAACTCTTGTTACTGAATCCCACCCCATTGTCATAATCAGTTTGTCACCTATTGGTGCAGGGAAGTTTGTGATTATACATATTGCATTGGTCTTTTGAAATATTAGAAAATCTGGAAATGCACAGTACCAGCTGTTGAATTTTACCCGTGATGCAATCAGGATGGCAGGTAACACTGTTTCATCCTAATGCAAAATGGAGGGTATAACGTCACACATTCGTGAAGTGAACAGATGAAGACAATCTCGTTATACAAAATATAATCAAAATAATTCATTACCTGTTTTCACAAAACAATGTAACAAAGTTGTAAAGATATAATGGTGCACAAGTTACCTGTGCCTGGTTTTTCATGTCTCTCATCTAGTATTTACTGTAGGTATAATGAGTCAGAACTTGTAGCATGTAACTAAATTATTTCCGTATATGACCATCCTGCCGAAAGATTTCTGTAGTTTCTTTTCTAGAAAATACTTTATTCCTTCCTTGACAAAGGAGACAGTGCATTGCTTTCAACTCTGTTCTTGTGTCATTTTGTAGGTTGACTCCTCATGATGTGACAACATTTTTAGCTCTTTTATCCACATTTATTTCTTTTAATAGTGTGTGTGTGTGTGTGTGTGTGTGTGTGTGTGTGTGTGTGTGTGTGTGTGTGTGAGAGAGAGAGAGAGAGAGAGAGAGAGAGAGAGAGAGTGCTCTCTTCTGTTCTCAATATTTCTCTTGAGCCCTTCCTCTCCTGTGAAAGCGGCTTCCCATGTTTAGGGACTCTAGGGGTCCAAGACTCTACCACAGCATAAAATTTGGAACGATCTTCTACCTCAAGATCACAGATCCTAGCCGAATCCAAGTTCTTTAGTACTTTGTTAAGCCACATGCTTAACCAATGAGATGATCTTCTTGGTAAGCCTATTGTTGTTCATTCGTTGTAGGTGCCCAATAGAACTTGAGCCTCCTACGTCACGTACTCGTGTTGGCTGATTCTAACTGTTGATACAGATTTAGCTTTATTGTGATAGTTTTTTTATTGATAATGTGTACAGACAAAGCTTATATGATAATGCTTGTCTTTTGTTATTGTTATATTGACTCATTTCACATTCCTGAAAGTTGTTCTTTTTGATGGGATATATAAAACATATAACAATTGAAAATGTCATCTGTGGATTAATAAACTATTATTGCTGATATTTTATATTAATTTTTAGGTCTCATGCATCAGTGTAGATAATTGGGTTACAACACAGTATGAAACCTTCCAATGGGCTGACAAACATTTTTACAATCTCTCGTCAGTTACTGTTGTCATTCAGGTTCTCACTGCAATGATGGATCTACAATGTAATAGCTTTCATTTATTTACTTTCCTACATTAGTTTCAAAAGAGGGTGGTTGTACCATTATTTTGTTGCTATTAAGCTATTATCAGCCATTTTCTCTTGCTGATACTGCTTGGTGACATTTGCACTGAAGATGAGCTGTTAACGTTTTCTAGTGGTTTTACTAAATATCAGCCATAGGTCAATTTTAGAATATTTTGGTATTACGTGTTGTATACCAATTACAAATGATTTGTGAACCGGGTGTTTCATCGTGGTCAGGAGAATGTGAAGCACACATTTCTTGTCACTTCTTGTCAGTTTCAGCTGTTTGTAATGAGTAGTTACAACAGATAAGCTGTAATGAAATAGAGGAGTAGTAAATCGTTGAAATTGTACTAAAGAGATTTATGTAATTGAGTTCTGACGAAACCAGCTATAGTTAAACTATGCAATCGTCCTTAATCTTTCTTTGTGAATATAAAGACAATTTTCACAAGATGTGTGTGCATTTATTTCTTAAGTCATTTTTAATGAAGTTTGTGCCTGACCTAATACTGAACTGTAATAAAAGTGCTATTTTACAAAGTAGCAAATGACACACACCAGGCTGATGGCATCATCAACGTAGTGAAAAGATAGTCACAAGAATTCACCAATGGATCGTGTCACCAACAAAATGAGACATTAACATAACAAAAATTGGCAAACTAAAGGGAGCTCCCAGAGAAAACACACACACACACACACACACACACACACAAAAATAAGGTACGTAAATAGAAAATAAATGAAAAACACTTTCAGAAATCAACAAATAATTTTATATGTATTTCTGTTGCCACTAAATCTATATGGATAAAGTTAACAACACGGTCCAAGTTACCACCAACCCAAATGAATCACTGTCCTCTTTTGATCTCTGTAGGATGATCCAAGCATTCTGCCCCCCTCAGTAACCTTCCTCTGAATCTGTTTCTAGAGTAGTGGCATGAAGAAATGTGCGACAGCCTAGTATAAAAATAAGAGAAGTCGTATGAATACTGTAAAAATGACTCCCTGCTAAGCTACAGGAGTGACAAGCACACATGGGCAGTCAACTGGTCACACTGTTGATTTCTATCTTATTCTGCCCTAGTTTGTCCCTGTATCTGGACTCCTACATGGATTATCCATTTAAGTCCACATATTATTTTCAGTGTTAACTAAATATAATGATCCAACACCTTAAGTATAAACGGCACCAGATCACCACACAATGCCCATCCACTTTTGCTTTTGGTACAGAAAATTCGGGTGGGTACCATTTGCCAGGTCTTCACATGTCAATCTAAGTGTCATATTGCATACTGTCATACATTTCTCGGTGAAACCTTTTTCCAGTGCTCCACAGACCGATTGTTTGTACCACTCCAAATGTGACCATCAGTATGGTGTACTGATCAGTGACTTCTGGGTTTCGGGAAGCTCTTGGAAACACAAATAGGCTCAATTGCCTCTCAGTATATAGCTCTGTTATTAACCTCAGTTTTTGAGGCAAATTAACTGATCGAGAAGGATTTCTTCCTAGTCATTAAGACTGTACACTTAGAGGTCAATAACCCCATCATTCATTTTCTTGAGACCATTATAGTGATGACTGATATTTCTTTACAGAAGACTGTTAAGTAAAAACTAAAACTAAACTCTATCAGGCCCTGGTGATCACACAATGTTAATAGTGGACTTAATGTAATTCCTACAGCTGTGTCCTGTTCATACTCTCATAATTTTCTCTGTTACTTTTTCTGATAGGAAAGAAAAGCGTGTATAGTGTGACAAAATTTCAGTTGTATGTAGCCAATGTGATGATAGTTTTAGGTAACCACAGAGAAGTAAAGAAAGGACAGTGTATTTTGGGTGTAGAAAATGAAAAATTTAATATAAATCATCAGACCCTAGGGCCATGGCACAGCAACTGTGATATATTTTCAGTAGGAAAAATATGGTCTATTTTACAAAAACAGCAATAAGCTTTACTGATGTGCTACATCTTTCTGAGGCATCTTCAGAAGTTGTATAGGAACTGTGGGCAATGCATTAGTTATAAGTAGTCAAAATTTTGGTGTGCACCTTCGACAAAGACATGCAGCTATGCTTAGATAGGTGAGCGCTGTCATAGTTCTTCTCGTAAAGATTAATATATTTTATATTTGCCATATGGGAATTTTTGAACATTTTGTCTGTTTGTAAACAAGCTGTTATGTCCATGTATTTCTTACAGACTTTGTGTCCTTACATTTGACGCTAAGAGATAGTGCCATGTTTTAGATACTTTATCTCTTCTTTGCCGTGTTTTAGATACTTTATCTCTTCTTTAATGTTTTTACATATCTTTTACTTTAATCACCTGTGTTAAAACTATTTTTCATTTGCATGGATGTTAATTGTCACTAAATGTTCCACTTCATTCTTGGTTACTATATTTTCAAACTTGTGAACACCATCTAGCAGAGCTTCTATGTGCTGCGTCAGAAGTGTCCTGTTTTCCAGTCTTATATATAGCGTGCACACGTGCAGTGATGTATTCATGGCCACTGCGATTTGTACATCAATATTTGTGTCAAGATGGAAGTATGGCCTATCTAAGCATAGCTGCGTGTGCACACCAAAATTTCAACTACTTATGACTAATGCATTACCTGCGGTTCCTATAAAAGTTCTGAAGACGTCTCAGAAAGGTGAAACACATCAATAAAGCTTACATCATTTTTGCAACATTGAGCATCTTTTTCCTATTGAAATTATATCACGGTTGCTGCACCATGGCCTTAGAGTGGGGGGGATTTATATAACCAATTGCCTCCTTGGGCTTATGAAGATATTTGTGAACAGTAATTTCAACAGTCAGTGTAGTACTGAAAATATTGTCCCTGTATACTTACATAAATTTCTTAAAATTCATAAGTACCAACCCGTGGACAAATCACTGCTGAAATGTGCCAGATTTCTTAAGAATAACAAACTCGGGCATTTTCATAGTGAGAAAGAGGTGGCCTATGATGTTTACATGTCTGTCACTATCTTGCTCAGCCACTCAGAATTAGAAAATTTAATGATAGAGTTGAACTACATGGTTTGGGAGAGCAGTCACCCAGTTATTCTAAGGCATTACTCTAAGATTAAAAAAAATTGCAATAAGTCTTCTGGAAAACCATTTGCAGGACTAATCATAGTAAGAGTAATTTGCTTCCCTTTGGTGAATGCATGGTCAACTTAACATCTATTTCCTTTATTGTTCAGCAAGAGGTTCATAAACAAAGTTCTTAAACACAATCTGCTACCCCGATTAGATGACAAAATGGTTCCTAACCTTGTAGCTGACTTGAGAATGGCACTTGATAAAGTGGATGACAGTAGGATGGATAAAGTAAAGTTGACTTGTAAAGCCAGTGACAGTATAGAGAATGCAACTCAAACTGAGACACCAAATAGAGATCTTAAGCAATTTTGATTCCACAGGAACCATTGTGCACAGTGACTGTAGACTAGAAGGAAGGAGAGGCACACAACAGTAAGTCCCAATAACATTAGTTTTTATTATTCTTGCAAATCTAGATTTCAGCTCTAAATAACCATATTTTCTTACAAGTGTATCTGTAAGAATGTACAGCATGACATGAACTGCTTTGATTCTGTTGAATTGTAACACAAATGCACTGAAGATGATATTTATAGCCAAAATCTAGATTTACAAGAATAATAAAAAGTAATGGGATTGCAACTTATTGATACGTGCCTCTCCTTCCAATGGAGATCTGTCTGTGACGGAGTCAGTTAACAAAAAACTTAAAGATAACGAAGCTTTAATTGTCAGGGTAGACAAGGGTAGCACAGCTCTTGTCATCTATAATGCAAATTGATCAGATCTGACTAACACTTACATTAGGGACCTTAGGACATCTCTTCTTGAGTGTAGCAGTATTCTCAGTCCTGAGAATTTGTACAGAACAAAAGTAATAAACCCTAGAGCACCAGCACTTCGCACACAGATTAAGATCCATGAACAGGATCTTCCAGTCTGCCCAGTGACGTTTTTGCTGAAAATATACAGAGTGTTCATTTACAGAACAGAGTTTTTCTATTTCAAATAGGAAAAAATCAATTCAGAAACTGCAAGAAAAGGTCTTTACATCATCCTGTTGTCTAGCTTCTCTTGATATAAAGAATTTATAGACTAACATTCCTATTTATGAGATGATCGATATTATCCAAGCAAACCTGTCTTCTAACTGTCAATTTAGTACTGAAGAGATTCGAGAACTAACTTTAACTCTTAAATTGGTAACATCCCATAATTACTTTTCTTTCAGGTAATTGTATGTACAAGAAAGCTGATTGACTGCTGTGGGCAGTTGTCTTGCTGGCTGGCTGGCAGATATATCTGTGACCAGTCTAGAATGTAAATACTTTCAGCAATCTTCTGATCTCTGCAGCCGAGCAGGGTAGTGCAGTGCATAGCACACTGGACTTACATTCTGGAGGACAATGGTTCAAACCCACGTTTGTCTATCCTGATTTAGGTTTTCTGTGATTTCCCAAAATAATGTAAGATACATGCCAGGATGGTTCCTTTGAAAAGGGCATGGCTGCTTTCCTTCTTCAGCCTTCTCTAATCTAAGCTTGTGCTCCATCTCTAATGAAGTCTTTGTCAATGGGAAGTTAAACACTAATCTCCTCCTCTAATCTCTGCAAAAAAATAAGTGTTCTATTGCTGTTATGTTGACAACATGTTCATTTTTTTGATGGCACTATGGATGATATATCTTTAACAAAAGATGAATTTAACACTTTGCATTCTGAAATCTCAAAAATGAGATCGACAGGAAGTGCAAAATGGTTAAGCAGGGATGGCTAGAGGACAAATGTAAGGATGTAGAGGCTTATCTCACGAGGGGTAAGATAGGTACTGCCTATTGGAAAATTATAGAGACCTTTGGAGAAAAGAGAACCACTTGCATGAATATCAAGAGCTCAGATGGAAACCCAGTTCTAAGCAAAGAAGGGAAAGCAGAAAGGTGGAAGGAGTATATAGAGGGTCTATACAGGGGTGATGTTCTTGAGGACAATATTATGGAAATGGAAGAGGACGTAGATGAAGATGAAATGGGAGATACGATACTGTGTGAAGAGTTTGACAGAGCACTGAAAGACCTAAGTCGAAACAAAGTGCCGGGAGTAGACAACATTCCATTAGAACTACTGGTAGCCTTGGGAGAGCCAGTCCTGACAAAACTCTACCATCTGGTGAGCAAGATGTATGAGACAGGCGAAATTCCTTCAGACTTCAAGAAGAATATAATAATTCCAATCCCAAAGAAAGCAGGTGTTGACACATGTGAAAATTACCGAACTATCAGTTTAATAAGTCACAGCTGCAAAATACTAACGCGAATTCTTTTCAGACTAAAGGAAAAACTGGTAGAAGCCAACCTCGGGGAAGATCAGTTTGGATTCCGTAGAAATGTTGGAATACGTGAGGCAATACTGACCCTACGACTTATCTTAGAAGAAAGATTAAGGAAAGGCAAACCTACATTTCTAGCATTTGTAGACTTAGAGAAAGCTTTTGACAATGTTGACTGGAACACTCTGTTTCAAATTCTGAAGGTGGCAGGGGTAAAATACAGGGAGCGAAAGGCTATTTACAATTTGTACAGAAAGCAGATGCCAGTTATAAGAGTTGAGGGACATGAAAGGAAAGCAGTGGTTGGGAAGGGAGTGAGACAGGGTTGTAGCCTCTCCCCGATGCTATTCAATCTGTGTATTGAGCAAGCAGTAAAGGAAACAGAAGAAAAGTTCAGAGTAGGTATTAAAATCCATGGAGAAGAAATAAAAACTTTGAGGTTCGCCGATGACGTTGTAATTCTGTCAGAGACAGCAAAGGACTTGGAAGAGCAGTTGAACGGAATAGACAGTGTCTTGAAAGGAGGGTATAAGATGAACATCAACAAAAGCAAAATGAGGATAATGGAATGTAGTTGAATTAAGTTGGGTGATGCTGAGGGAATTAGATTAGGAAATGAGACACTTAAAGTAGTAAAGGAGTTTTGCTATTTGGGGAGCAAAATAACTGATGATGGTTAAAGTAGAGAGGATATAAAATGTAGACTGTCAATGGCAAGGAAAGTGTTTCTGAAGAAGAGGAATTTGTTAACATCGAGTATAGATTTAAATGTCAGGAAGCCGTTTCTGAAAGTATTTGTATGCATTGTAGCCATGTATGGAAGTGAACCGTGGATGATAAATTGTTTGGACAAGAAGAGAATAGAAGCTTTGGAAATGTGGTGCTACAGAAGAATGCTGAAGATTAGATGGGTAGATCACATAACTAATGAGGGGGTATTGAATAGAATTGGAGAGAAGAGGAGTTTGTGGCACAACTTGACTAGAAGAAGGACATGTTCTGAGGCATCAAGGGATCACCAATTTAGTACTGGAGGGCAGGGTGGAGGGTAAAAATCGTAGAGGGAGACCAAGAGATAAATACACTAAGCAGATTCAGAAGGATGTAGGCTGCAGTAGATACTGGGAGATGATGAAGCTTGCACAGGATAGAGTAGCATGGAGAGCTGCGTCAAACCAGTCTCAGGACTGAAGACCACCACCACCACCACAACAACAACAACAACAACAACAACAACAACATTATTCTAAAATCTGTCACTTATGAAGTAAGGGCTCCAGACAAAGTGTTTGATTATTTGGATGTAAAGGTTCTGCTCACCAGTAATGGAATTAATTTTGACACCTATCACAAGCCAATCACCAGCAACTCAATAATACGTGCATCATCATGGTATCCATATCAGTACAAAATGAATTTCTTCAGAGCCATGGTAGATCGCCTGTGTGAACTTCTTTTAACCCCAGCTACTGTTGATGGTGAAATAGTCAATTTACAGGTAGTAGTTAGTAGCAATGGATGTGACCCAAACAATGTTGATAAGTTGTACAAATGAAAAGTAAAAGAAAGTGGTAGTTAAACAGGTGCTAATTTTGTAATTCCAAAAGCAAAAGCTGTTGTCCTACCGGTCTTGGGTAGCTGTCAGCTCACTAGGCTGTTCAGGAGCTATAATGTTAAAGTAGCTTATTCCATTCATGATAAAATTCAGTATCCCTTTATATGTAACGAGCAGCTATGTAAAGAAAGATTCTCTCATTCCAGAGGTTATAACTTATGTGCTCAGTGTCCTATGTCTTACATAGGGGCAGACTGGCCAGATGTTCAGAACAAGATTTCAGGAGCATATGCTCACTAAAAAGGTGCACTTAAAAATAATTCTTCAGTCACTGAACGTTTAAATGCTAGTGAACATGCAGAACCTGTACTAGAATTGCTCCAGGCTTTGTATCGTGTGCCAATAGTAAGAATTTGATTTTGCTGGAGTTTGGAGATTGTGGAACACTCTCATGTAGCTAAAAACGTAATCCTTTATGAACAACCAAGAATCAGACATTTTATGATTCGATGATGACAATATTGCAAAGGGTATTACTGAGCATTGGCATAATTCTCCTCATAAAGATGTTAATTTATTTATATATCCTACGTTTTATGCTTGGCTTATGTAATTTTTTTATTTTTTGTAAACAAGCTGTTATGTCCATATACTTCTTAAGGACGTCTTGTCCTTACATTTGACACCAACAGAAGGCGCCATCTTTTAAATACTTTATCTCTTATTTACATTGAGATGACAAAAGTCATGGAATACCACGTAATATTGTGTCTGACCTCCTTTTGCCCGACATAGTGCTGCAACTCGATGTGGCATGGACTCAACAAGTTGTTGGAAGTTCCCTGCAGAAATATTGAACCGTGCTGCCTCTGTAGCCGTCCATAAGTGTGGAAGTGTTGCTGGTGGAGGATTTTGTCCACGAACTGACCTCTCAATTATGTTCCATAAACGTTCAGAGGGATGCATGTTGGATGATCTTGGTGGCCTCGCTCGAACTGTCAAGAATATTCTTTAGACAAATCACAGAAAATTGTGACATGGTGCTTTATCATCCATAAAAATTCCGTCGTCGTTTGGGAACATGAAGTCCATGAATGGCTGCAGTTGGTCTCAAAGTAGCTGGACGTCCAGAGGGCCCAGTCCATTCCATGTAAACGCAGCCCACACCATTATGAAGCTGCCACCAGCTGTTACCAACTGAAATCGGGACTCATCTGGCCAGGCTATGGTTTTCCAGTCGTCTCGGGTCCAACCAGTATGATCACAAGCGCAGGAGAGGTGCTGAAGGTGGTGTCGAGCTGTTAGCAGAAGCAGTTGCATTGGTCGTCTGTTGTCATAGTCCATGAATACCAAATTTTGCTTTACTGTATTACATTTTATTTCCCACATTGACTTCTGCATTTATTTCATGCAGTGTTGCTTGTTTAATAGCACTGACAACACTATGCAAACACTACAGATCTCACTCTTCAAGCTTTCTTGGCAGATATGTTGTAAATAGTCTTCACGGGTTTGCTGACGGATTATGTTGTGTAAATTCCATAATATTTCCTCAGAGCAACTGGCGACATCTTCAGGTGGTTCAACCTTGCTGGTGGCTAGGTATGACTGATGGTATCTGCACGTTGACACCCCATTTCTAGAATATGCACGCGAAGAATGTGCAGGAGTGGAAAATGTGCATGTGCAAATGATTTGCAGATAGATGGTGCCCCATTCAAACACCCTCTGCTGAAAATCACACGGCAGCTCTCCTGCGTGTGCACTGTACGCTGTGTTTACTAACGGTGCGGCCAGATGTTACTCACCAAAGACTGTAGTAGACCAATGTTATTTCAGATCTGTTATCGAAAATCTTGATTTTTCACTTCGTGATGTAATAGCGGCCAATGCAGGGTTCCAAGCTGTGCTCAGTTGAAATCCCGCATCCCTGTTGATGAGAGTATCGGCTGTACAGATATGTATTGCTTCCATAATGACGCAATCCCAGAAAGATGATGCTGGGTGTAAAACTTCCGTCTTTTCATAAACTGTGCGATGTCCTATATTCAGACAGTGTTCAACAATTGCTGACTTTTCTGGTTGATGAAGGCGTGTATGATGCTGATGTTCATCGCATTTGAAGCTCAATGCGTTTCATATGCAAAGTGTCCACCCCAATACTACCCATTCAAATCGGGGCTCTCCCCTTAGGCGTCAACCAGCCACAGGAAGGGCCACCTGACACAGTGGCCATTGCTGCGAGTTCCAATGCTCCTGAAAGACAAGCAACCACTCCTAGGTATACAGTGGATGGTAGCAGCTCAGGTATCTGAGGCATCAACCCTTTGTCATCAGAGGGTTCAACCAAACGAGTACATAATGAATCCATCACATGGGCTGGTTACTGTACTTGGCTGTATAGCGTTAAACGACAGTGGTGTCAAAGAAAGATGGAAGAGGTGCTGAGTCACATGCCGAATATGCATGAACACAGACATGGGAAGGAGGCAGCAGAGGTGAAGGAGTGAGGACAGACAGGGAGGGGAACGGGAAAGGGGGGACGCTGCCTGGGATGGAAGAAATGGGCACAAAAGCTCAGAGATCCTTGTGTGCCACACCCCAACTCATGAAAGAGAGGTGAGCCTCCTGGGGGGGGGGGGGGGGAGCAGCATAAGTTTTATTGATACATGCCTCTTTGAGTACTCTTCCAAATTCGTACAGGAACTGGGTAATGCATTAGTTATGTGCAGTCAAAATTTGCTACTAACAGGGCAAAGCAGGTGGAACATCTTAGAAGTTGGAAAAATTGGGTGACAATGACATTATTGTTGAGTTGCATAACTCCCTCAACTTAAGCAAGGGTGTGGTCACATGCCATGATTTTATGGACACACCTATCCCAGAACTCAAACATGAGTGGGCAGCATGGAGATGGAGGATAGTGGATGTGGAGTAAAGGACACAAAGGAATAATAGAGAAGTTGAGAAGAGTACCACCTTCAATTCTCCAGCACTGCCTGAACACATTATGTAAGGATTCCTTTGATTTAAGGTTAGGCCTTACATTCCTAAACCTGTGTGGGGCTATACATGCCAGTGATTTGGCCATACAATGCTGAGGTGTGGAGGTGAAGCGACCTGTGGAAGTGTGGAAAGGCAGCCCATGAACCTGAGACTGACTGCCCACCACCACCAGTAGGCATTAACTGCTCTGGGAGCCGCCAAGTCTGGAACTGAGACTACCCTGTTTTTGTTGAGAATGCAAAATTCAGGAGACAAAAGTGACCGAGCAGATCCCCCATGCAGAACCCGAAATAGAATATAAGGCAACAAAGACCTTATGTATTGCATTTCATATCCGTCCATGGTGCAGAAACCTGTTATCAAGCTGGACACTTCGATGCAGATGACATCCAGCATGCCTTTATCCAGCAGCAGCACCTGTACTTGCACCTTTACATGCTAGAGCAAATTGAGTAGAGACATAGTGATCAAGGCAGCAACAACAGAAGAGATCAGCAATATTTTCGCAGTGAGTATCAGAAAGGCATCTCAAAAGCAGAGTGCATCTCCATGTCCCCTTTCCCCAATCATCATCAAAGGGTGGCAACGTTCAGATCAGAAGCTGTTTTGGGCGCCATACGATGTCATTCTGGCATGTCTGTCTGATCAGGAGGATATTGTGGATTTCAATGCTTCGCCACCGAACTCTCCTTCACTGTACAAGTGCCTCGCCAGGATAGGAGTAAATCAAAACCACACCACTGAAATGTCTCCCTTACTTTATTGGAATATGAATGGATGTTGGATTCATCTGAAGGAACTGAGACCCTTCATAAAGGATAGACCTTTTTGCCTCTGTCTACCAGAGACTCATTTGAAACAGATACACACACCGGTACTTTTAGGTTACCATCACTACAGAGAAGACAGTCTTACTGGTAACAGGGTGAAAAGTGGGGTAGTAGTGTTCATCAAGGACACATTCCACTCCCCACCTGTGCCCTTAACCACAGCACTAAAAGCATTTTCTGTTCAGACAGTGGCTCATATTTCTGTCATGGTGTGCTCTGTGTACCTACCACCCTATGAGCCCCTTGATAGTGACGTCCTCTCACATCTTCTTGATGAAATACCTCATCCCTTTTTGCATTTGTGGTATTTAATGCACACAGTGTGCTATGGGGTTCTAACCCCACTTAGCCCAGGGGTCAGTTATTTGAAGATCTGATATGAACTACAGACACCTATTGATAAGTGTGGGTCGAGTTACACATTTTAGTGCCCCCCCCCCCCCCCCCCCCCCCCCCACCTGAACCTGCGGAAATAGACCTCTTCTCCTGCTCACTGCCCTTGCACACACCTCTCAATGGGGAGTGGATGATGACTTTAATGGTAGCAACCACTACCCTGTTGTCTGGATCCATTTGCCCAAAGGGGCAGATCCTGAAAGGAAGCCGATAGCTGTTGAGGAAAGCTAACTGAATGATTTACAGGCAGTTAGCATTTTTTCTGGGAGTATGACAGCATCCAGGTCTGGGTGGATCACATTACAGCCATGATCCACCACGCCACTGATGCATCTAACACGAAGTCAGTGCTAACACCTAGGAGGCAGCTTATCCGCTAGCGGAATGATGAATGTCATTCTGCAGTCAGGGACCGGAGGGCAGCTGTGCAAAGATTCAATTGATGCCTTACAGATGTGAATCTTGGAACCTTTCGAATGATATGGGCAAAGACAAGAATAAGAAGAGGTCTTGGCAAGAGTTCCTGAACTACATCAACAGGTCCACATCTGAAAGTAATGTATGGGAAGCCATCGGGAGGATCTTATGATGTAACTTGTGACCACCAATAGCAGCTTTACGAGAGTAGGGGTATCTCCAAACATCACTGCGACACATTGCTCAGACAGTGGCTCAGTTGTACAATACCATTACAACTGATCCTCTTGCGGATCCAGCTTTCCATCATTATCGGGAGTCACAGGAGAGGTTTGGTTATGATGGCCAACATTGAGGAATACAACAAGCCTTTCTCTCTGTGGGAGTTGGATTCTGTATTATCAATAGCTTGGGATACTATGCCCAGTCATAATCTGATAACGTACAACATGTGAAACAGTTGGATCCACCATCAAATGTGGTCCTTCTTCAGTTTTTTAATGAAATTTGGATAACAGGAGACTTCACCAACTCGTGGAAAGAGCCTATTTAAATCTTGTTGCTTTTTTTTTAAATCACGGAAGAATCAGACTAACCTTGGTAGATTTCGTAGCATTAGTGTCACAAGCTGCACGGGAAAGACACTAGAGCATACACTGAAGAGCCAAAGGAAGTGGTACACCTACATCATGTAGGCCCCTCATGGGCACTCAGAAGTGCCGCAACATGATGTGGCATGGACTCAACTAATGTCTGAAGTAGCGCTGGAGGGAAATGATACCATGAATCCTGCAGGACTAGCCATAAATCTGTAAGAGTATGAGAGTTTGGAGATCTCGTCTGAACACCACATTGCAAGGCATATAAGATGTGTTCTATAATGTTCATGTCTGGGGAGTTTGGTGGCTAGTGGAAATGTTTAAACTCAGAAGAGTGTTTCTGGAGCCACTCTGTAGCAATTCTGAATGTGTGGGGTGTCACATTGTCCTGCTGGAATTGCTGAAGTCCGTTGGAATGCACAATGGACATGAATCGATGTAGATGATCAGACAGGATGTTTACGTACATGTCACCTGTCGGAGACATGTCTAGATGTATCAGGGGTCCCATATCACTCTAACTGCACATGCCCCATACCATTACAGAGCCTCCACCAGCTTGAACAACACCTGCTGACATGCAGGGTCCATGGATTCATGAGGTTGTCTCCATACCCGACACATTCATCCACTCGATACAATTTGAAACAAGACTCATCCGACCAGGCATGTGTTTCCAGTCATCAACAGTCCAATGTCAGTGTTGACCGGCCCGGGTGAGGCTTAAAGCTTTGTGTCATTCAGTCATCAAGAGTACATGAGTGGGCCTTCGGCTGTGGAAGCCCATATCAATGATGTTTCATTGAATGGTTCGCATACTGACACTTGTTGATGACCCAGCATTGAAATCTGCAGCAAATTGGGGAAGGGTGGCACTTCTGTCGCGCTGAACGATTCTCTTCAGTCACTATTGGTCCCATTCTTGCAGAATCTTTTTCCAGCCACAACAATGTCTGAGATCTGATGTTTAGCCGGATTCCTCATATTCACGGTACACTCATGAAATGGTCATAAGGAAAAATTCCCACTTCATTGCTATCTCGGAGATGCTGTGTCTCATCACTCATGTGCAGACAACAACACCACATTCAAACTCACTTAAATCATGATAACCTGCCATTGTAGCAGCAGCAACCAATCTAACAACTGCGCCAAATACTTGTTGTCTTACATAGGCATTCCTGACATGCCTGTACCAGTTCCTTTGGTGCATCAGTGGATTGTCAACTGGCACCTAGTGTGGGTCCTCCAAACCAGGTCCCTGCTAAGTCGCTCCCATCCCAGTTTCAGGAAGTATCACTCCACTGTCGGTAAGCTGATCCTACTTGAAGCAACAATTTGACATACTTTTCTGCGTGAGCAACACCTTATTGGTGGCATCTTCAATTTGGAAAAGGCGTACACCTGGAGGCATAATTTTTGTTGCAGCTCTATCAGTGGGTGTTCCTGGACGGCTACGCACTGTCATACAGACCTTGGTCTCCCACAGGACCTGCCATCTATTTTAACTGATAATGAATCAAGTGTGGTTCATGTTTTAAGATTTCGTGTGTTATCCAGAATTTTCCCAATTTGTTGTGAAAGTGGCACGATCACCCATTATTTCGAAGTAGTCATCCTTCATTTTGTCTTACTATTTTGCTGTGTTTCGTGTGACTTTTACTGAGGGCTTTTCTGACGCTCACCAAATTGGAGTTGTCTTTTAAACTCGTGTGTGTGTAATTGCAATATGGTTTTCCAATTTTATTATTTTTTAATAGGTTTTCACCATACTCGTCTGTATATCATTCACGCAAGGGCACAGATGACCTTGCTGTTTAGTGCCCTCACCCATGAATCATCATCATCATCATCAAAGCTTTTCTACAGTTGCTGATGTCATGAGAGAAAGCTTGACTAAAGTTACTGGGTGTTTCAAATAGTACTTTCATCTTTATATAAGCCCCATGAACAGTGGACCTTTCTGTTGGTGGGGGTGGCTTACATGCCTGAGCGATACAGATAGCCATACAGGTGCAGCCACAATGAAGGGGTATCTTTCGAGAGGCGAGACACATGTATGGTTCCTGAAGAGAGACAGCAGCCTTTCCAGCAGTTGCAGGGGCAATAGTCTGTGTGGCAGACTGATCTGGCCTTGTAACATCAGCCTAAACAGCCTTCTTGTGCTGGTACTGCAAATGGCTGATAGAAAGGGGAAACTGTAGCCGTAATTTTTCCAGTGGGTGTGCATTTCTAAAGTTAAATGATGACTGCATTCTCTTGGGTAAAATATTCCAGAGGTAAAATAGTCCCCATTCAGATCTCCAGGTGGGGGCTGCTCAGAAAGACAATGTAATCAGGAGAAACAAAACTGGCGTTCTATGGACCAAAGCATGGAATTCTAGATCCCATGATTGAGCAGAATTGAGCAGGTATGTTAGAAAATTTAAAGAGAGAAATGGATTTGTTGAAGTTAGATATAATGGGAATTAGTGAAGTTCAGTGGCACGAGGAACAGTATGTCTGGTCAGTTGAGTACAGGGGTATAAATACAAAATTAAGTAGGGATAATGGATGAATGGGTTTAATAATGAATAAGAAAATAGATAGGAAGCTGCCTGGTAGAATTTGGCACAGAGAGTATAATTTAATCATCACTACCACTTGATTTAAGAATCATGAAAGAGGTTGTGTACTTGGAAGAGACCCGGAGACACCAGCCAGTTTCAGATGCTTATGTAATAGTAAGACAGAGATTTCGGAACCAGATTTTAAATTGTAAGACTTTTCCAGGTGCAGATGTGGACCCTGACCACAATTTATCGGTTATGAACTGTAGATTAAAACTGAATAAATTGCAAAAAGGGAGGAAATTAAGTAGATGGGACCTGGATAGTTTGAACAAACCAGAGGTTGTTGAGAGTTTCAGAGGGAGCATTTGGCAAAGATTGACTAGAACAGGAAAAAGGAACACAGAAGAAGACAAGTAGATAGCTGTGAGATGTGAAATAGTGAAAGAAGCAGAGGATCAAAGATATAAGAAGACAAGACTTACTAGAAATCCTTGGAGACCAAAGGAGATATTGAATTGAATTTATGAAAGGAGAAAACATAAAAATGCAACAAACAAAGCAGGAGAAAGGGAATACAAATCTCTAAAAAATGAAATTGACGGGAAGAGGCATTATTGTAGAAATGGAAGAGGACATAGATGTAGATGAGATCGGAGATATGAAACTGTGTGAAGAATTTGACAGGGCACTGAGAGATCTAAATCAACACAAGTAGTACACAACATTCTGTCAGAGCTGCTGACAGCCTTGGAAGAGCCAGCCATCACAACACTCTTCCATGTGGGGTGCAAGATGTATGAGATGGGCCAAATACACTCATATTTAAATAAGAATGTAATAATTCAAATTCCAAAGAAAGCAGCTGCTGACAGGTGGAATTTTACCGAACTATCAGTTTAATGAGACATGGTTGCAAAATACTAACACAAATTCTTTACAGAAGGATGTAAAGACTGGTAGAAGCCGACCTTGGGGGAGATCAGTTTTAATTCCGGAAAAATGTTGGAACACATATGAGGCACATCTGACTGTATGACTGATCTTAGAAGATAGGTTAAAGAAGGCAAAACATTTGTGGACTTGGAGAAAGCTTTTGACAGTGTCGACTGGAATACTCTCTTTGAAATTCTGAAGGTAGCAGGGGTAAAATACGGGGAGTGAAAGGCTACTTGCAACTTGTACAGAAAGCAGATGACAATTATAAGAGTTGAGGGGCATGAAAGAAAAGCAGTGGTTGAGGAGGAAGTGAGACAGGGTTGCAGTCTATCACCAGTCTTATGCAATCTGTACTTTGAGCTAGCAATAAATGAAACAAAAGACAAACTTCGAGTAGGAATTAAAGTTCAGGGCGAAGAAATGAAAACTTTGAGGCTTGACAATGACATTGCAGTTCTGTCAGAAACAGTACAGGACGCGGAAGAGCAGTTGAATGGAATGGACAGTGTCTTCAAAGGAGGATATAACATGAACATCAACAAAAGAAGAACAAGGATAATGGAAGGTAGTCAAATTAAATCAGGTGATGCTGAGGAAATTAGATTAGAAAATGAGACACTTAAAGTAGTTCATGGGTTTCCTATTTGGGCACAAAATAACTGATGGTGGCCAAATTAGAGAGGATATAAAATGTAGACTGGCAGTGGAAAGAAAAGTCTTTCTGAAGAAAAGAAATTTGTTCCAATTGAATATAGATTTGTGTGTCAGGGAGTCTTTTCTGAAAGAATTTGCATGAGTGTAGCCCTATATGGAAGCAAAACATGGATAATAAACAGTTCAGACAAGAAGAGAATAGAAGCTTTAGAAATGTGGTGTGCCAGGAGAATGCTGAAGATTAGATGAGTGGATCAAAAAACTAATGAGATAGTACTGAATAGAATGGGGCAGAAAAGAAATGTGTGGCATATCCTGACTACAAAAGGATATCGGTTTATAGGACACATTCTGAGATGTCAAGGGATCACTGATTTCATATTGGAAGGATGCGTAGGGCATAAAAATTGTAGTTGAGATAAAGAGGTGAAAACAGTAAGCAGATTCAGGAGGATGTGAATTGCTGAAGTTATTCAAAGATGAAGAGGGTTGCACAAGATAGAGTAGCAGGGAGAGTTGCATCAAACGAGTCTTTGGACTGAAGACAACAATTATAACAACAATAACAGGTGCCACAAAACTTCTTACTGCTGTTAGTACCTTGCAAACTTTTTAGATTACAATTACTGGTTTGGGAATGCATTACACATTTAATGGTTATAATCAAGTCACTCCCTCTTGCATTCCTATTGTACTTCACTGTGAGCACAGCAAGCATTGCTCTGCAAATCACACAAGGCAAGGCACTGTCCCTGTTATGGGCTTTTATTGAGACAAATTTACCACGTAATATACTATATCTCGATACTTTGAAGACCGACCACTTAGAAGAATGTTGGGCCTAGAAAACAAGCCATTTGTGCTATTATTTAAAGTGTTCCTGGCACATATGTAATTGATATATCTTCAAGAGCAATACATACTAAAAAGAGATTGGGCATCAAGATTTATTTTTCTTGTTCACTTTAGTTCTTTGATAGATTACAAATTTTAGAATAACAATAACAGAAAGTATAATTATCCTTCCAGAAAAAAGTGTGAGGTGAATTATTGAGCAGTTTCTTTTTCTTGAGCTTCTAAAATCTCTTGCTCACTCAACAGTGTGACGTATTTGTAGTAGAATTATAGGAAACTGTGGAACCTAATGAGTACTCGCACAAAATTATGCAAACACAATCACATATTGGCTCAGCCATTCATACCAACAGCTGTTAAGTTTACTAATGTTTTTTTAAGTAATTCTAGAAATTGATGACTGAAGGCAGCATATATCAAGGGACGGGTAGTGAGGTGTGTGTGAACATTGTTCTCATATGAAATGAGCCCAGTTTTTTAGCAATAAGTAGCTCATGCATCGAGAAAATCACAGCCCGAGCTATACTTGGGCATTGTCTCTTGAACACATAGTTGTAGTCTGAGCTATGCTCAGGCTTGATCACCAAGGTGTTAAGAAACATGGCAGTCAAAATAAATATACGACTTTATTTAACAATATTCTTAAAGATAATCATGTATATTAAACAAGTCTTATATGTATACATGATGAGGCAATGAAATCCTCATTTTGTAATCAATGAATGATGATACAATATTTCACTACTTATATAATCTACAGAGTGGCCCACAAGAAGTACTACATTTTCATTTGGTTATTATGATGTTTAGCATATATTTACAGAAATATAATGTACAGATAACTGTTATACACTTATTGCCATTATTGTAAAGCCAAACACAAGTTTGTTTCTTAAAAATAACAACACACAAATAGCTTCATAAAAATGACAACACACAGATAGCTTCTACCTTTGGTGATGCATTGCTGAAGCTCCTCATTACATTCTCAATCATTTCTTGCAGAATCAGTGGCCAATTTCCATACTGAACTGAATGACACACTTTGAGAGTCTGATGAGACATAATAAACGGTGTGAGCACATCTTCATCTTGGCAAGGTTCCAATTGAAAATATACTATTCACAAAGATTCTGCCACATTAATGCTGCTACAGGAACTATTATGTTTATGCTTATACTCCCAGTTGGAAGTTAAAAATTCTGGAAAGCACATCTTTTACAAAAAAAAATGTTAGTATGAGGAAAAAGTTCTAAGTTAGGGATACTGTGGGTATAAAGACATTGAGGCGGCAAGATTTATTTTAAAATATTTCCATGTAAGGATGGGAGTCAAATCATTTTGTGTGCTGCTTTTTTGTGGAAATAGTGAACTTGGCAACTAAAGTACAAGAAGGGAAAGAATTGCACACAGAGTGGTGAAGAGTAATAAACATGCAAGTGTATAAGGGCTAATGTCATAAGAGAAGTGGTAAACCATTCTAATGATGTAAGCCAAAGGTTTTGTCTGTGGGTTTGTTGCATTAAATGTTTTTGTTACACTTGTGTTGTTAATTCTGTATGAAGATCAGTTGCTTTCCTGATGTAGTCAATGGTTGAGATTGTCAAAATCTCTGATTGTTGTAGAGAATTTATACAATACAGGCAGCAATAAAATTTTGTCCATTCTTTATGAAAATTGATGTCACTTAATTGTCACGGAGAAATCTTATATATATATATATATATATATATATATATATATATATATATAAACTTTATTTGGATTTAAGAAGTAAGGTACTGTGTGAGTGAAGTAATCTCACTACTGACTTCATGCAAATAAAAACTTTAGGAGATTTAATCATTTCACTGGATTTTAGTATGAGTGGGAAATAATTAGAGAAGAAGAGTTTTAATTTACACAATGCTTGCACAGAAGGTGGTGAAGTGGGGACTGATTAAGGGTAAAAGAATAGACCAGTATCTGTAACATTGGTTTCGTATAGAATTTTTTTACCTATTCTGAGTTTGAATTCAATTTCCTTGGACAGAAAAGCTTCTATCCACAAATCAGCATGGATTTTGAAAGAATCACTCACGTGAAACTCAGCTTGCTGTTTTCTCACATGATATCTTGCAAACCATGGATATTGGGCAATATGTGGATTCAGTGTTACTTGATTTTTGTAATGCGTTTGACACAGTGCTCCACTGCAGACTGTTAACGGAAATCTAAGGACATGGGATAAGTTTCAGATATGTGAGTGGCTCAAAGACTTCTTAAGTTATAGAACACAGTATGTTTTGCTCAATGGCAAATGTTCATCAGGGATAAGAGCAACATCAGGAGTGCCTCAGGAAAGTGTGGTAGGACTGCTCTTACTCTCTGTATACATAAGTGATCTGGTGCACAGGGTGAGTAGCAATTTGCAGCTGTTTGCTGATGAAACTGTGGTGTGTGGAAAGGTGTTGTCACTAAGTAACTGTAGGAGGACACAAGACGACTTGGACAAAACTTCTAATTGGTGTGACTAATGGCAGCCTCCTTTAAATGCATAAAAATGTAAGTTAATGCAGATGAGGAGTAAAAACAAACCTGTAATGTTTGAACGCAACATTAGTAGTGTGCTGCTTGACACAGCCACACTGATGAAATATTGAGGCGTAAAGTTGCAAATCGATTCTGAATCGAACAAGCCTGTACAGATGGTAGTAGGGAAGGTGAGTGGCTGACTTCCATATATTGGGAGAATATCAGGAAGTTTAGCTCATCTATAAAGGAGACTGCATATAGAACACTAGTGCAACCAGTTCTTGAGCACTGCGTGAGAGTGTGGGAGCCCCACCAGGTCTGATTAAAGGAAGACATAAGCAGGTCATATGCGTGCTGATAGATATGTCACCAGTAAGTTTGATTGGCACACAAGTATTATGGAGATGTATCATGAACTCAAATGTGAATCCCTGGAGGGAAGGCAAAATTTTTTTGCAAGGCACTCTTGAGAAAATTTAGAGAACCGGCATTTGCGGCTGATTGCAGACTGATTCTACTGCCACCAACATGCATTTTGTGCAAGGACGGTGCAGGTAAGAGAAATTAGGGCTTGTACACAGGCATATAGACAGTTGTTTTTCCCTCGGTCCATTTGTGAGTAAAACAGGAAAGAAAATGACTAGTAGTGGTACAAGGTACCTTTACCGTGTACCATGCTGCAGCATGCAGAGAGAGTGCATGTAGATGTAAAAGATGCCCCAGGCATAAAATAAGTTTTTCTCTGCTTATTAGTATTGTTAAAAGTGTGAAGTTGAATATATTGAAATTGTAGATGTGGCTGTAATTATCATATTGAAGTAGAAAAAAGAAAATGGGAAAAGTAGAAGAAAAGAAGCTGGAAGCATTACATGTATAGTACCCTGTAAGATTTTAACAATGAACTGGAATAACAGAATATGAAAAAGTAGATATGGGGTAAGACAGTGGTGTAAGAAAGATCTGACGAAGTAAAACAAAGAAAAAGGCATTAGCTGAATAAGCACTAGACTTGGAACTGTGGGACATTATCAGAATATGACAAAAGGTAGTTTCATAATTGATATGTTTGGAAATTTTATTATTTCATAATTAGTATGTTTGGAAATTTCATTGATGCTCACAGTTACATAACTGGAATAGAATATTTGAACAAAATATAACAACAAGAGGAGAAAGTAGGCAGAACTGTTCATCGTAATGCTCCTTGTACTTAGTACTCACTGCCTCACATTAGCAAAATGGAAAAGAAGACAACTTATCTACATTTTCCAATTCCCTTAAATAGAGGAAAGCTGTCCTCAGTACCAAAGTTCTTTATTACAGTGCAGTATTGTACATGAGTCTCCTGTAGGCAGTTGTATGCACTTGCTTCCCTCTGGCCTTTTAACTTAGTTTTACACAACTATTTATTGGGGAACCCACAATTTAACATGGACTCTGGATTGCAGTGTAACATGGTATTTTCATATCAACAAATCATTGTCAGTGCAAAAGAAACTGTGACAAATAATCCCAGGTTTGACTGTGTGTTGGATCATTAGACTTGTAATCTGGTGCTTATTCATTGAGCCACATCCAGTTTTCTTATATGTATTATTTCTCAGATCTGGACACTGTATTTTGGATTTGTATATTTTGGGTATGTTGCTAGTAGTTATGAACCTCACTGATTTGCTGACTTCTGCCTTTGTCTCTTCTTTCTATGATTAGGTATTAGCACCACATACTCATTTTCTGTCATTTGCTGGAATTTTTGACCTGAGCAAGATGACACAGTTGCTAATCCACTTGCTATGCGTTTGGGAGATTAATGGTCAGGTATCTGTCTTTTAATTGCAATTTAAGGCATTTGCAGTTTTGCTAAATAATATTAAGTGATTGAATGAGTCCTTAATCAAGTTCACATCTATACTTCTCCAAATGAACTAGTGCTCCATCACCAGTTACCTAAGTGGTGATGGAACATTAAACTGGAAATTTCCTTCCAAAATATTGTAGACCATTTGTTACTCCTAATAATTTGTCGATTTTATACATCCTGTTTGTTGCTTGTGAATTCGTGAATTCATATGAAAGTTTGGCTGTGAATTACCTTTCTTAGAGGTGCAAATTGTGCTTGTGAATTCGTATGATAGTTCGGCTGTGAATTACCTTTCTTAGAAGTGCAGATTGTTGATTTCTTTCTTTTACACATTTCTCAAAAGCGTGCATAGAAACAGTGCATATTTTAAAAGAACTTTTTTCACACATCCCTAGTTAATTTCCAATTCTTGTGCCTTTAGGATCCTCTGTCATCAGCAAGCAGATACCAGAATGCAGTCCTTATAGAATTTGTCTGGTGCTTAGGTCAAAGTGACATTTGTCAGCATTTAAATGATGCAATAAGAGCCCTGTTAATTGTGTTAATTATGAGGAATAATGCCTCATTATATGATAGCTGTATGAACTTTGTGCTTCTGCCTTTCCATAAAACAAAATTGTGTAAATATTTAGTAGACTTTTCTGTTCTATCATGTTATATCACTGTGAAGTAAGTCAGATGTTTGGAAGTCTTATGCTGTCAAATGAAATTTTTTAGGTCTGTACAAGAACCAGATGTGAGAAATCCTGGACCTGCCCCAACAAATGCAACTGAAAAGTATGTATTTTTTCTTGTTTAACATGTGTAATTCATTTTAATGCCTTGCAGTTTGCATGCTCCTTCTGTCTTGTTATTTGTAGTAGCAATCTTAAATATGAATAGTGAGCAGAGTTGCAATTCTTAATACTAGATAAGGTATAACTTAAGCGCTTATGTTTATCTAGACATTTTCTGATGTAGTGAAATTTGGGAAAATAAAAATGTTAATAAAATTGATAGTATGAGACATTCTTAATTCAAACTACCTATGATATCATTAATTAATGACTTAAGATGATACTCTGTGTAAGGCATGCAATTTTATGACAAATGGGGTAAGTTGTATCAATCTGACTCGCTAAGGTGTCAGTTGGAGAACCAAAGCCTTATTTTGCAGCTGTAGTATTTTGGCAACATGTCTTGATCTAGTGCATATTCAGTAATACTAATAACTGACTTGTTACTTACATAGAAGCAGTGGATTGTGAAATTGTGCAATCTGCTACAGATGAGACAGGTAAAAAAAAAAAAAAAGTCCACACGTTTGTAAATTGTTGAATGTAAGTATATACAGGGTGTGCATAAAGTCTGGGAACACTTTCAATTGTTTATTGCACAATAACCAAACATTGTACACATATCATACATACGTTATTTTGAAGAGAAACCCTGAAAGTTTTTTTTTATATATATATACTGCCACAGCATAGTTTGATAATTTGCCGATAGTCAGCGCTAGTCACTAACATTGCGAGTTCAGGTGCGGAGAGAGCTTTCTGTGTGTTGGAGTTTGATGAAAACAAGTGTGCTACAGCTGTTCAACGGATGTTTAGAACCAAGTACGGTAAGAAGCCACCAACAAGGATGACCATTTACCACTGGCACAACAAATTTGTTACGATGGGTTGCTTGTGCCCAGCAAAGAGAAGCAGACGTCCCAGTGTGAGTGAAGTGAATGTGGAGCGCATACGAGACACATTCATAAAGAGTCCAAAGAAATTAGTGCATCATACATCCCGTGAACTCGAAATGGCTCCAATGATAGTGTGGGAAGTGGGAAGCAGAAGCTGTCTATCAAACCATTCAAATTGGAGCTAGTGCAGAAGCTCAATGACGATGACAAAGACAAACATTTTGAGTTTTGTGCACGATTGCAACGATTGAATGAGGATGATGGGGATGGCATTGTTGATCGCTTAATTTTTAGCAACGAAACCACTTTTCAAACTAATGGGAAAGTGAACCGGCGTAACTGTTGAATCTGGCGTACAAAGCATCCCCACGAATGCATTGAATTTGAGTGTGATTTCCCAAAGGTAAATGTTTTTTGTGCCCTAACACGTCGAAAACTGTACGGGCCATTTTTCTTTGCCGAGAGCACTGTCACTGGATATTCCTACTTGGACATGTTGCAGCAATGGCTGATGCCTCAAATGCAATCAGACTCTCCGTTCATCTTTCAGCAGGATGGGGCTTCACCCCATTTTCATTGTGAAGTTTGTGGGTACCTGAATACGGAACTGCCACATTGATGGATCAGCCGTGCTACAGAAGGTGACAGCTGTTTCATGAAATGGCCTCCCCGATCACCAGATCTCACTCCGTGTGACTTTTTTCTGGAGGGGGGGGGGGCACATTAAATATCTGGAGTATGTACTGCCTCTACCATGTGATGTAGCAGAGCTCCGGGAGAGAATACGGGAAGCGACTACCACAGTCGACGATGCTATGCTGGGACGGGTATGGCAAGAATTTGATTACTGTATTGATGTCTGCTGGGTGACTCGTGGTTCACATATTGAATGCTTGTAAAAAAAACTTTCAGAGTTTCTCTTCAAAATGCAATATTTATGACATCTGTACAATGTTTAGTTCATGTGCAATAAATAATTGAAAGTGTTCCTGGAATTTATGTACACTCTGTATTTGATGAATTTTGCTCTATCATATAAATGAAAAGTATTTCACATTCAACCATTTACATTACATTCATCCATGTAATGCTTGACTGAATTTTAAGCACTAAATTCTTCATTGTCTGTTGTCATAGTAGGCATTGAGTCAAGGTGAATGTTTATGTCTTAAATGTTCTGTATCAGCACCTGGGGAAGAAGTACATGTTTATCAAAATGTTTGTTGAAAGGTATGGATCCGGAAGTCCACGAAGCATTGTGATCATTAGGGAATTAAATATACAGCTCAGTGCTTTGTGTGTGAAGTGCTACTCCAAATGATTCATGCCACTGTAGTATGATAGTAGCAGAGACATAAAGAAATGGTTTCAGATTGCATTCTCACTTGATTTGTCGTAGCAAAACATTCTTCTAAGCTCATATCATTTCTTTAATTTTCAGGCAGTAGTTTTTATGTCTAACCGTTTTTGGTATTTGTGCTCAGGATGATGATTGTGACTTGTCTTTCAAGTTATATGGAGTGTAATTGTAGCTTATCTGTTAAAAATTTGGTATGTGATGGGTTAAGTGCCTCAAAAGTGTAGTGTCATCCAGTTTCACCATAATAAATACCACTGAGCCTTGAAAATGTGCTTGGCAACTTACACTCCACACCCAAAAAACTACCAATGCAACATGATTAGTTACGGATGTGTAAGTTCTATTGTTTCTGTTAGCCACTGACCTTACTCGAGTTATTTTTCTTTCAACTTTCGATAACATTTTTGGAAGGTGACTATTAACAGCTGTCAAATAATGTATAAAATGCATGTCTGACCATTAGCTGCCTTTTTATTTAAAACCCAAATATCAACTGGTTTCAGGTACAGAGTACTGACTGCTTGTTATTAGTATGTTTGGTCTTAAAAGTCCTATATTGTATACTGGAATTCATGATATGCTCTGCACCTGAGACATTGCCATTATTTAAGTAATGATATATGTGATGTGTTTTAACCCTAATCTGTAAAGATGGTCTGCGACTGAAACTGCTCGATATTTGGGTTTTGAATATAAAAGCAAATATAAAAGCAACTGACGGTCAAACATGCATTTTATACCCAACTTTCAGTGAGGCTGTAATTTGAAAGTAGGAAAAGATTTGTATAGATACCAGTGCACTACTTATACGTATTTACTGTTTATAGTGTACAGTTTAGTTTAGTTTTTTGGAACTCTTTGTTGTTGTTGTTGTTGTTGTTGTTGTTGTGGTCTTCAGTCCTGAGACTGGTTTGATGCAGCTCTCCATGCTACTCTATCCTGTGCAAGCTTTTTCATCTCCCAGTACCTACTGCAACCTACATCCTTCTGAATCTGCTTAGTGTATTCATCTCTTGGTCTCCCTCTACGATTTTTACCCTCCACGCTGCCCTCCAATACTAAATTGGTGATCCCTTGATGCCTCAGAACATGTCCTACCAACCGATCCCTTCTTCTGGTCAAGTTGCGCCACAAACTTCTCTTCTCCCCAATCCTATTCAGTACTTCCTCACTAGTTATGTGATCTACCCATCTAATCTTCAGCATTCTTCTGTAGCGCCACATTTCGAAAGCTCCTATTCTCTTCTTGTCCAAACTATTTATCGTCCATGTTTCACTTCCATACATGGCTACACTCCATACAAATACTTTCAGAAATGACTTCCTGACACTTAAATCAATACTGGATGTTAACAAATTTCTCTTCTTCAGAAACGCTTTCCTTGCCATTGCCAGCCTACATTTTATATCCTCTCTACTTCGACCATCATCAGTTATTTTGCTCCCCAAATAGCAAAACTCCTTTACTACTTTAAGTGCCTCATTTCCTAATCTAATTCCCTCAGCATCACCCGATTTAATTAGACTACATTCCATTATCCTTGTTTTGCTTTTGTTGATGTTCATCTTATATCCTCCTTTCAAGACACTGTCCATTCCATTCAACTGCTCTTCCAAGTCCTTTGCTGTCTCTGACAGAATTACAATGTCATCGGCAAACCTCAAAGTTTTTATTTCTTCTCCATGAATTTTAATACCTACTCTGAATTTTTCTTTTGTTTCCTTTACTGCTTGCTCAATATACAGATTGAACAACATCGGGGAGAGGCTACAACCCTGTCTTACTCCCTTCCCAACCACTGCTTCCCTTTCATGTCCCTCGACTCTTATAACTGCCATCTGGTTTCTGTACAAATTGTAAATAGCCTTTCGCTCCCTGTATTTTACCCCTGCCACCTTTAGAATTAGAAAGAGAGTATTCCAGTCAACATTGTCAAAAGCTTTCTCTAAGTCTACAAATGCTAGAAACGTAGGTTTGCCTTTCCTTAATCTTTCTTCTAAGATAAGTCGTAAGGTCAGTATTGCCTCACGTGTTCCAGTGTTTCTACGGAATCCAAACTGATCTTCCCCGAGGTTGACTTCTACTAGTTTTTCCATTCGTCTGTAAAGAATTCGTGTTAGTATTTTGCAGCTGTGACTTATTAAGCTGATAGTTCGGTAATTTTCACATCTGTCAACACCTGCTTTCTTTGGGATTGGAATTATTATATTCTTCTTGAAGTCTGAGGGTATTTCGCCTGTCTCATACATCTTCCTCACCAGATGGTAGAGTTTTGTCAGGACTGGCTCTCCCACGGCCATCAGTAGTTCCAAGGGAATATTGTCTACTCCGGGGGCCTTGTTTCGACTCAGGTCTTTCAGTGCTCTGTCAAACTCTTCACGCAGTATCATATCTCCCATTTCATCTTCATCTACATCCTCTTCCATTTCCATAATATTGTCCTCAAGTACATTGCCCTTGTATAGACCCTCTATATACTCCTTCCACCTTTCTGCTTTCCCTTCTTTGCTTAGAACTGGGTTTCCATCTGAGCTCTTGATATTCATACAAGTCGTTCTCTTCTCTCCAAAGGCCTCTTTAATTTTCCTGTAGGCAGTATCTATCTTACCCCTAGTGAGATAGGCCTCTACATCCTTACATTTGTCCTCTAGCCATCCCTGCTTAGCCATTTTGCACTTCCTGTCGATCTCATTTTTGAGACGTTTGTATTCCTTTTTGCCTGTTTCACTTACTGCATTTTTATATTTTCTCCTTTCATCAATTAAATTCAATATTTCTTCAGTTACCCAAGGATTTCTACTAGCCCTCGTCTTTTTACCTACTTGATCCTCTGCTGCCTTCACTACTTCATCCCTCAAAGCTACCCATTCTTCTTCTACTGTATTTATTTCCCCCATTCCTGTCAATTGCTCCCTTATGCTCTCCCTGAATCTCTGTACAACCTCTGGTTCTTTTAGTTTATCCAGGTCCCATCTCCTTAAATTCCCACCTTTTTGCAGTTTCTTCAGTTTTAATCTACAGGTCATAACCAATAGATTGTGGTCAGAGTCCACATCTGCCCCTGGAAATGTCTTACAATTTATAACCTGGTTCCTAAATCTCTGTCTTACCATTATATAATCTATCTGATACCTTTTAGTATCTCCAGGGTTCTTCCATGTATACAACCTTCTTTCATGATTCTTAAACCAAGTGTTAGTTATGATTATGTTGTGCTCTGTGCAAAATTCTACCAGGCGGCTTGCTCTTTCATTTCTATCTCCCAATCCATATTCACCTACTATGTTTCCTTCGCTCCCTTTTCCTACACTCGAATTTCAGTCACCCATGACTATTAAATTTTCGTCTCCCTTCACAATCTGAATAATTTCTTTTATTTCATCATATATTTCTTCAATTTCTTCGTCATCTGCAGAGCTAGTTGGCATATAAACTTGTACTACTGTAGTAGGCGTGGGCTTCGTATCTATCTTGGCCACAATAATGCGTTCACTATGCTGTTTGTAGTAGCTTACCCGCATTCCTATTTTCCTATTCATTATTAAACCTACTCCTGCATTACCCCTATTTGATTTTGTGTTTATAACCCTGTAGTCACCTGACCAGAAGTCTTGTTCCTCCTGCCACCGAACTTCACTAATTCCCACTATATCTAACTTCAACCTATCCATTTCCCTTTTTAAATTTTCTAACCTACCTGCCCGATTAAGGGATCTGACATTCCACGCTCCGATCCGTAGAACGCCAGTTTTCTTTCTCCTGATAACGACATCCTCTTGAGTAGTCCCCGCCCGGAGATCCGAATGGGGGACTATTTTACCTCCGGAATATTTTACCCAAGAGGACGCCATCATCATGTAATCATACAGTAAAGCTGCATGCCCTCGGGAAAAATTGCGGCTGTAGTTTCCCCTTGCTTTCAGCCGTTCGCAGTACCGGAACGGCAATGCCGTTTTGGTTATTGTTACAAGGCCAGATCAGTCAATCATCCAGACTGTTGCCCTTGCAACTACTGAAAAGGCTGCTGCCCCTCTTCAGGAACCACCCGTTTGTCTGGCCTCTCAACAGATACCCCTCTGTTGTGGTTGCACCTACGGTACGGCTATCTGTATCGCTGAGGCACGCAAGCCTCCCCACCAACGGCAAGGTCCATGGTTCATGGGGGGGGGGCTCTTTGTTGTACACCTCCTTTTAATTTCTGGCCATTTTAGAGGCTGAGAAACATTATGTGCCCGTAAATATCATGTAGCTTGAGGATCAGAAAATTTCATAGTGAGGTCACTCTTTTAATTTCCCTGCCACTCTGTTATAAGTCAATATCAAAATTTATCATCCCTCCCTCCCTCCCTCTTCTCCCTCCCCCCCTCCCCCCCCCCTCCCCCCCTCCCCAATTTTCTTTTTCTTTTTCTCTTTCTTTCTTTTGGAGTCATATTTATGCACTCATTATTTGCCATGCTAAGATGACCTCCAACATTCCATATTCTATACAGATGGTTTCAGTTTATTATGTTAAAATTTCATAACTATGGCTTCTTCGTCTTCTCTAAAACTCTACATGTTCAGGATGTAAGAGCTGTTTCATCATTTGAAGCATTCCTTCAGCAATATTGTTCAAGTACTACTGAAGGAGATGCATAGTTTTGGATATTTGATGTATCCTTTTTAGGATTTAATGAGAAATTGGGAGGAGGAGGAGGGCGCAGCCAAAACAATCACTACGTTAACTCACACTGTAGTTCAGTGCACTTGGAGCTGCGATAATGGGAAGGTCCTGCCACTTCTCATATTCCTGCATTTTTTCTTAATTGTGATTGTTTCAGTGTGAATTATTCTGTAATAGTTTTTTAATTGGAGGGGGGGGACTAAAACCTGTTGTCACTCATAATGAAATTTGTGGTGCATATCAGTTAAATATGATCAATGGTTTTGTGTGTCAGTGAAATTATTTCTTTAACATTGAACTGTAGGTCCATTGTCCAAGGTTATTACAGTACAGTATTCTGTGATACACTGCCTAGCAAACATAAAAATTGTTGCTAGTTCAAATTCAACATATCTGAATAGCTGCCCTATACCAAAGACTGTGTTCTATGTGATTTCTATCTTTTCATATATATGAAGAGGTGGCTTTATTCCCTGCACTTACCCTCTGTCAGATTTTCCAGATACTCTCATGGGTGACTATGATCTTTGGTGACAGAATTTTATCCAGAGGTTATAAGGTATCTTGAACAGAGTGACCTTCTCCATGCTGACCAGCACGGATTCCGAGAACATCGATCTTGTGAAACTCAACTTGTGCTTTCTCATATGACACACTGAATCAACAAAACCAGGTAGATGCAGTATTCCTTGATTTTCAAAAAGCATTAGACTTGGTACCACACTAATGATTATTCACAAAAGTATGATTACATTTAACAGATTTTATGACAGGGTTGAGGACTGCTTGGTAGGCAGGATGCAGCTTGTTATCTTGTATGGAGAACCATTGATAGAATGGTCGCTGATAACCGCGCAGTTGAGCGCCCCAAAACCCAAACATCATCGTCGTCACCATTGACAGAAGTAAATGCAGGTGTCACTCATGGAAGTATGTTGGGACCATTGTTGTTCATGTTGTATTTTTAATGACTTGGCAGACAATATTAATAGCAAACTAATACTTTTAATAGATGGTGCAGTTATCCGTAATGGAGTACTGTCTGAAAAAGCTGCAGAAATAGTCAGTTACATCTTGCTAAGATTTCAACTCAGTTCAGAGATTGGCAGCTTGCCTTAAACATAGGAATAATGAGGTATTGAATGTGTACAAAGAAATGTAACAGAAATAGTCAGATTTGTTTCACTAGCGGGAGAGTGTCTTGGAAATGTTGAAAAACATGACTTGGCAGACTCTTGAAAGCAAAAGCAAATTATCCTATGAAACATCACTTAAATAATTTCAAGAACCAGTATTAAGTGAAGAATATAAGAATATTCTTCATCCCCCTACATATCATTTCTGTAAGGACTGTGAAGACAAGGCTAGACAATGTTCATATTTGCCATGTTAACTAATTACAGAATGCTCAGAGGCATTTAAACAATAACTCTTCCCATGCTCCATATGCATTAGGGATGAGAAGAGATTCCAATATGAGGTACCGACTAGGTACCCTCTGCTATACACTTCAAATTGGTTTGCAGAGAGTGTATGTATGTGCAATTAATTTGTCAGCTGATTTAAGAGCTTTGAGGTTATTTTCCAAAATAGCTCTCTCTCTCTCTCTCTCTCTCTCTCTCTCTCTCTCTCTCTCTCTCTCGCTGATATTGAAGGAGTTGTTACATTTCTCTCAAAGCTACATTTTCTAAGAAACCTGTCTTTAATTGATCAGATCAGTGACTATTCTGTTAACAACATTCTAAATATAACAGAGGTTGCACAGTTGTCCATTTCAGTTATAACACTAAAAGATTGAAGGCTAAATTGATTAAATGAGCAATACTTCTCCATGACATTAGTTTCTGTTTAGTGTTGGAACTAATTGGATAAAAGTTAATAAAATCACACTCTCTACTGCATAGCCCATGACAGCTGTAAAAGTGGTCCAGGTGCAGTCATGAGAACATTCATTCCAGCAGTGGTACTACTCTAGTTCTGACTGACTTGTGATCATATAAATGCAACTATTGTTGCAAGTTTTCATCAGTATAATGGTGATATTATTTTGGTATATGACTTCATTGGAATACGCTTTGGCTTTCTACAATTTAGCTCTCATTTCATTACGTTCCAACAATGGCTGTACATTATAGATTTTCACCATCAGGGCCACTTTCAATGTTCTAGTAGATCACTTATGCATAGTCATCCCTGTTACGAAATGATAGATAACTATCAAGAAATTGTGAGTTATGGTGAGGGCATCAAAATAGGATGGATGTTGATGGTAATATACAATCGATGTGGTTTTTAATTTTTATTTCCTTGAATATCATTGGTGCATTGGATATAATGCCACTAACATGACTGTCGTGTGAGTGGGAGAGGACGACAATGCTTGCAAAAGTGTTAGCATCACATACATTGCTGGCCTGATGCTGACGTCTTTCTGTCACTGTCTGCTAGGATACCAGTAGTCATTACCTTAGTTGATGCAAATGCCAATAAACTATTTTCAGATTTCAATTGAAATGACATTACCTCTTGCACGACTGCTCCTTGGCCAGTGTTGTAAAATGTTCCTGACGTTAAGCTGTGACCAAAATTCCAAAGATGAATTATTTTCTTTCGCTCAATATTTGATTTGAAAATTCAGTTTCAAACTTTCCCAAAGTAGTGACCAACATAAGTGCATATCCAGAAAAATTGTGAACGAAGATGACTAGAAACAACTTAATGTAATGTAAGTTTCTTGTCTTGTTTCACCAGAGCAGAGATCTGTTCAGTTCATTCAGGTGTCTCTCTAATGTAATGTACATATACATTTCCCAATAACGTGATAAACTTTGGAATCTTTTTGTTAATGTGTTGCATTGTGTAGTACTGATAGTTAATCTTAAAATAGAAATATGGTTTTCATGAAGCTCTGTGGAGAACTGCTTTATACAAATTTATCTGTCACATGCATTAAAAAATTCTAGCATAGGTACTGAAGGAATTTGTTACAAATAAACCTGTGTGATTTTTTGTAACACTGATATCGTGTAACGAATCCATCCACATCACAAATGATTTTTCATCTCATCGGATAGAATCCCTCCTTTCAGAGAGAATTTTAATGCAGTGGCCTCTTAGATTACATAATTGCTGTGGAAACTAAAGTACCAAGCCCTTCTGCCCATATAACTCCTGAATTGCATGAAACATCATCTCATTTTAATAACAGCCATTCCACTAGTAAACTTAAATATTTGTGAGCTTTATGATTGTCCACTGCTTTCTCGTATATGCAAATGTTTCATCAGCTTGTTACAACCAATGTGGTTTTATCTTTTTATTCAGCTGCAAATATTGATGAACTGAATACATTTTCCAAGAAGGCATTCCCACTGCATGGATTATGCAAGAATATAAATTTCTTATGCCTAGGGTGAGACACTATTGAAAATGTAATTGGTGAGGTGATCACAGACCTATCCTCATGTACACTTAGAATGTAGCTGTAATTTTTTAAATTCACAATGCATTTATTTTAATCTGAAGAATCGAAGACAGACCAAACAACTGTTTACACTGGAGGAGCATCCTGGATTTGTATTCAAACAGATTTATGAAATGACAAATAGTTGTACGGAATGGAAGTGTTAAGAAAACATTGTGATGTCCTTATTCAAATGATCAAATTTCTGATCCTACCTTTGACAGAAAGATACATTTTGTGAGTCAGCTTATTAAAGTGTGTCCCGATAGACCATTGACAGTAGGTAGCCAAGAGAAGAGCCATCTGTGAGCAAATCTGTATTATCAGCTCAGATGTCAGTACTTTGTAAATTTCTCCATTAGGATAATAGCTAATGATGCTCTCCATTACCACATCCAAATGATGGTCTCAGCAAGACTGATACTAACACCTCACTCAGCATCCTATTGGACAACTTGTTGCTCAGCACATGGGAAAAAAACTGTCATGTTTTATCCACAAATATGTTTTGGCAGTTGTCCTTGGATACTAATTTTAAAAATAAAGTTAATTTCATTTTTGTGTATACCCAATAACAGTCATGTCTTACATTAAATTTCATTGCTCTGTTTAGCAGAGGATAGTACCATAATGAAACTACACCCAACAACTTGCATTTTTTGATAATAATATAGCTCGTGTCAAATGTAACGTTAAGAAGTATTTTAAATAAAGAAGAAGAACTGCTGTTTTTCTAGAACAACAGGTGACAGAGATGAAGCAGTTGCTGATGCCCCTTGCTTAACTGAACGTCATCTGAAAACAACAGATATTAACCAGATGCATTTCAGTAGTAACAGAATCTGTTTTTACTACTGTAGTACCAACTTAAGACATGGTGTGGTGGCAATTTACATGCACAGTACCCTTAGGTCACAAGTCATAGAAGTACTGTATTGAACAACATTTTGAATGCTGTGCTGTCAGATTGGAACTGGAAACTCAGTCCCTCATAATAACAACAGTTTATGGAGCACATGTGGAAAACATTCAAAAGTTCCTTTGTCAGCTACACTCAGTTCTTATAAAATTGTATAGGAATATCAGAAACATTATACACTAAAGAGCCAAAAAAACAGGTACACCTGCCTAAATCATGTAGGGCCCCCCACGAGCATACAGAAGTGCCGCAACACCATGTGGCGTGGACTCGACTAATGCCTGAATTAGTGCTGGAGGGAACTGACACCATGGATAGTGTAGCGCTGTCCATAAATCCATAAGAGTACAAGAGGGTGGAGATCTCTTGTGAACAGCACATTGCAAGGCATCCCAGATATGCTCAATAATGTTCACGTCTGGGGAGTTTGGTGGCCCGCAGAAGGTTTAAACTCAGAAGAGTGTTTCTGGAGCCACTCTGTAGCAATTCTGGATGTGTGGAGTGTCCCATTGTCCTGCTGGAATTGCCGAAATCTGTTGCAGTGCACAATTGACATGAATGGATGCAGGTGATCAGACAGGATGTTTACGCACGTGTCACCTATCAGAGTTGTATCTATACGTGCAAGGGTCCCATATCACTCCAACTACACACACCTCACACCATTACAGAGCCTCCACCAGCTTGAACAGTCCTCTGCTGACATGCAGGGTCCATGGATTATTGAAGTTGTCTCCAATCCCATATTCGTCCATCAGCTCGGTACAATTAGAAACGAGACTCATCCAACCAGGCAATATGTTTCAAATCACCACCAGTCAATTGTCGGTTTTGACAGGCCCAGGCGAGGCGTAAAGCTTTGTGTCGTGCAGTCATCAAAGGCTCACAAGTGGGCCTTCGGCTCCGAAAACCCATATCAATGATGTTTCATTGAATGGTCCGCATGCTGACACTTGCTGATGACCCAACATTGAAATCTGCAGCATGTTGTGGAAGGGTGGCACTTCTGGCACACTGAACGATTCTCTTCAGTCATTGTTGGGCCAATTCTTCCAGAATCTTTTTCTGGCCACAGCAATGTCGGAGATTTGATGTTTTACCAGATTCCTGATGCTCACGGTACACTCTTGAAATGGTCATATGGGAAAATCCCCACTTCATCAACACCTAAGAGATGCTGTGTCCCATCGCTCATGTGCCAACTATAACACCATGTTGTAACTCACTTAAATCTTGATAATCTGCTATTGTAGCAGCAATAACCAATCTAACATTTGCACCAGACACTTGCTGTCTTATATAGCCATTGCCGAGCACAGCGCCATATTCTGCCTGTTTACATATCTCTGTATTTGAATATGCATGCACTCCAGTGTACTATGTGCTGGTTTTAACATTAATTTTCTTTCAAATGATTACAGTTGTAAACAGTTAGAATCATTATTGTGTGCTTTCAAGGTACTCCCTATCATCTCATTCCCGAAAAGAGTATATGGACATAGACCAAGCGAGGTTGTGCTGTGGTTAGCACAATGGACTGGCATTCAGGACGACGATGGTTCATAGCCGCACCCGGCCATCCAGATTTAGTTTTTCCGTGATTTCCCTAAATTAACTCCAAGCAAATGCTGGAATGGTTCGTTTGAAAGGACACAGCTAATCTCCTTCCCCATCCTTGACACAATCTGATCTTGTGCTCCATCTCTGATGACCTCAATGTCAATAGGACATTAAACCAAGTCCTCTTTCCTTCCTTCAGTATATGGACACAGCAAGACCATGATTCATAATCTGTTCCTGGACCCCATAAATTACAGTGAAGTAAAAACTCTGGCTGCAATAGATGGTCTGCTGATCATTATGGTTAAATGATAACCTTATAATGTGACAGCAGAAAAACAGGAAATGGTCACATCCAAGTTAAACATGTTAGAACAATAAATACTGAATATGCTAGCTTGTTTAGAAGTTGTTTTCATCATAAACAAAGTGAGGATGTATAGTGGGCACACACAGTAATTGAGAAATTCAGTTCATTCCTGGACTCTATTTCTCACACATTTTAAAGCCTGCTTCTCCCCAAAGACACATTAAAATCAAACCAACCTATAGTGAAATGAAAGGTTGGTTAACAACTGGCATTGAAATATATGCCAAAAAGAGGGAGATAATTTTCTGTGCATAATGCATGTGTTTGGCCTTCCTGATTACACAATCGGGAAGGCCAAACACATGAATTATGCCCAGAAAATTAGCAAGTCAGACAAAATAAGAACTATATCCCAATATAGAACCTCATAGAAAATGAGACAAATAGGAACATAAAATCAGAACAAGGTGAGGTACCACAGTTCTCTGGTAATGGTACAAACAAGAATAATCGAACCATTGCAGCCTTAGAATTCAAGAAATTTTTTCTGACCATAGCTGAAAACACGGGAACCATAATAAACAATTTCCCAAAGAAGCCATAGAGCTACTTAATCCCATACAAATCACACCAAATGTGGCACTTCATTCAAAAGCACAACTCCTAAAGAAATTGAAAAAAAAAAAAAAAAAAAAATAAGTTACTTAAAAGCTCTGAGTTCTCTTGATATGATGGTGTATAAAGCAGGATTTTAAAATCATGTGCAGAATTTGTAAGTCAAATATTGTGCTATTGGTATAACCAATAACTGAAAACTGAGGTATTCGTGGATAGACTAACACATGTTATAGTGATGCTAATCGACAAAAGTGGAGTGAGGAATGTAATATCCACTATCATCCCATCTCTCTGCTACCAGTGTTCTCAAAGCTATTTAAGAGAATAGTATCTGAGAGGATTTATAGCCACACTATACACCAATGGCTCACTGACACATAAACAGTTTGGCTTTTGTAAGGGTTTTTCCACACTGAGAGCAATATTTTGCCTAACAGATGAAATTCTAAGTGAACTAAATTTTAGGAGGTATCTTTTGTGTTCTTGCTAAGACATTTGACTTTGTAAATCGTATCATCTTGCTAAAAAAGGTTCCACACTATGGCATCAAAAACAAACCTTCGACCTGGGTAGAATCTCACTTATATAACATCAAACAAAGTTGTCTTTTAGAGCCAGGTGTAAAAGTAATTCCCCAGTTCAGACTGGGAAAATGTAAAATTAAAAGTCCCCCAGGACTTAATCCTTGGGTCACTGATTTTCTTGGTTTGTATTAATGATCTACCGATTACAATTAATGACAGAGCAGAAATTATCATGTTTGATGATGATACAAGCATGCTGCGGGATATGGCTCTGACAATCACTAACGATATACACAAATAGTTCACAGACAATAGCTTAACCATATTTTTTTTGAAAACTAATGTGATACAGTTTCAGACAGCAAATAAAAATACTTAAAGTTCCTGAACTGGATATTAACAACAAGAAAATTTATGAAACCACGCATGTACAAGGATAATCCCATCCACTATTTTTTTTTATAAGTACCTGTTTATTTCTATAATGGTTTACATCAGTTTACAGCTTGAACACTCAGCTATTTTTCGACACAATCACCATTTCTGTCGATGCATTTTTGTAGGCGCTGTGGCAGTTCTTGTATGCCCATGTCATACCAGCTCGCAGCCATGCTGTTCAGAAAGTTATGAACCTCTTCCTTCACCTCGTCGTTGGAGCTGAATCACTGGGACCACAATTAATGCTGACAGGTACTGTGAGACTCTGAAAAAACTCAAACGGGCAATTCAGAACTGGAGAAGAGGTATGTTGAGCAAGGGCGTACATATTCTCCGTGACAATGCTCGCCCACACATCACTCGGCAAACCCTTGCTCTCCTGCAACAGTTTCAGTGGAGCGTAATCACCCACCCTCCCTATAGTCCTGACTTGGCGCCCAGTGACTATCACCTGTTCCCTAGGTTAAAAGAACATTTGACCGGAAAGCGATTCAGCTCCAACGACGAGGTGAAAGAAGAGGTTCATAACTTTCCGAACAGCATGGCGGCAAGCTGGTATGACATGGACAAACAAAAACTGCCACAGCATCTACAAAATTGCGTCGACAGAAATGTTGATTATGTTGAAAAATAGCTAAATGTTAAAGCTGTAAACTGATGTAAACCATTGTAGAAATAAACAAGTCTATCTACTTATAAAAAAATAGGAGACATTACTTTTGGGCTTACCCTCGTAATTCCTAGGCATTCCTAGGCAGCTAAGATAGAAAGAGCAAATTAATCATCTGGTCAAGAAATGTAGTGCAGCGTGATTCACACTAAGAGCCATATCTCACTTTCAGTCTCATTCAGTCCATTCTGTACTCTCCTATGATATAGTCTGCTGGGGAAATGCTGGAGGAGTTGAAAAAAATCTTCATACATCAGAAACAATCAGTGAAATTAATATACGTGGTCTCTAACAGAACATTCTGCAGGGATCTCTGGAAGACTCTCATGATATTTACTATTACAGATTATATGTATTCACTGATGATGTTTGTAGCAAACAACAGGAAATTAATTCAGAAAAATTGTGACATTCACAACCATGATATAAGATGTGAAAAATTTCCACTGAGGTTCTGCAACTCTTAGAAATTATACAGGGAAGTTACTGAGTCAGGTATCAAAGCTTCCCATCTATATAAAAAAGGAATTTAATAATGTACGGGTATTCAAAAGAAAATTAGAAACATATAAAAAGAATGAATTCTTTAGAGTTACAAGGCATCCTTGAGTGTAACAGCAGAGCAAACCATTCTTGAAGAAAAAATGTAATACTTCAGTTACAAAGACAAAGACTTGTCTTTGAACTTGAATTATGATGATAAAATGTAAATTTGTTTATTTCATTAGCATGAAAGTGTGCACACTCATTTATTTTACATTGTTAAGCATTCACTTAAACATGTCATGAAGATACTCATTTTGTTTTCTAATTTGAATCATGATGATAAAATTCAAATTTATTTATTTGTATGTCATTAGGATGAAAATGTGGACTTCCATATCTTTTACTATTTCAACCACTCACTTAAACTTATTCCTCTAAACTTGAGGTTTTAGTATTAAATGCAGCAATTGTTCCTTGAAAATACAATGCAATAATAATAATAATAATAATGGTTGTTGTTATGGTCTTCAGTCCCGAGACTGGTTTGATGCAGCTCTCCGTGCTACCCTGTCCTGTGCAAGCTTCTTCATCTCCAAGTACCTACTGCAACTTACATGCTTCTGAATTTGCTTAATGCATTCATCTCTTGGTCTCCCTGTATGATTTTTACCCTCCACGTTGCCCTCCAATACTAAATTCATGATCCTTTGATGCCTCAAAACATGTCCTACCAACTGATCCCTTCTTCTGGTCAAGTTGTGCCACAAATTCCTCTTCTCCCCAATTCTATTAAGTACCTCCTCATTAGTTGCATGATCTATCCATCTAATCTTCAGCATTCTACTGTAGCACCACATTTCAAAAGCTTCTATTCTCTTCTGTCTAAACTATTTATCATCCATGTTTCACTTTCACACATGGCTACAGTCCATACAAATACTTTCAGAAAGGACTTCCTCACACTTAACCTCTCACTTAAATCTATACTCGATGTTAACAAATTTCTCTTCTTCAGAAGTGCTTTCCTTGCCATCACCAGTCTGCATTTTATATCCTCTCTACTTTGACCATCATCGATTGTTTTGCTCCCCAAATAGTAAAACTCATCTACTACTTTAAGTGTCTAATTCCCTCAGCATCACCTGATTTAATTCTACTACATTCCATGATTTTTGTTTTGCATTTGTTGATGTTTATGTTATATCCTCCTTTCAAGACACGGTCCATTCCGTTCAACTGCCCTTCCAGGTCCCTTGCTGTCTCTGACATAATTACAATGTCATCGACAAACTTCAAAGTTTTTATTTCTTCTCCATGGATTTTAATTCCTACTCCAAATTTTTCTTTTGTTCCCTACTGCTTCCTCAATATACAGATTGAATAATATTGGGGATAGGCTACAACTCTCTCTCACTCCCTTCCCAACCACTGCTTCCCTTTCATGCCCCTCGACTCTTACAACTGCCATCTGGTTCCTGTACAAATTGTAAATAGCCTTTTGTTCCCTATATTTGACTCCTGCCACCTTCAGAATTTGAAAGAGAGTATTCCAGTCAACATTGTCAAAAGCTTTCTCTAAGTCTACAAATGGTAGAAATGTAGGTTGCCTTTCCTTAATCTATTTTCTAAGATTAGTCGTAGGATCAGTATTGCCTCACGTGTTCCAACATTTCTACAGAATCCAAACTGATCTTCTCCAAGGTCAACTTCTACCTGTTTTTCCATTCGTCTGTAAAGAATTTGTGTTAGTATTTGTGCAGCACTGACTTAATTGAGCTGATAGTTCAGTAATTTTCACACGTGTCAACACCTGCTCTCTTTGTGATTGGGATTATTATATTCTTCTTGAAGTTTGAGGGTATTTCACCTGTTTCATACATCTCGCTCACCAGATGGTAGAGTTTTGTCAGGGGTGGCTCTCCCAAGGCTATCAGTAGTTCTAATGGAATGTTGTCTACTCCTGGGGTCTTGTTTCAACTCAGGTCTTTCAGTGCTCTGTCAAACTTGTCACGCAGTATCCTATCTCCCATTTCATCTTCATCTACATCCTCTTCCAATTTCCATAATATTCCCTTGCATTACATCACCCTTTTATAGACTCTCTATTTACTCCTTCCACCTCTCTGCTTTCTCTTCTTTGCTTAGACCTGGTTTTCCATCTGAGCTCTTGATATTCATACAATTGGTCCTATTTTCTCCAAATGTCTCTTTAATTTTCCTGTAGGCAGTATCTATCTTACCCCCTAGTGATATATGCCTCTACATCCTTACATTTGCTTAGCCATTCTGCACTTCTGTTCATCTTATTTTTGAGGATTTCTACTAGCCCTCGTCTTTTTACCTACTTGGTCCTCTGCTGCCTCCACTATTTCATCTCTCAAAGCTACCCATTCTTCTTCTACTGTATTCCTTTCCCCTATTCTTGTCAGTTGCTCCCTAATGCTCCCTCTGAAACTATCTAGAACCTATCTAGAACCTCTGGTTCTTTCAGTTTATCCAGGTCCCATCTTAAATTTGTACCTTTTTGCAGTTTCTTCAGTTTAAATCTACAGTTCATAACCAATAAGTTGTGGTCAGAGTCCACATCTGCCCCTGGAAATGTCTTACAATTTAAAACCTGGTTCCTAAATTTCTGTTTTACCTTTATATAATCTATCTGAAACCTTCCAGTGTCTCCAGGCCTGTTCCACATATACAACCTTCTTTCATGATTCTTAATCCAAGTGTTGGCTATGATTAAGTTAAGCTCTGTGCAAAATTCTACCAGGTGGCTTCCGCTTTCATTCCTTACCCCCTTTTCATATTAACCTACTACTTTGCCTTCTCATCCTTTTCATACTATCGAATTCCAGTCCCCCATGACTATTAAATTTTTGCCTCCCCTCACTATCTGAATGATTTCTTTTATCTCATCATATATTTCTTCAATCCCTTCATCATCTGTGGAGCTAGTTGGCATGTAAACTTGTACTACTGTGGTAGGTGTGGGCTTCTAGCCCTTCTTGGCTACAGTAATGCGTTCACTATGCTGATTGTAGTAGCTTACCCACACTCCTATTTTTTTATTCATGATTAGACCTACTCCTGCATTACCCCTGTTTGATTTTGTATTTGTAACCTTGTATTCACCTGACCAAAAGTCTTCTTCCCCTGCCACTGGACTTCACTAGTTCCCTCTATATCTAACTTTAACTATCCATTTCCCTTTTTAAATTTTCTAACCTACCTGCCCAATTAAGGGATCTGACATTCCACGCTCCAATCCATAGAACGCCAGTTTTGTTTCTCCTGATAACATCCTTCTGAGTTTTTCTCGTCCAGAGATCCGAAAGGGGGACTATTTTACCTCTGGAATATCTTAACCGAGAGTACGTCATCATCATTTAGCCATACAGTAAAGCTGCAGGCCCTCGGGAAAAATTACAGCCGTAGTTTCCCCTTGCTTTCAGTGGTTCACAGTACCAGCACAGCAAGGCTGTGTTGGTTAATGTTACAAGGCCAGATCAGTCAATCATTCATACTGTTGCCCCTGCAACTACTGAAAAGGCTGCCGTCCCTCTTCAGGAACCACACATTTGTCTGGCCTCTCAACAAACATCCCGCAGGTCTGGTTGCACCTACGGTACGGCAATCTGTATTGTTGAGGCACTTAAGCCTCCCCAACAACGACAAGGTCCATGGTTCATGGGGGGTATTAAAAAAAATGAATAAAAATTATAAATAAGTAAGTGCACTCAGAAAGATGACTTTGATTGATTCAATGATGGCATACGCCACCAGGGGGTTAGAAGATGTATTGCTAATGGTTTCAACATGAGCCACCAACAAATAGCGTAGTGGGGTAGCTACTCACCATCTGTGTCTACTCTTTAATTGGGAATGCTCACAGCCAGAAGGCTCATTCTTGTGCAGATGCGTGAAGCAAGCGGGCAACCATGGCACAGAGACACACCTGTGCTTACTACAGCCAACTGAGCGAATTTGAAATGGTTCAAACTGTGGGCTTTAGAATGGCAAGATGGTCCTTTAGGAGAATTGTCACACAAGTTGGATGTGCTGCTTCAGTTGTGCAACAATGCTGTTGTCAGTGGTGCTGTGAACATTCTGACAGCCATAGATGAGGTTCTGAATGTCCACACAGCACCTACAACAGACAGGATTGTCATATTGTAGGGGCAGCAGTGGCAGATCATACAGATACCAGAGCACAGATAAGAGGGCTTGTCAGCGCAGGTGTGTCAGCATGAACTGTTGCGAATCGATTTTTAGCAGTGGGACTATGGGCATGCACACATCTAGCCCATCTTCCACTAGCGCCACAGTGTCTATGTGCATGGCTTGACTGCCGTCAGAGGATCACTTCAGAGATGGTGTGGTTCAGCAGGGTCTTCAGCAATGAAAGCAGATTCTGCTTGCATGCAAGTTTGCACATACGACGTAGACCTTGTGAGTGCTGTCGCATAGAGTGCATTCATCCGAGGCACACTAACCCCATCCCAGGCCTTATGGTCTAGGATACAACAATAAGCTACAGCTCTCAGTCACCTTTGGTGTTTCTGGATGGGATGCGAACCAGTGCTTGGTTTGCTCAGGATGGTGTTAGACCTATTCTTTTGCCGTTCTTGCAACAGGAAGGTGCTGTGTCGTTCGAACAAGATGCTGCTCACCCACACACCGCCTATGAAACTCAGCATGCAGCAACTTCCTTGGGCAGCACGATCTCCAGACTCAAGTCAAACACATGTGGGACATGATGGGATGAAAAGTTACTCTGCGACTCATCGGTCAACAACTCGTACAGAACTACATGAACAGGTCGAGCAGGCATGGCATAATGTACCCCAGAACAGTATTCCTCATCTAAGACTGGATGCCAGAGTCAATATGGGTTGATCTTTGGTACCTGAGAACTGCTTGTGATATTCATGTGAAAATGTAATCATATCATGTTCTCCATATGCACTGTTGCAACATTGAATCTTGAGTGAATTGGAAACCTCTAAAGGGGTGTACTAATTTTTTTGCCCAGCAGTGTAAGTGAAATAGTATATGTGTTCTGGAGGTTTCTGGTGATTAAGGGTGGCAGTGTGGTGCTGGTGTGCAAGACTCTCACTCCCCCTTTGCCTATCGAACTTACTTGGAGTTGGTTCGCCGATCTTCTTTTCAGGATCGCCGGCTGCGATGTCCTGCACAACTTCTTCTTCGAAGATAAGATGCTACTTTCGAGGAATTTTTTATACTTTTAAAATAACTCTGTACACTTGAGAATACTTTGAACTCAATCTCACTGTATTTTCATCACACACAACAGTTTTCATACAACTAAAACATTTTTCGTAAGCTCGACACCTTCCAGTCCGTCAGAAACTATCACATTCATTTTTCCATAAATACAGTCTACAAATCTCTTCAAGTTTAACAAGACAACTGTCTGGACCTTACAAAAGTAAGAGAATTAACGAATAATAATTGTCTCTTCTCTTCTTTCAACAACATTCAAATGTTCACGCAGAAATGTTTGACGTTGCATGGAGTACGGCACATTTATTCCTTGAGCTGGACGTGTAACTTCTTAGGGGGGCTCGGTGGCCACTTGCCCGTGCTGATCATCCGTCCAATACACGTCCATCCTGCACACACGTAATTGTGGTGCAGTAGACATAGTTCTACTTTACCACACTCATCTCTAAAATAATGCGTGTTCGAGATGGTGGAAATATGAGAGTCTCTAGAACTTACTCCTAAATTCTCGAGGCAAAATGTAAGAAACAGGGCCAAATAAAAAATCAAATCAAGTAATTGGCATTGAATAGAACAAGTTACAAATAATTGTACAATCAGATTTTCATTAAAATAAGGGAACATATCCATTCATACAATGATGGAAAGTCCTGGATACAATACAAGTAATGGAAGAAGTAAAGGCAACAGCTCACTTTCAGTTTAGATATTGAACTTTCAGTAAGCACATAAACAAGATTGCTGAGCATTTGGACCGTGTCCTTCAGAGATACCTAATACAGAAAACAAGCATGTGTTCCCACACACGCGCATAGGCGTGCACACATGGCAGCTATATTTTTCAGGCTAACAACATTGGACCATCTCTGTGCAGCTCAGCTGGAATGAGGGTTTGTGTCGGATGGAATGAGTAAGAAGAAAAAGAATTTACGGGTTGAGGGGTTGCAGGGATGGGTGGCTGACAGCTTGGAGAGAGAGGCAGCAACAAAATGGGAAAGGAATGTGGTTCTGATGATCTTAGCATGTGAAGGCATTGGGAGTTGCATGTGGCACATAATGATGTGAAAGAGTGGAGATAGAACAGAGGAAGTGGAAGACTGTGGAAACGAGTGCATGAGTGTAGAGTGAAAGAGTGGACATGGGTGCATGGGGAGAAAATGTGGAGATGAGTGTTGGGCGAGGGACATTGGGGATTGAGGCCTTGAGGATTGTGAGATTGATGTGTATGTAGTAAGGCCAATTCTGTTCTATTTAATTATGAGAAATCAGACTCCAGATGATAGCGGTTGTGAAGCAGTGATGCATATGTGCTCAGCAGCATGTTCTGCTACTGGGTAGTTAGCTTTGGCCTTGCCATTCTGGGAGATGGTTGGTGATCATGCTCACAAACAGGGCAGTGTAAAAGTTTCAGCAAAGCAGGTGTATGATTTGGCCTGCTTTCTTAGGCAACCCTGCCCCTGATGTGTGAGGTTAGTATACAGAGGTCTTGCAGTTGAGTTTTCAACAGGGATGTGACCAATGTGGCAAGAAATTGAAAATAGGTGTGGTAAAAGGATGGACCAGGACATTTCGTAGATTGGGTGTGTGACAAAATAACAGTTTGGGAGAGGTGAGAAGGATTGTGGGTACATTGTTCTTCATTGATCACCACAAAGTGTTAAGATCAGAGTTGACCAGCCTGATAGGCACTGTGCCATCTGGATCCCCCGTCCCAATCCATCTTCTCTACATCATGTAGTTAGGAATTTCCTTACAACACACGCTTCAGTTCAGCCGTCCTTCTGGCCCCAATCTTCAATATTTCCTGTTCCACTTCCACCTCCATTGTGTTATCGTTTCCCTTATTTCACTCTTTCTACACTTTAGAGGTAAAAATTGACACACATCTGAGATGACAAGGATTTTTATTGAAACTAAGAAGAGTGCTAAAACTGGCCAACAGATGCCACTGCCCAGTGAGGTGCTGCTTTTAAAACTGTCATTATGACAGGTGTGAGGTATGTTGATACATTACAGAATTGCATCATCTGTAGCCTGGATGGTAAACACCTGCTGGAAGACATGACTTTTATGCAGGATGGTGTTTCAGCCCATATTGCTACAAGTCTGGAAGATCTCTTGTGCACATCATTTGGTGAGGATCACAAGTTGAGCTGCCACTTCCATCATGCTTGACCTCCGAAGTCCGCAGACGTCAATCTATGTGATTATTGTTTGTGGGGTTATCTGAAGTCACAAGGCTACTGTGATTGTCCGATCTCATTTAGGGTGCTAAAAGACAACATCTGATGGTAGTTGTACCTACTGATATGCTGTACAGTGCTGTAAACTGTCCATCGTCTACAGTATTGATAAATGACGACTGACAGATTGAGCATTTGCTATAAAGAACATTGTCTTGCAAAAAATCAATTGTTATGCTAATTACTGCTTTTGTATTGTAAGAAGTGATCTGTTGGTCATTTTGGGCAATTATTTTGGGTTTCAATAAAATCCCATATCATTTCAAGCACGAGGGTCAATTTTTACCTCTGCCTACATTATTCCTTGAAGTATTGAATTTTCAAATGTTAATAGACTTTGGGTCATGCTGTATATTCTTTTATGTAAACAATGAAACTGTGAAAAGTATGTCTTTGTTATGAGTAATCCTGGAGTATTAAGTCCTCTGCATTTACTGACTGTTTCTTTCAAAATTAGTTCATTAGTTGCCTGGACACTCATAAGCCAGCAACCTGTGGTAATATGTTAACTGAGAATTGAACATGCGTGCGTTGTCATTTTCTTAATCAAGTCAGTGCTTTGCAGGGGAAAAGTGTGAAGTTTGTCAACATAAAAAGAAAATCAACATGTTAATCTTAGTACAAAATAACGCGTAAGATTGTGTCACTCTTAACATATGAATTTTTAATTTGATACTAAAGAACTTTATTTTACCTATTCTTAAGTGAGAATCGTCTGGCTGAAGAATCTGTCGATGAACCAGAAGCACTAGAAGTTGAAGAACAAAGTTCCACAGTGCCAGTGCCTCGAGTAAAAGTTGGACCAAATGGAGAAATTATTCTTGATGAGCAAAGCTTGGTGAGTGCTGTAATGAAGTTAGCATATTGCTGTCTTGGGAAATATTCACCACTCTGTGCATATAAATTAACAAAACCTGTATCTGCTGAGATGTCTTGGCTATTAAAGTTACATTAATATTGTCGCAGAAGAAGCTGAGTAACACTGTGGTTTAGTGGTTACTATACTAAACTGTTGCATGGAGGGTTGTGAGTTCAAAACTCACCTGGACTGTACAATTTTAATTTGTATTCGGTTCGAGTGCATTCTAGAAGTATCCACGAATGTGAAGGATCATTGTACTGGAATGTTCTGTAGCTGTATATATACTGTATGTGTTCTGGCCAGAGGCAGCTCGCTCCACGCTCTTGTATGCGCAAGTGCTGAATAAACCTTGGTTAACTAGGTGACATTATTGTAACAGATTCAAACACGAACAGACTATAGGATTCCCAGGCGCCACAATAACCACAAGCTATTTCAATGAAACTATTGCAGCAGGACTTGTAGAGTGGAAACTATATTAAAGAAATATTTATATGTTCTGATAATGTAAATCAGATTCTGCATACGTTTCAAGGTGGGTCACAGTAGTAAGAGTAGCTTGTTGTTGCCTTCTCAACACTGTTGCATGCCAGTCATTTACTTTGATGTAGGTAGTCTAGAAGACACAGAAAATCCAAATCATTGAAGCAAATTTTTTTTGACTAATTACTGTGTCTTGATGATGCTGACTGATTCATTTATTCATGTGGACAATTTAATGTTGGCCGTAATAATGTAAAAGGCATGGGGTGCACAAATGAGTAAAGAGAACACAAAGAGTTCTTTCATAGGTGACTTTTCTTATTCTTCCATCTTTTTAGAACTGATCACAATTTTCAGCTTCAGTGACTATTAATATCTTCATTTGTGAATATGTCAGTCAGGATTGTAATTGTCTTGTATTTATGTGTAGGTTATTGAGACAACAGATGCCAAAAAGAATTGGAATGATCTTCAGAACTCTGAAGTTATTATGGATTATGGTACTGGCACTACAACTTTCAATGCTTACAGTAAAAAAAGAAAAAGCAAGACAAAAGATTGGAACAGGGAAGGTGAGTATATGGCTATGAAAAAAGAATGTTAATTTTCATTAATTTAAGGAAGTGGAACTGAAAGGTGTTGCATGACGACATAAGAGCAGCATTGAGAAGATGTGCAGAATGAAGAAAGTAGGCAGTAATGTTAATCATTATATTCAGTTTTGAACTAATATTGGTTATCTAACAAAAGCTGATGAGCAGCATGGGAGAAGAATCACCAGATAGTAAAATCAGAACTCCATATTAATGATTCATACTTAAATCCCATTGCAGAATAGTAAAAAGTATCGTATGTAAATGCTTCTTGCTTCAACCCCGAAATTACTTTATCTCCATGATTTTGATAAAATCACTTTTTTGTAGAGATGTATGGGCTCAAATTAATTGTTCATACAATGTTTGGTGACCATCATAACATGTATTTGTAAATCCTAAACATCTTTCCATATAAAGTGAGGACCCAGCAACGTAGTGCCAAGAGATCTTTGTTTTTTAAATGATTTTAAGATTATGAGAAACTTCAAAAAAATTTCAGTATGGGTTGATGCTCTTAAAGTTAAATACTTGCATTAATTCTGAGGCCCTAACATAAAATTCAAGTTTAAGATGAATTCTTTCACTACACATTCACTTCTGTGATGTATCATAAGTATGGCATTAAATAGTCTCCTGTTGTAGTAAATAATTGTGAATACCTGGAAACATGCAGTGAGTTTTGAACATTTAGTAAATGAAAATATAGCTATAGTGATAACATGTGTGGCAATTTTTGCTGCCCGAGTCTACTGTCACTTGGGTCCAGCTTAGAGGAGAAAGCTCTGCTCATACATTGCAATTTATTGTATGTAATAAAATCCTTCCCATTATGATATCAACTACTGATAATATGGCCATCTAAATACAAGGACTATTAACAAAGTAACTTCTGTTTATTTAAAAAAATTGGTTTACTATTCTGTGAAAGTGCACACTAATTTATTTTTGCACATAGTTTCCAGCCAGATTGAGATATATTGTAGTGTTTAATGAGCTTTGAAATTCCACTTTCATAGAATTCTGCTGTCTGTGGCTGAGACCAACCTACAGTGCTGGTTTTCAACTCACCTTTGTACAGAAGAGTATGAATAATCTGTGGAAAATACAAAGCTCCGTGATGGTGACTCTGCAGTTTTCTTTAACCATTTCATCAACCAAACAAATGAGATCTACATTCATGATACTTGGTTGACAACCTTCCCCACTCACGAGTATTGTGAATGCAAAGTTGATTTGTTTGGTTGATTAAAAAACCGCAGATTCACATCAGGGAGCTTTGTGTTCATTTTCCACAGATTATTCGTACTATTCTGGACAAAGGAGAGTTGAAAACCAGCTTTGTAGGTTGGCTACAGTTACAAGTGGCAGAATTCTATGAATGGGGAATTTCAAAGCTCTGCCTGGAAACAAAGTGGAAAAATAAATTAGTGTGTGTTCTTTCATAGTATTGTAAAACAAATTCTGTAATTTGATTCACTTCTTTTTTAAAAGTAATTGGAGGCTACTTTATGAATAGCCCTTGTATAAGGAGGCTTGCACACATTGCAGATTAATTTCTGACTAAAGGAATGGAGGCTGTCCTTGAAATGTTGAGCTTATATTAATAATGCCTGTAAGTAGGATTTGCATACTGAATAAGGTAATACAAATGACGCACTGGACTAGTTTGGGGGTAGTAGTGTTCAAATAATTATCTAGTTAACTCTATTTAGATTTCCTTATTTTTAGTTGGAGGGTACAGGTTGTTTCTTCAGTGATGCCACAACTGATTTTTTTGTCTCTGCCTTGTCCACCTGAGTTTGTGCTCTATTTTAATGACCTCATTGCCAATGGAATGTAACAATCAAAATGTCCTTCTCTGCCCCTTTGAAAACCTTCAGTCACTACACTGCTGCAGTAGATGCAACTATTACTTTATCTCTGAAAAGCCAGAGTTGTAGTGACTTTTCACACATGATAATAAATACTGCATGGTGTTCTTTCAGATGTTATACTGAGTGTGTTACAGGGCGTAGACACTCTTTGATTGTGATGCTGTTGGAAGTGCCAGTTATGTTCTTTTTGAACTTGTTTTGGACACATGGCTTCCTTAATACTCTATTTTAAATTTTCTCATGGATAAAAATTACAAATATTGAAACCTGGAAAAATCTGCTTTGCCAATACCCATACTTGCTGCTTGTTCTTCAGGAACAATGTGTGTATATAATCTTCATGTACAGTCAAACACTTATCATAATGAAACTTCCTGGCAGATTAAAACTGTGTGCTGGACCTAGACTTGAACTTAGGCCCTTTGCCTTTCGTGGGCAATTGCTCTACCAAGTTTTAATCTGCCAGGAAGTTTCAAATCAGCACACACTTCGCTGCAGAGTGAAAATTTCATTCTGGAAACTTATCATAATAATTGAAACATTGCAAGCTTGAACTACCAGAATGTTCACAACACTCATTGTCCTAAAACTGTAGTACTACATTTTATTTAAGGTATTGATGTGGTTGTGCTAGTATTAATACTTCACAACAAAATTGTTGATACGAAAGATGTGGGTGCATTGGTGGGGTACCAATGACACTATAAACAAGAAAGTGCTGTGACCTACATGGAAAGAGCTGCAGGTAGAAATTATTGTGGCTATGATCTAGAACAAACAGGCAATACATAGCTAAAATGTAGGTATTCACGTCTCTTAGACAGGTACTTGAATGATTTGATTCAGGTTGGTAACATGTAGAGCAGCTATTGTTCAGGTTCAAACAAACCAACCTCTAGAAAGATGTATACCTAGCAGACTAATTAAAGTTGATAGAGATCCCACTTGATGTTTATATAATATCAGGAAGCATCTTAAGCAAAAGTGTCCAATGCACAATAGGTTCAAAACAAAGCATAAATCAACATGTAGGTGGATGTTAATTGAAATGTTTTTAGTTACCAGAAGTGTAGCAGAATATGACAGGGCTTGTCTCAAACTGCAAGCAAAGTTTGACATATGCTTAAACTGTCAGTAGTGCACAAATCAGTGCCCAAACACTTGTAGGTGGGACAAGAACCGAAATAGAAAATAACAAAGGAAAATTGAGGAATATTGCCATCATTCAGTGGCTATATTGCTGCTGAGACAAGTAATATAGTAATCAGTTCTGAGTGCCAATATTATGAAAAGGATAGAGTGCTACTCACCATATAGTGGAGATGCTGAGCTGCGGACAGGCATAACAAAAAGAATGCTAAACAAGTGACCTTTCAGCCAAAAGACCTCCTGAGGTAGACAAACACACCCACAAGTGTGCAAGTGTGATTCCCCCCCCCCCCCCCCCCCCTCACACACACACACACACACACACACACACACACACACACACACACACGACCACTGTCTCTGGTCACCGATGGAAAACTGCGAGCAGTTGTGCATCTGAATGCTGTTGAGTGTGTGCCAAATTATACACAGAATTCTCTAGTGAATTAGCACCTTTTTTTTGCTATGATTTACTGCAAATTTCTCGAGCAGAGGTATGTTTCCCATGTTTGGAAAAGAGAAAAAGGTCACACCATTCTATATCCCATGGTTGGTAAAGAGCACAAGTCACAACAGTCTCCAACAGAGAAATATAACCTATCAGTATAATTGCCTTCATATATCACTCACATCTATTTGTAGTGGAATTCTAGAACATGGAGTAAAATAATATTCTACATGGAAATTGGCATGGGTTCTAGAAACATCAAGCATGCAAAACCCAACTCGTGCTCTTCACACATGCTATCCCCAGTCCAGTGGATAAACTAAAGCCAGTTTCTTCAGGTTTTCTGAACTTCAAAAACCCTTTCATTCAGTATTCCATTAGTGCCTTTTAAAGAAAATGTGTGGTCCATGGCATATCTAATCAGTTTTGGAACTGGTCAAAAATTTACTAAAAGACAAGACAGCATGTTTTCCACAGTCATGTATAGAGACTGAAGTAATGAAGTAATGCCTTGATTATATCAGATATGCCACAGGGAAGTATAATAGGACTATTGCCATTTGTATTATACATTGATGACTGAGCAGATAGCATTAGTTTCAAGCTCAAGCTTTTCTCAGTCAGTGGAGTTATTTGTGAGGAAATTGCATAAGGTAAAAATTGCAGTAATGTCCAGTTAGATAGACCCTACGTACAAAATATCAGCCTGATGCAAGGCCTGGGAACTAACTCTTAACCTGGAGAGTTTCCGAGTTGGGCATTTCACTAAATGTAAAAATATGGCGTACTTTGACAGGAAGTTTAGTGAGTCCCATATAGTGTCAGTAACGGCGTACAAATATTTGGGAATAACAATATGTATAGGTATGAAGTGAAACTAACAAATAGGCTCAGTTGTGGGTGAAGCAAATGGCAGCCTGTACTTCTTTGATAGAATACTGTGGAAATGCAGTTTGTTTGCAAAAGGGAGCACTTGTAGAGCTTGTATTGAACACTGCTTAAAAAGTGTATGTTTCTCATACAGGTTGGACTAAGAGGGCAAATCAGATAAAATGTGAGTGATTCAAGTTAGTCTGACTGACAAGAAAGTGTAATAGAAATGTTGAGAAGTTGTAATTGAATTGTTGAGAAATTGTAATTGATAGACATGGTAAGAAGCAAATGGGAGGGAAAGACAGAAGATGCATGGGCATTGGGGTCAGGAGGGTTGTGCAGTGTAGGAGGGCGATGACATGGAGGTGTGAGTTGGGAGGAAGTAACATGACAGAGGAACAGGAATCTGTTGGGTTGAGGGTGAATGTGAACATGGTTAGCGAAGAGGCCAGGAGGATTATGGGAGCAAAGGGTAGGCCTATATTGCGAGGATAACTCCATCTGTGCAGTTCAGAGTACCGTATTTACTCGAATTTAAGCGGCACTCGAATCTAAGCCGCACCTGAAAAATGAGACTCGAAATCGAGGAAAAAAAATTTTCCCGAATCTAAGACGCACCTGAAATCTGAGACTCGAAATTCAAGGGGAGAGAAAAGTTTTAGGCCGCTCTTCCAAATCGAAACAAACTTGGTCCATTGTAATATTAGACACAATTTAGGTTGAATGAATGACGATACAGCTGTAGTAGTTTGGTTCGAGTCGTAAGCTTAGCAGTTAAGCTTTACCAGGTAGCCGTTGTTATGCGTCAGGCGCTCCGTCCGTATTTATACGGGTACCCTTCCTTTTTCACGTGCTTCGTCTGGTTTGAATTGATTGCTTATTTTTCTTTGATCTGACAAGTGCAGTTGTCTTTGTTATAGGTGTTTCCGTCACTCAAAGCTGAAAATGCATTACTGTACTGTGTCATGCATTGTTTGTCGCATTCTGAAAATGAGGGTTTACGGCCTGTCGCCGCTCACGGTATGGCTTGCTTTTGTGCACGCTACCGCCGCTTACAATTAAAAAAAAAACAAAGAGAGGAATTGTCTCATTAGCGAAACAATGGCATTAGACTGCTATTCGTTGCTACTTACACTGCTGCTTTCTTTGATAATGATCAACAAGAATCAAATAATAGACTGCGTATGATAGAAGATGTTCTGAACGAGAATTTAGCGAAAATTTTTTCCGTTTGAAAATCTTTGCAGACGCCTCTTTAGTACATTACATTGTGCATAGAAATTAGAGTCATCTTAGATTTAAAAATCTAGTCAATTGCCGTGCTTCATTTTTGACTGTATCACTATTAGGCATAAGAATAATACGAATATAAACATGACATGGTATGTATATTCTTCTGCGTCTGCTGTTGTCTCACTCTAGTTTCGTAGTTTATTAGGCGGACAGGATTTAAATGAGATAGCAGCAAACACAAAAGAATACATGGCAAAATGTTTATATTCGTATTATTCTTATGGTGAAGAGAATACTGCATGTGATTCACAATTCATAAAAGTTCCTATAAGCAACCATTTCTTCTCACAGTTAGGAAAAAATTCAGAAAGCAGAGTTAGCCATATTGACAAATATCCCAAACAGTCTTGCCAGTCGTATTTTCGTAGTACATTGAAATACTGCTACGTTCGAAGAGGAACAATACGGAATTTGTATTTACTTCGTTGGATAATGTATGAAAATGCAGTGGTCGAAACTCAGGGCAGAGAAAAAAAAAGCTCGTCTTCCACCTTTTTTTTTTTTATTTATTTACTGACGCAGAGGTTTTGGTGCCAGTATTTGTCTTTGTGCCTGTGAAGCATGCCTGCGTAGCGCTACATATATTCGATGACAGAAGCTAGTTGTGGCGGCACCTACCAACATTTTTCAGAACTTCGGCTTACTTTGCACTCGATTCTAAGCCGCGGGCGGTTTTTTGGACTACAAAAACCGGAAAAAAAGTGCGGCTTAAATTCGAGTAAATACGGTAGCTGGTGCTGGAGGCAAGGATCCAGACAGCAGGGTTTTTGAAGTAGGCCTTGAAGTCGAACACATTGTGTTAGCTAGCTAGTTACTTACTGACGTATTTACTTTCACGTTCCATGGTTTAGTTTTATGATACATTGTAATGATGAGGGATGAGTCATGTTACATTTGCTTCACAGTTAATTTGTAAATATGGATATGTGCTGAACATTTATAAGACTTTGTTGTTGTTGTTGTTGTTGTTGGCCTACCCCCTCACCACTCTCTCTCTCTCTCTCTCTCTCTCTCTCTCTCTCTCTCTCTCTTTCCTGCATGCTCTCTCTCTCTCTCTCTCTCTCTCTCTCTCTCTCTCTCTCTCTCTCTCACACACACACACACACACACACACACACACACACACACACACAAAACAACGTTTGGTAGCGGCCAGTCATTCTGATGGTCAGCTGGTTCACGGTCATGCACACACAGTGCCGTGCAGAAATTGCAGCAGAGCTGGTATATTAAGTGGCTGTTTTCACAGGTGGTCATGCCGTTGATTGGTAAAGGGTAAGCATGTGACAGAACTATAATAAGATGTGGTGGGTGAGTGAATCAGGCAGTTTTTACTCCTGGGTCTCCCACAGGGATATGACCACTGTGGCAAGGGGTAGAGAATGGAAATATCATAGGGATGGACTAGGATGTTGGTGTGGGACAGGTAAGCACAAAATACCACCTTAGAAGGTGTGGGACAGTCAAAGCCCTGGCAAAGGACATGATTCAGTTGCTTCAGTCTGGGAAGATATTGTGTTTGCAGTTGGTTCTCGTAGGTGGTTAGAAGTTCAGAGATGTGTGAGGATACAGTGCGGGAAATTTTTGGTAGACTGGCTTTGGGGATAGTGCCTGTCTGTGGAGCCCTTTGTGAGACTGAAGATTGGGATTCTCATCACTGCAGATATGCCCTCTACAGGTGGCCAGGCTAAACAGGAGTGATTTATTGGTTTGGTTGAGGCATAAGCTGTCAAAATGCAGGTCCTGTTGGTGGTTGGTAGGCTTGATATACACTTCAGAAAGATGTCATACACATTGTGAGAACTTTATTAGAAAACCTCAAGCTCTGTCTTTCAGGGCAGGATTCAGACATATTCTTCAGTACCTCTATGTTTCTATCCCGTGGAGAGATTTTGCAGATAAAATTAGGAAAAAAACTGTGAACTAAAGAGGAGTAAATCTTGATGTATGATTGAACGAGAAGTAATTTTTGCCACACATTTCACAATATATGTAAATGTAGGGATAGTTATTCCTTAAAAAGAGTAGCCTGCTGTAGAGACTAAGACGTGTTATCTGCTGTGAAACCATCTTACAACTGTCTCTCAAATCAGTAATGAGAATGTTACACATCAGTTGTTGAATGTGTGATATGTTTACCACATCATGTTTTGATACTTTGATGAAGAGCGAAGACTACCACAAGAAGATCAGTGACCTTTTGGATCTTACCACTTATAAAAAGTTGAAAAAGGATCCTACAACGAAAGTGTTAACAGTTACCAATCAATTAATAAAAAAGTCTTCTATTCCTTCAGAGGATAAAAAAGATCTTTGCAAAACGGAAGCTTATCCTCCTAGATTATATGGGCTACCTAAGGTGCATAAACCTAATGTCCCACTGAGACCGATAGTAAGTGCTATTGGATCCCCTACTCAAGAGCTGGCTAGACATCTTGCCACCTTGTTACAACCGTTTATTGGAAAAACTGATCATCATATTAAGAACTCTATGCACTTCATCGAAAAATTGAAGGAGATTACCGTCAGTCCCAGTGATATTCTTGTCAGCTTTGATGTGGTGTCTCTGTTCACCATGGTTCCTGTCAACGAAGCTCTTGCTTGCATATCTGACACATTTCTTACTGATATAGTAGCTTTGTTTATACATTGCCTGTCCACGACTTATTTTCAGTACAATAATGAGTTCTATGAACAAATTAATGGAGTGGCAATGGATAGCCCTCTGAGTCCAGCCGTTGCTAATATTTTTATGGAATTTTTTGAACAGCAAGCACTGCAGTCAGCCAGAAAAAGGCCTTTGAAGTGGTATCGGTATGTGGACGACACTTTTGTCATATGGAATCACAGTGAAGAAGAACTGAACCGTTTTTTTGAAGCATTTTGAATAGCATCAATTCAAAAATACAATTCACTATGGAGACAGAGAGTAATGGACAGATTAATTTTTTGGATGTCTCAGTAATTAAACGAGCAGATGGGACTCTGGGTCACAAAGTCTACAGAAAAGATACGCATACCGATCGTTATCTTCATAAGGATTCGAACCATCATCCCTGGCAGAAGAGAGGTATTATCAAGACATTGGTGGACAGGGCTAATAAAATCTGTGAGCCAGCTTATTTGCAAGAGGAACTAAACCACTTGTGAACCACTTTCCAGAAAAATTGGTACGCTGGCAAGGAGATAGATCGAGCACTCCATCCCAGAAGAAAAATGTCCGAAAACGTGCAACAACAACAACAACCATCGGTGGGGAAAGTTTTTCTTCCATTCATCCACAATATTACGGACCGTATCGGGAAAGTGCTGGCCAAGTTCAGAGTTGAAGCAATCGTCAGACCCACCAAGAAGATTAGTGAATGCTTAAGATCGGCGAAAGATGCACGACACCCTTTAGCTACTCCTGGTGTGTGTAAAGTTCCGTGTAGTTGTGGGAAGATTTACATTGGAACCACAAAAAGAAGTATCAATACTTGCCTAACTGAATACAAAAGGAACTGTCGACTGGGACACACGGACAAATCGACTGTAGCGGAACACGTTTTTGAAACGGGTGACCATGAAATAAAATTTTGTGAGACAAGCGTGCTAGCTAAGACATCGCATTATTATGCATGTATGTATAGAGAGGCTGTAGAGATTTTTAAACACCACAACAGGAAAGAAGAAGGCTTGAAGTTAGATAAGATATGGCGGTCGACTTTGTACCAAAGATGTGACAATTGATTACCTTCGATCGAGAGTAATGACGCCAGCCAGAGATAGTTTTACTGTTGACAACACGTGACGAGTGGTGGTGCCCTCTACGCGCTCTATATAAACAGGACCTCCACGGCCTAGCAACCAGTCGTAGACTCACCTCAGATGATGTTGCCCGCAGCTGGCAACGAAACGACAGGGAGAAGTATTTCTACTATTGGACCACGGCCTGTTAGACCGGAAGTTTTAATTACTGAGAACTTTTTTAGTTTGTTAATATAATTAATCAATAATATTGTGGAGATGCTGAGTCGCAGATGGATAGATGTTGCATTCCATCTTGGATTTTCCGTTTTTAATATAATAAATCTTTTAGTATAGCATAGGTCAGTTGATGGGCTTTAAAATTGAATGTTAGGTTAAGTAAAAAGGATGTAATGTGTCAAAATGATATATTATTAATTCAATTTAAATAAATAAATAAATAAATAGTGTGTTAAAAAAAAAAAGGCATTTATGCTTTCTGCATCATTGCCCAACCTGTGTTTAGAGGACAGTGATAGGTAGTGGTCATCAGCCCATAGTGAAATGTCCCCTTGTTATTGAGCTATATGCTGCAATAGATATTCTAGTGGTGTGAAAACATCCTTAAATTGAAGTTCAGATGGTGTTCTAGCACATACTTTATTAATTACAATCCTGCAAACATGTCCTAGGGAGAAGGAGAATATATAAAATGTAACGAATGCTGTCCAACTGATGCCTGTTCCTTAGAAAATCAATTGTTCATTCTGGAATTAATTGTTCATTATGCATGTATGCCCCTTAGATTTTTGTATTCTTTCTCTTGTGAAGAAAACAGGTACATAATAAAGTATAAGAAAGACTGCATGGATAGAACTGTCAGTTTCCTTCCAATACAACATAGCACAGGGCTATCCTAATCTATGGGCACACTCTTTGCTTGATCTTTTGGGATATTTTGATTGGGTTATTTATATGTGTTGATTTCTGTTTCAAAGAATTAATTGTGGAAAACTGTTTTTCAAACTGATGGTTTTTTTCTGTAATATTTTCTTTCCACAGATAATTACAAGAATTCTTATATAGTTTTATAGTTATTGTTAATCATTTTCCCATGTCCTTTTCTGTTTAATTAGAAACATTAAGATTTTACCGGGCTCTTCACACTGTGGGAACAGACTTCCTTGTGATGCAATCACTGTTTCCCAAATTCACTCGCAAGGATCTAAAGGACAGATATAAAAAAGAAGAAAGAATTAATAGGGAATTAGTGGAAAAAGCTCTACGAAATCCACTTACTTTTGATTTGACAGAACTGCAGAAGGAATTTGGTAAGTGTTCACAAAATCCATTACTTTTCCCCTCACATCATTAATGTCTGATGTGTTCCATATGGGTGAAAGCTACTCCTTCATATTTGTTAATTAACTTTTCTCTTGAAATTGTGTAACTCTTATCATAAATCAAAGCAATGTGAAGGATAATATGTTATTTGCAGAATATAATTAAGTAGTAGTGTGTGTGTGTGTGTGTGTGTGTGTGTGTGTAAAACAGTGCTGTTAAAGGTGATAGTTTTGCTACCTAAATATTCTTCCTGTTTTACAGTTTAACCACTCTTAATAATCTATTCAGAGTGTATACGACCTGGGAGAACGGGAAAAACCCAGGAATTTTTTCATCTGGAAGAAAACCAGGAAAAACCCGGGATTTTTTTAGAAGTACGGGAATTTTTCGTTGTTTTAGTTTTCAGTTAAATTTCTGTAATTTTGACTGGTTAGAACCAATACTCAAACAAAGGATATTACTGTATCCCGTCATTGCAGAATAATACTGCAGCATTAAAACATGAACGAGAGAAAAAAACGAAAATAAAATTAAATTGCAAAGGAAATGTGCCATATAAAATAACACAGTGCTCGTACAAGTGTCTACCAACAGCAAAATGTGTCAGAGGCTTTCAGAACACTATGCAATGCTTCACAACAACAAATTGCCTCCGATGGGCGTAACATCACAACTGTTTACATTAGACTCATTTAATCAGTTGCGAGTGGGCTCATGCTCACGTGCAGTTGAGTTGCGTATGAGTAGTACCTTCTCCCGCTTCTGGCTACAGAAATGTGGCTGTTGGCTGTGTAAGCAGCAGTAGCAGCAACCAGCTGCCAGATTCACGCTTGCGGAGCAGGCCCAGATCTAGTGGGGGGTGGGGGCAAACCGGGGGTATCTGAAGCGGGTGGCAATTACAGAGGGAGGAGGCAAATTCATATTCTTGAGGAAACAAACCTTGTTTCACAAAGCACCTAGCATCCAGCTCACATTGGTCTATCATTTATTAATGTTGTTGTTGTTGTGGTCTTCAGTCCTGAGACTGGTTTGAGGCAGCTCTTCATGCTACTCTATCCTGTGCAAGCTTGTTCATCTCCCAGTACTTACTGCAACCTACATCCTTCTGAATCTGTTTAGTGTATTCATCTCCTGGTCTCCCTTTACGATTTTTACCCTCCGCGCTGCCCTCCAATACTAAATTGGTGATCCCTTGATGCCTCAGAATATGCCCTACCAACTGATCCCTTCTTCTAGTCAAGATGCGCCACAAATTTCTCTTCTCTCCAATTCTATTCAATACCTCCTCATTAATTATGTGATCTACGCATCTAATCTTCAGCATTCTTCTGTAGCACCACATTTCGAAAGCTTCTATTCTCTTCTTGTCTAAACTATTTATCGTCCACGTTTCACTTCCACACAAGACCACACTCCATACAAATACTTTCAGAAACGACTTCCTGACACTTAAATCAATACTCGATGTTAACAAATTTCTCTTCTTCAGAAACGCTTTCCTTGCCATTGCCAGTCTACATTTTATATCCTCTCTACTTTGACTGTCATCAGTTATTTTGCTCCCCAAATAGCAAAACTCCTTTACTACTTTAAGTGTCTCATTTCCTAATCTAATTCCCTCAGCATCACCCGATTTAATTCAACTACATTCCATTATCCTCGTTTTGCTTTTGTTGATGTTCATGTTATATCCTCCTTTCAAGACATTGTCAATTCCGTTTAGCTGCTCTGCCAGGTCCTTTGCTGTCTCTGACAGAATTACAATATCATCGGCGAACCTCAAAGTTTTTATTTCTTCTCCATGGATTTTAATACCTACTCTGAATTTTTCTTTTGTTTCCTTTACTGCTTGCTCAATTATTCATATGAATTTGAAATGCACCCCTGCTGTTTTTTGAACACATTCTAAGTTGATTTCTGAATGAATTATAAGTTGATTTTTGAATGCGTGCATATGTGGGTGATGTCTCTGTCACATCTAGAAATAAACTTTCCTGCAGACAGAACGGGACGGGGCTATACGAGCTGAGCGGAATGAAATCAAACCGGTGAATGCTAACTGCTGCTTGTTTATGTGGTTGATTCAGTTCGCGAATGTTCAGCATTGTTATAATTACTAGTGAAATCCGTAGATTCAGATTAGCAGAGTGGAAATAAATGACTAACAGGAATAATAGGTAAGAAATATTAGTATTATATTCTAGGGGTACCCAAGAAAGTGAAATTTTGACAGAAAATTTTTGGCCTGATCGCTGCACTAGACAAGGCCAGTTGTAGTCCGCTTAAGTTCCATTCTGGGAGTAGCGCAGGAAACACATTATACAAACTCGTAATAACGCCGAACCAGAGAATAATTGCTGGACAACTAAACCAGTGATTGTGGCAGGGTTAGTAAAGTTAACCGGAGAGTGAGTTTTGACAGTGGTAGGAATAGTTACAGAATTAGTGATGACAGGACTGTTTGTTAGAACGAGGAAGGAGAAGAAACGGGGACATCACGCAAATTATGGAAGAATATGACGATTCCAAATTTATAAAAAAATTTCGTTCTACTACTTTTCGGTTTCGAGCATGAGAAACTGGAGCGTATGAATGAAATGTGAAACTATTTCCTAATGCAAAGCTTTTTGCTTGTAGTAGGCCAAATAGGTATTTCGTATTGGTACTTCATGAATTATATATTCTGTCATATTATAAAAATGTTCATTATTGCCAAAACAGTCTTGCTTATTTTTGTGTGTTACAATTGCCGCAATATTAGAAAGGCCTATTTTGTTTTATCCAGCACACAGTGACAAAATAGATGTAATCAAATGGAGAAACCACACCAGTCTTGGGTACTGTTTGTATTAACAGCTTTTTCAGTATTAGACAATGACATTTCCATTTTTCATGTAGCAAAACGTTTGACGAATTTTGATGAGGTAATAGTTCTTTCATAGAAAGGAAAGCACACCGTGTCAAGCTGTAGCAAGATTAGAGAGAAAAATCGCTAGGACGTAAGGAGTGAAGAAATGTGTACTGTCTTTACTGCTTTTAGGTATCCTGTATTTAATTTTATGTCACACAGAAGAGCAAGTTATTAGCTAATAGGCAATAAAGAATCCAGATTTTCTGAAGAGTTCTTGTTCTCCTGGTTACAAATAACCCTATCCAGTATTAATTGCGAGAGGTTATATATAAAGAGGGGCAGGATGTCAAATTGGCCGACTGGGAGCAGGAGAGGTACTACAGAACATTTTAATTTCCACTGTCCTGAAATAGTTGGCTGGCATCCATTACAAAATATACACGTTTGAGTTCCACAGATCGAAATACAGTGATGTGCACTATAAGAATGTTGTTTGAAGAGGTGTTCTAACAATAGCACCACTTGCAAAGTAGGTTAGAAATCAGATTAATAATATTGCTCACGCAGCATATGTTCACTTTATCGGGCAACAACAAAGTTGTTGACTGTGGATGGTATCGTCAGAATGGAAATAATGAAATCACTGTAAAAAAGTCATTAATTTTGGCACTTACCTTGAATGGATTCCCATGTAGATTTCGTCGAAGTTGTTATGGCTCATCATGTTGATTCTAGGGTGATTCCACTTTGGCTGCTAGAAGGTCCAGATCTGTATTTTAGCAATATTTGAAGACCTAACAAATGCGTTTTTCAGGAAATTCTTAATGATCAAACAATCCCAGATCAGAGCAATGGTATGGTAGAAATAATTTTTGACTTGGTGTTCACTATCCACATTTTTATTAAACTTCTTGTAAATTCACATATACTACTTCTTAATTGTCACATCATCAAGAAAACAGTTTTGTATCAATCTTCATATATTTAATTTCCACTTTAACGAAACACAAGACTTGACTGTTCTTTTACAAAGCGAAATAACAACTTAACTTCTGCAAAGTGAAACAAAGACTGCCCTGAGCGCATTCGCGCCAAAACGGTTACGAGTAAATAAAAGATTATGACAGTCTCACAGAAATGAATACACACAAGAACCATATCACTGTAATATATCAATACATCGGAGTACCTATACATTAATAAAACCAAATGTGAATATTGTCACAAAAATATGTGTGTTACTTCGCAGAAAAGTAGTACGATATTACTGGTATCGAGAACTGGGGTTGGAGTGCCGTAATGGTCACGTAAATAAAGAACCATTACAATGTCTTACATTTCCTTGAAGGTATATGTTTTACGTATCAGACTATTCAGAAAGATGTGCGCTACAAAATGAACTTATTTTTGAAAAGTCGTTTTTTGACGTTCTGATGCGCAGAGTAGTCTGAGTTACAGTGGTGGGCGGAGGGAGGGGTCGTCTCCACGTGACCCATGTTTACATTTGATGATTTTTCTGTTTCCTCTTTGTTTACCATTATCATGTCAAATAGAAACAAGACGGATTTCTGTGGCTGGGAGCTTTCAAGTGAATTGAAATACATTCATATAATTAAGGAAGGCTAATAAATGTTACTAGTTTCAGATTTTCTTTTATTTCCATCTGTCTTGACAGTCAAGCATTAATCGCCTTGCAGACCAATAAAGTTATTTTTGTCAGTTTGCTAAAGAAATTTGGCTTTTATTAAGCTTTCCTGCTGATGCAGTGAATTTATTTGAAACGAAGGGTTTAATTCCACACTATGGCTAGTTTCAACTCTTTGCTGCATTTCAAGTGCACGATTTCAATCTTCTAGCACGTATGGCACTATGCCATAACAAAGAACCAAACATGGGATAATACAGTACTGGTACTACAAGAAAATTTACCTCCCGAAAACTACACTGAAAAGCTTCATATCAGGTTGAGGTCTACATCATTGGGAATCTCTACATACAAATATGCACTGTAAGGCGAACTATGCATTATAGTATGGTTCACGAAATTCTGACGCTCTTGGAGTATCCTCTGATGTCGTTTCTTTTATGACATAATGTAAGATCTTTTAATGTTTTACACATACAAACATACGGGCTTCCTACATCACCATAGCTGCGCAAGCGTGGTGACGCCTCTTAAATCTGGCGCTCTCTGGCAACTGCTGAAATGAATCTGTTTCTAACAGGTCTCGGGAAAATATTGCGAATTGTTGTTCGAAAAGTGTTATGTTCAAAGTAAATTTCCTTATACGCAAAATGAACTATGTGCGAGAATGGTCGAAGAATTTCCTAAATCACAGAGTGTTTGCCCTCTTTTAAAAATCAACTCTTTTGTCATGAGCCATTTAGAAGAATTTCGAGCCCAGACAATCAGAGATTTATGTCGGTAATAAAAAATTTTACTGGCGTGTTTGTGTGATGTATCTTAAAGTGTAACATGCACTAAACAAATCAACATTATATGTGAAAGCTTAGCTTCTGATGTAGCTTATTAATCTTCGAGACAAATATTATATGCGAAAGCTTTGCTTTTCTTGTAGCAACACTATGTACATTAATTTAAAATTTACCTGTTGGTGGAATTCGAATTTATACTTTCATAATACAAAAATATGCAGCACACATGTTGCTGCACATCAAAGATCTTTCCAAAACATGTTTTTTCCCCTGAGTTTAGTTTTCTAAAGTGCCGGGAAACTCTACGCTGCTGTATAACACCATAGCCATTCAAAGGATTGATAACTTTTACAGTTTTGAGGGAAAGTATACTGTCACTTAACATGTAAAAAGTGTATTTTCACCTGGGAGAAAATGTATTTTTAACCAGGAGATCCGGGAATGTTTTTATTTGTCCGCGTATACACCCTGCTATTATACTTACAAAACCAGAGCAGTGATTCTGCATTTGTTGCCTTTGGTAACTGAAAAAAAGTCAGAGCTTTCAAGTAGTAAATGGCCGGTTCCAAGATTGCGAGCAAAGAAGGCGTTATAGATTTATGACATGTTTTCTACTCACCATATAGCAGATATGCTGAGTCACAGATAGTTTGTAACTATCCGCGACTCAGCATCTCTGGTATATGGTGAGTAGCAACTTTCCTTTTCGTAATATTATTACATTACATCCTGGATTTTCCACTGTTTGATTTATGAGCTGTTTATTGGACATTATGTAGATCACAGAGATTTGTAATTCACAATAGACTTCATTAAAAATACTTTTAATAACAAAGAAACATTTAACAGTCTTTCTCAAAAAATGGTCAAAAAATCATCTGCTCACCTAAGAAACCTAACTGATTGCAGCCAGTACTGAACTACAAATTTGGTATATAAAAACCAAATATGAGGAGAATATGTGCAATACCTCAGGTGATCACCTTTAGTAACTCACTGCAGCAAAATAGTTAAGTACCTAATTTGAGATATTAGGAGAGATAAACCATACCCCAGAATTAAATCATGAAGCTGCTAATGAGAGAACATACGAATATAAGACAGTAGAATTGTTGGGTACAGTTCCCACAAAAATTGACAAGGTGGAATTCAAAACTAGCAGTAGTGTAGTGTAGCCTGAAGCATTACAAACATTGGAAACCTCAATTTTTGGGGGCAGATTTTTATTTGAAGATATGCTAAAATCATTTTTGACCTAGTTTACACCAAGGGAATCTCTGGGTGAAAAGAAAATCTCATAAATTATATAAACATTTGAAGAAAATCTGCACTAATTCGATATTAACCTTTTCCAATCCACTGTCAAACAATGTCCGACATTACAATTTTCTGCTTCAGCTCCAATGTCAGATGATGTGTTACATGTTTCCATTATTGTGCTTTCTGTCTGCTCCATTGTTGAATTTGCTAGCACTTAGTACAAAGACCTGACAACTCAAAGCGTGTCGTATTCACACATTTATAGTATGATAATGGCTGGTAAAACACACATAAATGGGTACGATATTGGCAGGTAGCTTTTCGAAGACATGGAGGACGAAGGAGAATTTAGTGATGAAAGTGATTGGGAAGAATCAAAATCTACGGATGTAGTGGAAGTGACAGACACACAAACTGTAGCAAATGCCTAGAAAGTTAATCGCGATGGTGACAGTGAACTCGTGAAGTTTCCTTTTTGTGTCACGCAACAAAGTTTCACCATTCCTTGTGGTGATTGACCAAAAAGCCGAACTCGAATATTTTCAACTTTTCTTCACTTAGAACATAATATTGAAAATGCGTATGCTACAAGTATGTACACTAAAGAAAAGACACAGAAAGTCACTCCACTTACAAAACCCTTAATGTTGCTTTCGTGGAGGTATACTTCAATAGAAGAACTGAAGGCTTTCGTGGTGTAATATTGAATATGGCCTTTAATTTGAAGGCAGAATTAGATGACTATTTTACAGAAGACTGGCTAGAATGAACTCCGTTTTTCAAGGAGGATGTTGTGTGTGTGTGTGTGTGTGTGTGTGTGTGTGTGTGTGTGTGCGCGCGTTGTTTCCCAAATATTTTGGATGCTGCATTTAGTTCTGCCTGTCACAATACCTCAGGAATATCAGTATATCTAAGGGAGCAAGGTGAAGAACGTTGGTGAGTATGTTGACAGTAAATGCAAATATCTTTATGTTCTGAAAAGAAATGTGGCCATAGATGAGAGCACAGTAGGATTCAAAGGAAGAATTCCATTAAAGTGCTGGAACCCAGAGAAGCTTATGAAGTGGAGTTTTCAAGGTTTCTGTGTGATTCAGGAAATGGTTATGTTTTTTCTCACATTCAGTATTATGGAAAGACAATGGCAAAAAGTCTTAATTCACCCTGATTTACACTTTGCAATCGGAATAGTGATTCATTTGGCATAGCAATTGCTAGCTTGTGCAGTTGGTTCAGGCCATCACATTTTACTGACAGGTTCTACACAATCCCTCAACTTGCTCGGGAACATCACGAAGCGAAATTTTATCTAACAGATATAGCTATGCCTTCTGGAAAGGATTTTCCATGCAATTCGAAGAAGATAAAACTTGCTGAATGTGAGCTATGTGCCTATCAAAGTAGGATGAAAGTTACGTTCATTCCATGACAAGAGGTTACTGACTACATTGAGTACATTCTTTGGTCCTCAAAGCCAATTGATCACTGGGTATAGTAAGAAGTAGCCTGTGCAGTTCCTGAAACCCACTGTCATTTTGAAGTATACTAAGTTAATGGGTTAATGGGAGGAGTGGACAGGGCTTATCAGTACTGTGGTTGCTATGGTTTTACAAGGTGGTTGTACAAGTGGTGGAAAAAATTATTCTTCTCACTGATTGAAATTGCTGTTGTGGCCAGTTATATTCTTTACCCAATACACAAAAACGAATGTGGAGAACTGCAGATTCACCTTTCGTACAAAGAAATCTAATCAGACATCTGGTCTGCCAGGTAAGAAATACAAATTAAAAGAAAAGAGAAATCATCATCATCATTTAAGACTGATTATGCCTTTCAGTGTTCAGTCTGGAGCATAGCCCCCTTATAAAATTCCTCCATGATCCCCTATTCAGTGCTAACATTGGTGCCTCTTATGATGTTAAACCTATTACTTCAAAATCATTCTTAACTGAATCCTGGTACCTTCTCCTTGGTCTGCCCCGACTCCTCCTACCCTCTACTGCTGAACCCATGAGTCTTTTGAGTAACCTTGCTTCTCCCATGCGTGTAACATGACCCCACCATCTAAGCCTGTTCACCCTGACTGCTACATCTATAGAGTTCATTCCCAGTTTTTCTTTGATTTCCTCATTGTGGACACCCTCCTGCCATTGTTCCCATCTACTAGTACCTGCAATCATCCTAGCTACTTTCATATCCGTAACCTCAACCTTGTTGATAAGGTAACCTGAATCCACCCAGCTTTTGCTCCCATACAACAAAGTTGGCCGAAAGATTGAACGGTGCACAGATAACTTACTCTTGGTACTGACCTCCTTCTTGCAGAAGAGAGTAGATCGTAGCTGAGCACTCACTGCATTAGCTTTGCTACACCTCGCTTCCAGTTCTTTCACTATGTTGCCATCCTGTGAGAATATGCATCCTAAGTACTTGAAACCGTCTACCTGTTCTAACTTTGTTCCTCCTATTTGGCACTCAATCCGTTTATATTTCTTTCCCACTGACATTACTTTCGTTTTGGAGATGCTAATCTTCATACCATAGTCCTTACATTTCTGATCTAGCTCTGAAATATGACTTTGCAAACTTTCAATCGAATCTGCCATCACAACTAAGTCATCCACGTATGCAAGACTGCTTATTTTGTGTTCTCATATCTTAATCTCACCCAGCCAGTCTATTGTTTTCAACATATGATCCATAAATAATATGAACAACAGTGGAGACAGGTTGCAGCCTTGTCTTACCCCTGAAACTACTCTGAACCATGAACTCAATTTACCATCAACTCTAACTGCTGCCTGACTATCCATGTAAAGACCTTTAATTGCTTGCAAAAGTTTGCCTCTTATTCCATAATCTCGTAGAACAGACAATAACTTCCTCCTAGGAACCCGGTCATATGCCTTTTCTAGATCTATAAAGCATAGATACAATTCCCTGTTCCACTCATAACACTTCTCCATTATTTGCTGTAAGCTAAAGATCTGGTCCTGACAACCTCTAAGAGGCCTAAACCCACACTGATTTTCATCCAATTGGTCCTCAACTAATACTCTCACTTTCCTTTCAACATTACCTGAGAAGATTTTACCCACAACGCTGATTAAAGAGATACCTCTGTAGTTGTTACAATCTTTTCTGTTTCCATGTTTAAAGATTGGTGTGATTACTGCTTTTGTCCAGTCTGATGGAACCTGTCCCGACTCCCAGGCCATTTCAATTATCCTGTGTAGCCATTTAAGATCTGAAATTCCACTGTATTTGATGAGTTCCGACTTAATTTCATCCACCCTAGCTGCTTTATTGCACTGCAATCTATTGACCATTTTCTCCACTTCCTCAAATGTGATCCTATTTCCATCATCATTCCTATCCCATTGTACCTCGAAATCTGGAACATTACTGATCGTATTTTCACCTACATTGAGCAACTCTTCAAAATATTCCCTCCATCTGCCCAAGGAGTCCACAGGATTCACCAGCAGTTTTCCTGACCTGTCCAAAATACTCGTCATTTCCTTCTTACCTCCCTTTCGAAAACTGCTAATTACACTCCAGAATGGTTTTCCAGCAGCTTGACCCATAGTCTCCAACCTGTTTCCAAAGTCTTCCCAAGATTTCTTCTTGGATGCTGCAATTATCTGTTTGGCTTTGTTTCTTTCTTCAACATAACTTTGTCTGTCTACCTGAGTTCTAGTATGTAGCCATTTTTGATATGCCTTCTTTTTCCTTTTACAGGCTGCCTTGACTGTGTCATTCCACCAAGCTGTTTGCTTCATCCTACTACTACATTGTGCTATTCCTACTACTACTGTTCCAAGACATTCTTTAGCCACTGTGTCCCTGTACCTTGTCCATTCCTTTTCCAATGACTGTAATTGACTACATTCAACTAACTGGTACATTTCTGAGATCACTGTTATGTACTTGTGCCTGATTTCCTTATCCTGAAGTTTCTCCACTCTTATACTCCTACATATGGACCTGACTTCCTGCACTTTCGGCCTCACAGTCCCAATTTCACTGCAGATTGAATAATGATCAGTGTCATCAAAGAATCCCCTGAATACACGTGTGTCCCTCACAGCCTTCCTGAATTCCTGATATGTTATTATATAGTCAATGACAGATCTGGTTCCCCTGCCTTCCCAAGTATACCTGTGAATGTTCTTATGTTTAAAAAAGGAGTTTGTGATTACTAAGCCCATACTGGCACAGAAATCTAAGAGTTGTTTCTCGTTCCTGTTGGCCTCCATATCCTCTCCAAATTTACCCATAACCTTTTCATACCCTTCTGTTCAATTTCCAATCCTGGCATTAAAATCACCCATGAGCAGAACACTGTCCTTGTCCTTTACTCTAACAACTACATCACTGAGTGCCTCATAAAAACTATCCATCTTATCTTGATCTGTCCCTTCACAATGCGAACATACTGACACAATCCTAATTTTCTTGCTAGACACTGTCAAATCTATCCACATCAGTCATTCGTTTACATACCTTATTGCAACTATGCTGCGTTCCATTTCTTTCTTGATGTAAAGCCCTACACCCCATTGTGCTATTCCTGCTTTGACTCCTGACTGGTAGACCTTGTATTCTCCCACTTCCTCTTCTTTCTCACCCCTTACCCAAATGTCACTAACCACTAAAACATCCAGCCCCATCTTACTTGCAGCCTCTGCCAGCTCTACCTTCTTCCCAGTGTAGCCGCCATTGATATTAATAGCTCCCCATCTCATTACCATTTGTTTGTCAAGTCGTATCTTAGGAGTCCCTGGTTTGTCAGTTAGAGGTGGTACTCTGTCACCTCCAAAGGTCCGAGGCATTTTGCTCTGATTGTTGCCAGCATCATATTTAAAGTACCAGGGAAGCAGGTTGCTAGCCTTACTTGCCCCGAGTCCCATTGAGTTTTACCCCTAACGGTTGAGGGACTAACCGGTGGATTTGGTAGTCTTTGACGTATGAGCACAAAGGTGACCATGACTCAGAATATGTCCGAGATGCCCAGCCTTATTCCAAAGTAACTGATATCCCGACTGTCGGGACCACTTACTTGGCCACTCATACGTTGCCCATGGTTCATGAACTAGGACATGACTACAGGAACCTACACCATGAACCACAGAATGAAACGAAGAAAAAAAATTAATGAATGTTTGCAGCAAGAGCTAGGAGAAAGGAGGAAAAAGAGAACCAATGTTTTTCTGTGAAACATGCAAGACGAAGCCTGGACTTCATCCAAAAGATTATTTTAGGAAGTATCATGTAGAAAAATTATAAACAACCATAAACAGACACCAATGTGTAGTTTGAAAAACTAGTGTGAAAAATAGTGTAATTGTCAAGTGGTCTCATATTGCATTTAATTTTTTTTAAACAATAACCCATAATGCCTTACATCCTTACATTCACAAAATAAAGAAGAGTTGGGGATGCATAAAATAAATAAGAGTTGGGGAGAATGAAATGTATAGACAAATTGTATTGGAAAGGGCTAATATCCATATCATATGTGAGGTAGCAGTACGTTCTCTCATTATGCCATAGTGTCATTTGGTACGCCTTACAGCAGTGTCGCTACAACAAAAGAAATCGGCATTGAAATCTTATATCTACATCCTTGAATGAACATCAGCATTAACCAAAAGAACCCTCTATCCTCACTCTCAGCACAAGTCAAAACAGCAAGGTACTGAAATTGAAAGTTGCCTCCATTAAACAGACATTGCAGATATAGCTGTGGTGGACAGCTATAATTCAAAATTGTAATAGACTATCATCTGTTAATGGAAAAGTCAACCAAAAACACAAAGCAAATCTCAAACCACCAGTTTATAGTAAATTCAAGTAAGAGTGCAGCACTGAGGAAGTTGTCAATGGTACCTTAGGGGCCTCGAGATGACTGGATGTTTGTGTTGTCCTCATCATTTCATCAGCATCCAGGAAAGTGGCAGAATTGGGCTGAGCAAAGGTTGGGAAATTGTACGGGCACTGATAACCACACAGTTAAGTGCCCCACAAACCAATCATCATCATCGTCATCGGTACCGTAGGAACCACAGCCAAACAAGGTGTACCTGAACACCTTCAGCCAAATGAAACAAAATTTTCAATGCAAAACAAATGAGTGAACTATTTAACCTGCATTTTTCAAAGATTGTTCATAATCTAGCATCAGGACTCACTGGAAGAGCAAAATCATACAAAACTATTTTTCTAACACCAGGCAGGTCAATTTTCATGACACCAGTAACTGAACAAGAAGTCTTAAAAATCATAAGAGCCAAAAATCATCATAGTCACATGGAATTGATGGTATCCCAGATTGCTTATTACAGAACATTTGTCTGGAAATTGTCGCACTCTAAGTAATGTGATAAATGACTCAATAAGCAGAGTGTGTTTCCCAGAAGTAATAATGAGCTCTGACTCAGCTATGCAACTGAAGTAGGAGATTAATGAAGAAATGAAAGGCTTTTTTCTCCTGACTACATGAGAATAAATTGTAGCTAAACACAAACAAGACAGCACATATGTTCTTCTATTCATCCCAAAATTATAAAATTGACAATTTTAAGAAGTAAAAGAGACGTTTGTGGGAGTGTATTCTGAAAACTTTGTATCATGGGCTTGTACACTCAATAATATGCCATCCCTATATTGGGGGGGGGGGGGGGGGGGGGGTTACTCTCAGAAAAATGGTCCTTATGTGAAGAATAAATAATAAAAATAATGAAAACTGAACCAATATGATCAGCCACCAATCCCATGTGCAAAGAAATTGGATGTATTACTAGTTCTCAGTATCTGTATTATAGAAACAGTCTTTTGTTAAGAACAAAAAAACCTTGATATTTTCATAATAAGTGGAGAAAAGGACAACCATAACACATGAACCAAGGCAAAGATTCTTCTGATGAGCTAAAGATTAAGCAGAACTCATGACGGAATGAGAAATATGGGCAGCCTACTCTTTGACATACTAGAAATAAAAGCAGTACTCTTAAGAAGAATGTAAAGGAATTGCAACATACTTTTTATTCTGTTGGATGGTACTGGAAGGCAAACTTGCGTTATTTATGTGACCCCATCCTCTCCCCCACATAATTTAAATCTCAAGAAAACCATCTTCTCAAAATATTATGTACACAGTGGTCAACAGTTCACTTAATTGCATTTTGTATTTGTATCTTGTTGTAAGCATTAGTATTGTAGTTGTCCTATATTGTGTACGGCTGTATATTATAAGATGCACAGAACAAATAAATAAAACTGTATGTGTTTTATATTCTGTAGATGTATTAGTATGTAGTTTTTGCATATCATTATAAACATGGTGTGTTTCATCTTTCGATATTTCATAGCTACTGCCATTTTCAGCACAATATTTATGCAGAATTGTTATGTTTACTTTTATTTATGAGTTGTTTAAGGTTAATAGTACTTTTTATTGTTGCAACTACTGATTACGTTTTGTTGTTGGAAGTGCACTATCTTCTTATATAAACTTTTTACTGTTTATTTACCTTCTTATCATCTGTATCATATCTTTGTGGAAACACAGTGTATGGTTTGTGGGTTCAGTAAATGATATCTAGTAAACCCTGCTCGGGAAAAGATAGTCTTTGCAAGAAGGTGCAGAGTGTGTGGCGAGAAAAGAAAGGAAGGAAATCACCTAAATAAGCTTGTCTTGTTCTGTAGGATATATTAGTGAAAAAAAGTGGTATAAGTGTTTACAGAGATAAGAACTCTATGAAAAAACATAACAAGAGAGAAGACGAAAAAAATTAAGAGATACTGTGGTCCAGTAAATACATATATAGTGGTTTGTGTAACGCACACATAACTGGATGACTCTGTGTCCCCCCCCCCCCCCCCCCCCCCCAAATCCCCCTCATTCCCAACTATCCCTCTACCTCTCTTCCAAGAGCAAAAATTGAATTCCACTCAAGTTAATTTTTCTCAAAAAATAAAATGAGTTTTTGTCATGAAATGTAACAGATTTACTATTCGTAAACATTGTTAAAATACTTAAAACAAGAAGAGAGTGTCTAACAATAAAATGTTAATAGTTGGCTTATAGTTATTATCTTGACACCATTAAAATATTTCCATATAAATTACAGAGGTGGAACGACTGGAGGAAGAGCAACATAAGAAGGCAGAAAAGCCAAAAAGGAAAGGAAGTGCTCGCCGAAGTTGTAAGTATTTCTAGACATATACATCTCTCTCTCTCTCTCTCTCTCTCTCTCTCTCTCTCTCTCTCTCTCTCTCTCTCACACACACACACACACACACACACACACACACACACACACAGTGATTATTTAGGAAAAAAGTATGTGTGATAGGAACAAAGCACTTGTGTTGCAGATGGAATACCTACATGATTTTGTACTGAAATAAGGGTCTAGGTTCTATTATAGTAAAGCTTATTGAAATGCAAAACATGAAACTGTTTTGGGGTAAAGACAGTCTCATCAGGAGTTAAGAGCATAGTGATTGACCTCTTACACTAATGAGAGCTTATCAAGTAATTGATATTTCCACTGATTTTTGTGTATCTGGCCTTTTAATGTTGAGTATTGATACTTCATAAAGAGATGTGGGCTAAGATAACTTGAGCAATTACTAATCCCTGCTCTCTTTTTTATTTGTCCAATATTTAAGTGTTAATGGTGTCTGAAGATAAACTGTGTACTTCAGTAACATGGACTGATGAGATAGAGATTCCAGATGTTGGCTTCAGTGAATAATGAGAAATAAATTATTGTATGTCAGAGAGATCATAAATAAACAAAAGTCAGTGGAGGAAAGCAAGCAAAATTATTTGCAAGTACCTCCAGGGGTTTGTAAGACGGCTGCATGAAAAATACAAGATATACAGAAGTGTGTAACTCATTGCTAAGATGCTCAGTATGGACACCATTTACAACACAACAAACATCGATATGATGATCAGATTCTTGTGATGCATCTCCCAACATCAGCAACTGCATTATCTATCATTTATGGAACCCTTCTTATTAACCCCTCAGGGCCGCTCAAGAGTTCTTTTGTGAGTATGTGCATGGCAAACATGGAACCACAAGCAATTGCAACACCAACATCCTTTTGATGTGCTGCAACCTTTCATCTCTGGCTATCCTACCTTGTCTTACTCTCTTCCTCACAATGGCAACCTTTGATGTCAGCCAGGCTATTCCCTAGGTTTTGCTTTCATTTCTCTGAATATTCATTCATTCATCAGCTTTTGGCTGAAGTAACTGTTGGTGCCCTTCTGGTTTTGACTTTCGTTCTCCAAATTTTTTTCTATAGTGTCGACTGATGGGGGAAGAACACCTTAAATAGTGCCTACTGCCTGTAGTGTTAAAGATCATCTGTGCACAATACCAGTGAAAGCTCACATATTCTCTTCAAAACCAACATGGTAGTCAAACTGCTGTGGTGTGTTAATTATGTACCCTTTCAGTTCAGCTGTCTGACAACAAAGGCACCTTATTGCTGATGTTCGAACTGCTAGCTCCCCACACCTGCCAAGTAGAAGATGCCAATCGTCCTGGGACATCAGGACTCCCGGCAACAACCAGTGTGCTAGATGCCCTTTGTGTGTGTGTGTGTGTGTGTGTGTGTGTGTGTGTGTGTGTGTCTGTCTGTCTGTCTGTCTGGCATTTGTGAGGAGAGCTCTTGATTGCAGTAGGTGGCATCAGACCCGACATTTTGCACATGAAATATATTAAATTACACCGAAACAATGGCTGTTCTAATCCAGTCATCTTGTTAGATGGATATAAAAATTTCTGTGCAGTTGTAACCAACTGCTTTCCTTATCCTGGATGCCCCATGGGAAGAGGGACTAGCCAAATGGGTGGGAGTGAAACAATTTATCCAATATTTAATATGTGCTTGAACTGGTGGGGATACTTTGACTGCAACACAGTCATTATTATTTGTGTAACACACTGAAAATAAATTTGGAAAAGTTGAGGCATTGGGAAATATGCGCAATGTATCACTATTGATTAAAGCTTCGTTTGCTGCACAATCTACAGCTCTCAAGTCATGTGAATGTCTGGGTAACATACCAGTGACAATTGCCCCGTACAAAATATGATCACAGTTGTGATCACAATTAAGTTGTTAATTTTTATTTTTAGATGACTGGTTTCGATCTTCTAAAAGATCATCATCAGATCTACATTCTGTGATGACAGAAGGAATCACTTGCATGGAGAACATGCCTGGCCAGACGGACTTGCTCCACGCCAGCGAAACCTACTGCCATCAAAGAATGTAGATCCGCTGATGGTCTCTTAGAAAATTGAAACTGGTCATCCAAAAATAAAAATTATCAACTTAAATGTGATAATGAGTGTGTTCATTAAATATGTTATAAAATTAATAGATAGCTGTTTGTCCTGGAACAATGTAATAAACAATTTTAAAAAGCTTTATCTTAGCCTTTGAAGGACTGAAAGTTAGACTAGTCCTCCTGCAAAAAGTTAGTCATTGTGTACAGTGCTGATGTGAAACCTTACGTCCCACCACCTATGAGGTACTTCCAATGCTTACACTTTGGTTGTATGATGTCACACTGCATAGAGTAGCCAAAATGATGCAACTGCAGATGATCATTCCATGAAGGTAATCTTTGTGAACAACCACCTTTGTGTGTCAATTGCACAAAACACCATGCTCTGCTTTCATAAAAAAATGCCTACATACTGTTTATAGGATGACTGTTTGTGTGAAAGTCTGTTGTCACTTGTACTGTGTCGTGGTGAGATCCTATGCTAACCTGTTAATAAGACTCCAGCACTGCCTTTACAATTAGCAACACCTCATTTCCAGTACAAGTAGAAAGTTAAATTTTAATCCAGGATTATTTATTGCATTTACATCCTCATGGCTGCATGCAATTAATGCATCTGCTGTGGTAATACAGAAGGACCAGGTGTAAACAATCAGTATGTGCATAAAATGTCAAACTGCTATGACTGCAATTAACTGTTACTGTCAGTAAAATTAAGGTGCATTGGTAATGGTAAATTGATATTATGTGTTGGAACTAGTATATTCTCTGATAATAAATATTGATTAAATAAACCCCATGCCCCTGCCACTTGTTAATTACGAACTCTAACTCATTTATACAAGATGTTGGTGTGGTAATCGGTACATCAGCAAATCATATAGGAATTATTTTCATGCAATATTATGCAAACTATTAAAGTATCAAATAGGACAACTGAAGTTTCCAATACATTAAGATTTTTCTTTGCTTCTCTGTGCAAGATAACTTCGGCAACTGTTGGTCTCTTATAACAGACAAATGCCATTGATTGGTGAGATACTCTACAACAGATAATGTCAAATTATTTCATTAACGTCAGCTCACACTTGTATCCTAAATTAAATTTAATTATAAAGCAAAACTCGGCCTCTTCAGGTGTTTGACGCGTGTTCCCAGTAACAGTCCCTATTTGAAATGTCTCTCTTCACCCTAACACACAATGGAATATCGTCAGCTTTTGAGTTTATTGGGTGCGCTAGGGTACTAAACTATCCACACTATTTACAATCACATATTCGTGGGATACAATAGCTGTATTCTCTCAAAGTATACACTGTGCAAATTCTGGTTTGTGGCTGTTATCAATTACCAATCGAGACTATTTCTCATTGGCATATACCCAATATATGTTACACCATTAACCAAGTAGTTCATATTAAAACCTCAGCAATAACAAGTGCAAAATGCTCAATTACCTTTGAGTGTGTGTCATGTACCAGTTACAAAATTATTGCATAGACTCAATTACCTTAGATTCTGTATAACTCTAAAACCACCAAATATAGGCATAAAGACTATCAATGTTATGTGTGCACCAGCATAACCACATATCGCAACTAATAGTCCAGTTTCATGACTGATTACAACTCCTCTAAGCATCCAACTTTTCGAAACATAGAACACTGCTTCTAAAATTCCTGCATCAACTTTTGCCCAGCATGATAACTCATCACTTATTGCTTCCGGGACCCCTAACACGTAATAATCATGCCTTCATAGTGATAACTGTAACATCTACCACATGAAGTGTTGTAGCTAAACTTTTCAAAAACTTATGACCAGAAAATCTAAAACTGACTACCTTCACAATGTACCCTGATCCTCTCTCGAGGAACAAAATCTATTGTAGGCAGACACACTACAAAACTTGTATTCAATAACCCATCAGATTAACTAACTGATCAAAATTCCCAACAACATCGAAGTCGATATCTCGGATCAAACCAGTTCATCGACACTATTCCCTACAAACTAACTGTTCGTGAACTCGGCTAAATCACCGATCATCTGTCTCTCTCAGGTGACTGTTACACGCGATGTCTAAATGGTGACTTTCCTCTACACCATCTCAAACAGAATTGACTGTTTATCCCATATTGACCATAGGGGAACCAATTTTTTAACAGTTATATTACAATTCCATTGCTTTTAAACAATTAAATATTTATTCTTCTGCAGCCTCCGCTGTGTCGTGTAGTGGCCAGCTAGATGAGATGGAATCTCTGGAGCAGTCACCTATTGGCTTCTGCTGCCAGTGCACAGAGTGTCTTTGCCACAACTTGCTCATACTTTTAAGCATGGAATTTGTTCACTTTTCAACAACATATTGACAAAAATGATATAGTTACATAACATTAATAAAGTTACAACAATCTTCATCGTTTTAACATCTTTCCAACTTATAAATTGATATGTTGAAATGACAAAGGATAGACCTGTGCAAGAAACCCAGGCTGTGGAGGAGGAGGAGGAGGAGGAGAATCGGGACAAGGCTACTCCGTTGGCTCTGGAAGTGCCAGATCCCCCATGCCATCGTATTCTGAACTGATACTTATTAATATGTTCTCATCCCAATCAGCAATAGGCAGTGATCCTGGAACATGACTGGCCCTCCTGGCTCCTTTACACCTAACCTGAAAACCCGTAAGATGATAATTCAGTCGAACTGTAATTGCTCTGACTGTCACCTGCTGGAACTACAACACATTATTTCCTCTTCTTCTGCAGCTTGCATTGCTATACAAGGAACATGCTTCACTGATGACCATTCTCCATTGCTCCGTGGCTATTGTGCATTCTGTCAGAACCATGGTTGCCCTCAGAGAGCATCTGGAGAGTTCTTTATATTGGTTCGCACAGATCTCATCAGTGAGTGGATTCCTCTTCATACCATTTTGGAATCAGTAGCAATGCAGGTGCAAACGATCATCATATGCAACTTTTACTTACCTCCAAGCAAGTCACTTGCTTACATTGAGTTGGCCACTTTAATTCAAAAACTCCCCCCTCCCCCTTTTCTCCTGCATGTGTACTGCAGTGTAAACCAGCCCTTGTGGGGGAGTATCACTACATCTGGAATGGGCCATCTACTTGACTACCTGTATTTCCTCAGTGATGGTAATACTTTCTACTTCAGTGCCACTCAAAGCTCCTTTTCAGCTACTGACCTAATAATATCTTTCCCCCAGTCTTATAGCTTTGCTACATTGTCGCCAGATCAACTACCTATTTGTCAGATTGCATCGACGAGGCTGTGCAAAGTGTCTCTGATGTGATCACCTATGCCACTGGAACTGCTATTCCCCTTTCTACATGTCCCCTCTATCACAGGCTGATACCATGGAGGACCAAAGACATTGCAGCAGCTGTTCAGGATTGCCAGAGAGCCCTGCAGTGTTTCAGGTGACACTCTTCGTAGACAAACCTTCTCACTTTTAATTGACTTCATGCTAATGCTCACTGTCTAATTGAGTGAAATAAGAAGGAATGCTGGGTGCGCTATGTCACCTCGCTGGGAATGTACGCCTCTCCATCAAAGGTATGGGCCGAGCTCTGTAGTCTTCTGGGCTGTCAAAGATCCACAACTGTACCTGGTCTGTTCCTTCATTATGGTCTCTGTACTGGCTCTTTCGCTTTTGCTGAACATCTTGCGATCCATATTGGGGTGGATTGGCATTCTGTTCTTACGTCATTTCAACATATTAATTTATAAGTTGGAAAGATGTTAAAGACTGCCGAATTATATAATGAGCTTTACACTGATTGGAAACTGCTTCAAGTTCTTACCGCATCTCACAATATGGCCCTCAGCCCTTATGCCATTCACAATCAGGTGATACATCTGACTGTTACCCAATGGCTCTATCTCCTGAAGGTCAGGTTGATTTGGCTGTCTTACCTTCACAATGGAGAGATAGTGTTACTGTTCCAGTCATTAAGCTGGAGAGTTACCTGCTGATTAGGCCATCAGCATGTTCTGCAAACTGCTTGAAAGGATGGTTGCCCACCAATTACACTGGGTTCTCGAATCGCAGAGCCTTTTGTCCCACTATCAATGTGATATCTGGGAGGGATGATCCACAACCTACCATCTGGTTAAGTTAGAAACTATGGAAGTTAACCAGTTTGTGATCATGGGGTCCCCCCAGGTGATATGTTAGCTCAGGGGCCGTGGCCTCTTTCCAAAGCACTTCTTGCAGAGACAGCTCATAGACTGCAGTGCCACTGGTGGTGAGGGCTGGAGATAGGGATCAATCTCCAACAGCTCCAGGTCACTGTCAGAGTCTGTTACTACAGAAAAGGCAATCCGACAGGCTTTTTCTAAATTCCAGTACCTCGTTGCAGTCCTTTTTGATGTACATAAGGCAGACAACATCGCCTAGCACCCTCATATTTTACTTATCCTTCATGACTGGGGCTTTCAAGGCTTTCTACCAATATTTATTTCTCAGTTTTTACCCCACTGATTCTTCCGGATTAGAGTTGGTACTTCACATGGCTCTTCAAGGGTCCAAGATAACGACATCCTGCAGGGCGCCATGCTGAATGTCACACACTTCCTCATTGCGATAAATGGGCTAGTGACCACTGTCATGCCACTGGTCAATCCAGTGCCATGTCGGTGACTTCTGCATTTGGTGCAGCTTCAACTCTGTTGCCTTGGCTGAATGCCAGCTCAAAGCAGCCGTCAGTGAGCTCTTTCCCACTGTTTCCAGTTCTCTCCTGCAAAAATGTGGATCATGTATTTTTGTTGTAGTACCAACGCCCATCCTGATCCAGAACTCTACTTGGGTACCCAGTGCTAGGATTTTGTTAGACTGTCCTGATATTTGGGACTCCTCTTTGACAAGAAGCCGACTTGGCTCTCCTATATTCATCAACTAAATACTAGCTGTATGTGCAACCTTAACACTCTCTGCTTCTTTGTCTACACCTCTTGGGGTGCAGTCATGCTATTTTCCTTCGTATCGACTGGGATCAGATCCGATCCCATTTGGACCATAATTGCCAAAGTTGGTCGCTCGGCGAGGTCTGTCCCAGTCCAGTTCTACAGGCCACTGGTGCCTTCCTGACTATTCCTTTCGACAGTCTCCTTGCCCGACGAGGATCTTCCCTCTTCAGTTTTGATAACACTAACTTTTGCTCACCTATGCAATTGCCATTTCACAATTTCATTATCACCCAAGCTATCCTATTCTTTTTGCATTCGAGGGGTATCGATCCTGACACTCGCTCTTGATTGGGATTACTAGTTGGAATGCACGTCACGGCCCTCTGCCAGGACCTCCACCTATCCTCCTTAGATTGCACTCCTTGGAATTTCTCGCACATGTCACCTTGGTTGGTATCCATGCCATTAATTAGAAACAGCCTATTTCAAGGACCTAAAGTTTCACTTGTCCCCACATCTTTTCAGTGTCTGTTCCTTTCAGTTCTTTAGGAGTATCAGTGTGCCACCATCTTTTACACTGATGGTTCTAAAGCCAGGGATAGGACGGGTTGTGCTTTCACACCTTCCAGCAGTCAGGAACTCCAATCATTGCCAGCAACGTGATGTGTTTTTACTGTAGAACTAATGGCCATTAACTGCATATTAATACTTGTTGATTCAGTGAGCAGTCTCCAGGCCACTGACTGATGTTACTCATGTCACCCTTTGATTTTTGCTAAACCGTCTGAAATTAATCATGCCCTGAGTCACATTGGTCTCCCAGGGAATGGACTGGCCAACCATTGGGATATAGAATTGGTTATAGAAATGGTTAATTGCCCCTCTCAGTTTTCTTTGACGATCCTATGCAAGCATTTGCAGGTGCAGCTAAGGCCTCTGCTCACTCTGAGATGGAACAATATCTGATGGGCTACTGTGTCCTCTAACAAATTCTGCACTGTCAAGGAGACTAATGCTGCCTGGCAGTCCTCATCCTGTTCCTCTCAGAAAAAAATCCACCTTTGTGTATCATCTTTGCATCAGTCACACCAGACTGACCCATAGTTTTATTTTATGTAACGAGCCATCCCCAAATTGTGGTTGTGGAGCCTTGCTGACAGTTACTCATGATCTAGTGGAATGCCCACTCCTTCTGGCTCTCCATGCTTCCAAATTCTTTGCATGTCATGTTGGTGGACAACTCATGGACAGTTGTATGTTGGTGTATGGCCATTGAACTGGTTCTCTGTTTTCTCCATGACGGTAGTTTTTATTCTCAGATGCAATGTTTTAAACTACCTTTAGGACAGGGGAGTGAAAAGGGGGGGGGGGGGCATGTTGGGGCATCTCATGCCACATGCTGGGTCAGGACGACCATTGATTCTGCCTCCTTTGCCTGCTCCTCACCATAGCTCCTTCCCTCTGCCTTAATTATTTTTAAGGGGTTTGGCTCTTTTTCTCCTGCACCTTGTTTCCCATTTTTAATGCTTAGCCTATAATGGGTTGGGACAGCTGTGGGGGGGTGGGGGGGCTGCACCATTTGCATTCAGAACTCCCATCGCCCGTGTGCGGCCCTAACTGTTTCTCTCACCTTGTTGTATTATTAATGGTCCAGCTGATGGCCATTACATTTTAACCTTTTCCTTTTTACAGTTTGCGTCTCTTGACTAGAAAGCAATCTTTACCCTGTAATTGTCTTCATCCATAATCAGGTTGGCAGGAGTCAGTTGCAAGAGGGGTTTCTCTCAGCATGACCGAGCCCTGGAAGACCACTTGTCTGTTCTAACCTTCATACCAATTCAATCCGTATACGTTTACTACTCCATAATTTGTTTTTCAGCTCTGGCATCAGTATTGCTTTTAGTGCTTCACTTTTACCTCGCCTATGTACTAATCCGAGTACACACGTGGTGTACTCCAGATGAACAAACCCGTAACTGAAGGATTCATGACCTTGTTGTTTAGTCCCTTGCCTCCAGACAACCAATTAAGTGGCAGTGGAGACAGGAACACAAGACCTTTAACATAACCCCATAAGAAAAAAATCAAGTGCAGTTACGTGAGGTGACTGTGGGGGGTACAGAAGAAGGTGAGAGCTGCAATAGGAAGCACAGCAATCCGGTGCAGAGGCAGGTCAGCATTGAGGTAACCATGAAAGGTTGGAAAAAAGTATGTTGGAGCACAGTCTTGTTTTAAATTAAAGTCTCTACAGTATTGCTGTAATTGTGGCATAAGTCAGCTTTGGGAGGTAGATGAAACTAGCTATAGTTTCCTCCTTTTTGTCTGTAAACTTTTGAAGAGAACATTGCACAAGAGACATTAACTTTAAGTGAATCTTGAGTTGTTCCACAATCTCATGTGGATGTTCTGTTCCCAAGACATGTACATTGTGAAGATTCACCTTTTCAAACACATGAAATGTGACTTCAACACTGACAATCTACTACTGTGAAAAACCATCTTCCTTTAATAGCTGCTGCAAGCCATTGTTCATTGTTCCAATTAGTCAGCACATGTAACAACTGCAGCCGGTATGACTTTACATATAGACATTTGCAAAAAATGCACCAGACATTTGACTGTGATATGTGCAGTCCTGTGCTTGCAAGTGTCATCAATTTCTTTGGGCTCATGACAGATGGTACCTGCACACACACCACCTTCTCTGCTGGTGGTCCTGGCCGACCTGTTTTCTTCGCACCACATAAGCAGCCAGACTTGTGAAGTGTGTTGTACCACCTCTATGGATTGTTGTGTCTGCTGGAGCTTACGCCTGAGATTTGGTATTAAACTCTCACTGAACCATCATAATTAACTCACATTTAGTGGATTCAAGGAGACATAACACACACGTCACCCCATTGTATGCTGTGTTCCCATGCGGTGTGCTCTGCAGCTACACCACAGCATGAAATACAAAACAAAACTTGGAGAGATACTCTTTCCACTGATGTGTGTCATTTTTCTGTATGCCTTGCAGTTTTTGCATATTCATCTCCTGAAATACTGCATGTCCTTATGAATAACCTTGCATTTCAGTTACTTTTCCTGCCTGTGTGTAATTCAGTAGATTGTTTTAGTTTCGAGTGTATTCTAGTATTTACTTTTTTTTAAGTATGTGAACTTTGCTTATTTTTTTATATTTGACTCACACTTTTTGCTTATTTTTCTCATTTTCTTTCATTTCTGTATATACAGGTTCATTATTTGCAGTGCTTGACTCAACAGATAGAGGAGAGGTGAGATCTGAAGGAAAGAATCTTGTAAAGAGGAAAATTAAAGAGAAACCAGTCAAAAGGAAGTCTGATAAGCCTAAAGACTCAGAAGAAACTCACCATAAGAAAAAGAGAAAAGCTGACACTAAAAAGGCTCCTCCTGAGTATACACTTGAAAGTGATGTTAATAATTCGAAGAGAAGAACAGATGACAAAGGGACAACTTCGGAGTGCAAACCTGATGGTGGTGATAGTAATCCAGTGAATGGACATGTTGACAGTGAGACTAATGTACCTGAGGCCACCTGTTTAATGAATCGAGTCAGACCGACGAGGTCTGGCAGAATACCACGGCCACGGATTTTTGAGGATTTCATGACTGAAGACATGGAAGAAATATATGAAGAGACTGAGATTACTGAAATCTGTGATCGTACTGAGATTACTGAAATATGTGATCGTGTGACTGTGGAGGATATATGCGATTCTGAGCCTGTAGGAGATGATAATCCAAGTGATCATGAGGAATTGGTAGTGTCAGAGAATGCCATGGTTAATGAAGATTCAGTGGCCTCATATGACAGTGAAAATGAGCAAAACTTTGTGATTGCTGAAGATGCATTGACTGTGGAGCAGAATCAGGTGAATTTGGGTAGTGTTTATTCCAATGTGAAACCTGGAACATTAATTGTTTTGGCTACAGAATCGCCAGACAATCCAGGACATCAGATATATAGGGTGTTCATGGTATCAAATAATAGTCAAACAATGCCAGTGTCTGTTGCAAATAACCAGGCTTCACCTGCTGATACTACTAATTCTATAGAAACAGGCACCTCAACAGACTCAGTTGTTCCAGAGAGAAGTACAAATGACTGCAACAGTCTACAAATGAATGCTGAGAGTAGCAGCTAGTCTTTATATATCTATTTGATATTCTGTTGAATGTAATGTTTTGATGCATTATAGCTGTTTTTGTTGTTATGATATATTGTATATGTTTGTTTATACATATGATCTGAGACAGTATTGTAATATTTATGCTGAGATATTTGTTGAACAATGAAAAGAATATATATATTATTTGACTATCATGCTCTCCTTTCCTTCTTTCATTTGTTTAAGAAATAATATATGAATACAGTGTCCTGTGCCATCAAAGACGAGCATGTACGGTGTGCATGTGATTTGCAATATGAAACAAGTCTCTTATACTGATTCATGGCAGTCATCTTAAAAATAAATATAAGTTTTTCTGCTTTGAGACCATATAGTAATGTTACTGAGAAGTCACACACAGTTAAATGAGGATTATGTTGTTTCACATTTACAAAGATATTTCCAGATTGGTGATCTATTACATGTTAGTAATTGCTGCAAACACACATTGTTTTCTAACATTAAAATACAGACATGTGGGATATTGTATTTTAATTGAGAAATTAAGAGAATTTCTATGGTTCTTGTTTGAATGGAGGGACTGAATTAGTTATCAAAGGTTGCATGTGTCTACACATCCCTTAGTGCCTGAGGGATGCTCATTGGAAAACTATTGTTATAGTAGCACAAACTGATGTGTGCAATAAAGTGTCAGTAGAATTGTGCATTAAGCAAATTCTGGATCATGCCCAAAATGTTATATTTGATTTGTAAATCTCCAAAATTATGTAACATACAAACAAAATACTGTTATTAAATGTTAGATGTCTGTTTGTCATACATGAATGCAAGACACTGTAAGTTACTAGCTGAATTACAGTATTTAATTAAGACGTAATACTTGCAAAAACAAAAAAATAATAAATAAAAAAAATAAAAGGTGCCCATCAACAGCACTTAACAGTTGTGTATGAGTCTGTTAGTTCTGTGCCCCCCTCAGTTTAACATATATTTATGATAGTTTTTCTGTATTATAAAGAATAATTATTAATCAGTTTTGGCTTACCCTAAGGAAAAAAATTGCAGCAGTGTCAATACATTTGTACAACACACTTTTCAACTGACATAACATTCATTATTGCTGCTAATAGTGCTTTACTGTTTCAGTAACTTGAAACAATTTTTAGTCTGATAATATTCTAAATTTAAATTTTTGTCCATGTTGTAAATTATAAAAGGTAGCACTTTATTCTTTATGATGTAACTTCCCTACATATTGATTCCCGGCCAGGATGGGAATTTTCTCTGGCCGGAGACTGGATGTTTGTGTTGTCATCATCATCATTCGTGACAGTGGTTAAATTGGACTGTGTAAAAAATGGGACTTTGTTTAGGCGCTGATGACCACGCAGTTGAGCCCCCCAAAAACCACAGATTTGGAGTTATTATCTATTCTACTTTTAGAACTGTAATTCTGTATTTACTGTTCTAATCCATTTCATATTTTGTGTTTTTTTCCATTGTAAATGCAATAGCTTGCACATCAGTTTGTGTGTTGATTATGTAAAATATAATTAAATAAAAAAATTGGTAGCCATTTCACATACTATTCCAACAGTTCAAGTGTGTTGACACTTAAGGATGGTCACATTCATCACATTCAACATTATGCAGGCATTAAGCATACACTGCCAACTGGGTTTGCAATATAATACACCACAAAAAAGCTAAATATTCCTCACACAATATTTCGGGAACATTTGCTTTATCTTCATAGTATGTTGTGATGACCTTGCTTCAAACCAACACCAAGAACTTAATATAAAGATTTTAACGGCATGAACAGTTACAGGTCACACAACTTCACCATTATAAGTTATCTTTATGAGATGTGGCAGTGACTGACTTTCACCTCATCTTGTTCTTCATTAACATCATTGTAACATTTAATACACAGTCAGTTGTAATTAAAGTTGATCTTCCATTTCCACAGCTCTGCTGGCGTATTGCGCTGCCCATCAAAACCACTAATAGCAAGGGCACACAAACCCAGGGGCCAAGAAAAAAATATATTGTAGTCAGGTATTTTTCTTACAAGAAAATGATTTTTTAAGTTGGTATTTCGCAGGTCTTTAACAGTGTCGGAACTGGAACCTTTTTTTATGGCTACTTAAAAGTTGCCATTCATCTTCCAAAATATTAAGAATACTCCATACCCCTGGGTCTAGGCTGTCCCGTGCAAAGTATCATCTTCTGGCCCTTGACTGATAGCCAGTAACATCATCTCTGGCACACCAATTAATGTTGCCTAGGTTGTTTCGACAACGCTGCAGGAGTTTTGCTTGGAAGCCCTTACACTTCCTCCGTACAGTCCCAGTCTTTCCCCATGTGATTTCCATATTTTTGGAGATCTGAAGTAAGGCACTCATGGCTTTGGATGAAGTGGTGCGTGCCCAAGCGCACACACATTTTTCCATGAAGATATCGACCATCGTGTCTCATAGTGGTATAAATATATTAGCAGTTATAGTGATTACTTTCAAAATAATAAACAGTGTAGTTACTTTTTAACCATCCGTCTTGTTTTTGTTTGGCTGCCCCTTATACAAGTGCGTTACCATGGTGAATATGCCTGCTGGACACAGTGTTTGAAAGGAGATGCTGTCACATGATAATTGTGACACATGGAGAATAAAAGTCAAAGCACTACTCATCAGAAACGACACTTGGGTAGGCCTATAGGTATCTGCAAATGTGACATAACCTACAGAGGTTGATCAAGGTTAAGTGCTCACTGTTGCAAAAGCTGCATACAAATGGTGGCTAGTACCAGACAGAAAAGCAAAATCAGAGTTGATTTCATCCATCTCTCCCATCATGCTGAAGCTAGTAAGGAACTGCACTACATCATGTCAGGTGTGGCTTAAGTTTGAATCAATCTGTGCATCTAAAAGACCTATTGCAAAGCAGTTCTGCTCAAATGCCTCATGCTTCACAAAATGGTGTCACACATCATGGACAAGTTAGATGTCAGCATAAATGGTGGTTTATTGGCAACAATGTTGCTCTACTGTCATTCACATAGCTATGACAATTTTAGATAACAGTCTATGAGATATTGAGATGCTAAAAGTAAAATTCTGAGAAGAACACTACGTAAGGATTCAGAAAGACAGTAAAGTGTGAGTGCTGCAATTTTTGGTGAATGCTGCAATTTTTGTTAAATCAGGTAAACATTTCATGAACAAGCCAAAAAGTGCTCCGACAGTGACAAATCGGAACAAAAATCAAAATGGACAGAATGGGCTTAAATCCATGCACAAATGCAGCTTTCATAACAAGAAGGGGCACACAGAAGATGAGTGCTTTTCAAGAAGGAACAAAGTGCGCAAGCTGCAGACAATGTTGGCAAAGCTCATTGCTGTTCTGTGAATGAGCCTGCTCTGGAGTTTCCAACATTTTTTGACACATAGACAGTGGTCGTACATCGCACATGTGCTGAAATCCAAAAGTGCTCACTCATGTCAAAACGCAAGAGAATTTAATGCTGGTAGACCACAGTGCTAGGTAAGTAACACATCCATGGCCAGTCGCATCATCTCCATAACTCTGAAAAACACTTCCTACATGCTTAAACTCGGCACCAACCCCATTCCAGTCGTGAAGGTTGTGGACGACAATCACAAACAGGGTGGCCACCAAACCCTGAAAACTGGGAAAAAGCATTTAATTTGGAAAAAAAAAAAAAAAAAAAAACTGGAAAAGACCTCGAATTTCCACGGGAAACTTGGATTTTTATAATAATATTCATCAATTCATTTTCGTACATTAACACATTTTTAAATCAATTTATGGTCGTTTTAAGAAGCATTCAAATAATAGACCATATATTTCTACATTATCTGAGTATTTCCACTTTTATCCCCATGTCTTCTTCTATACGACTCGACGTAATTTCTTTCTCAATGGTGGCCCTCTATTCAAGAGACGCCATGTCATCGGAGCGTGCGTTTGTGCGAAATCGCAGCCTGAATTAAAGGCTTTATTTATCTACACTAAATTCTCTTATTTGATAAATGACCCACACACACCTATTTTACGACACCTCCCCAGTATGAGATCTGTTCATCACAGGTAAGGTTTTTCTTGTGTTGGAAAGTCTTTTCATTTGAGGACTTTGATAATTAAAACTTAGTACAATTTAGCACTAATGTTTTGTTAGTAATAATGATAGTTTCTGTGGATGACCTTACACTGGCAGTGTTAACTGTAAACGCAAATTCGTGTAGTCTTGGTAGCCATTTTTAACTGTAGACCAAAAAAAGATGTGAGCATAACCTAGACTGTGGTATAACTGGTTGGTGTATAGGCCTAGGCAGTGAGAGATAGCCAGCCAGAATCTACACGGAAAATTGGTATCTAGCGCTGCCAGATTCGTTCATGCGCATGTCTGTCTGAGTTGGAGTGGGGTAAACTTCACGTGATTCGTGTTTGTTTGTGGCGCGTTTTTCAATTGTTGCGAATCTATTGCAGTTCCCGCATTCGGCTATTTAACATTTACACTTTATTTTTAATAGTAAGGTAAGGTAAATCCTCCCACCATGGACCTTGCCGTTGGTGGGGAGGCTTGTATGCCTCAGCGATACAGATACCGTAGGTGCAACCACAATGGAGGGGTGAGAGGCCAGACAAATGTGTGGTTCCTGAAGAGGGGCAGCAGCCTTTTCAGTAGTTGCAAGGGCAACAGTCTGGATGATTGACTGATCTGGCCTTTTAACAATAACCAAAACGGCCTTGCTGTGCTGGTACTGCGAACGGCTGAAAGCAAGGGGAAACTACGCCCGTAATTTTTCCCGAGGGCATGCAGCTTTACTATATGATTAAAGAACCACAGGTTGTACAGAGTTTCAGGGAGAGCATAAGGGAACAATTGACAGGAATGGGGGGAAGAAATACAGTAGAAGAAGAATGGGTAGCTTTGAGGGATGAAGTAGTGAAGGCAGCAGAGGATCAAGTAGGTAAAAAGACGAGGGCTAGTAGAAATCCTTGGGTAACAGAATAAATATTGAATTTAATTGATGAAAGGAGAAAATATAAAAATGAAGCAGGCAAAAAGGAATACAAACGTCTCAAAAATGAGATCGACAGGAAGTGCAAAATGGCTAAGCAGGGATGGCTAGAGGACAAATGTAAGGATGTAGAGGATTATCTCACTAGGGGTAAGATAGATACCGCCTACAGGAAAATTAAAGAGACCTTTGGAGAAAAGAGAACCATTTGTATGAACATCAAGAGCTCAGATGGAAACCCAGTTCTAAGCAAAGAAGGGAAAGCAGAAAGGTGGAAGGAGTATATAGAGGGTCCACACAAGGGCGATGTACTTGAGGACAATATTATAGAAATGGAAGAGGATGTAGATGAAGATGAAATGGGAGATACGATACTGCGTGAAGAGTTTGACAGAGCACTGAAAGAACTGAGTCGAAACAAGGCCCCCGGAGTAGACAACATTCCATTGGAACTACTGACGGCCTTGGGAGAGCCAGTCCTGACAAAACTCTACCATCTGGTGAGCAAGATTTATGAAACAGGCGAAATACCATCAGACGTCAAGAAGAATATAATAATTACAATCCCAAAGAAAGCAGGTGTTGACAGATGTGAAAATTACCGAACTATCAGTTTAATAAGTTGCAGCTGCAAAATACTAACACGAATTCTTTACAGACGAATAGAAAAACTAGTAGAAGCCGATCTCTGGGAAGATCAGTTTGGAATCTGTAGAAATACTGGAACACGTGAGGCAATACTGACCTTACGACTTATCTTAGAAGAAAGATTAAGGAAAGGCAAACCTACGTTTCTAGCATTTGTAGACTTAGAGAAAGCTTTTGACAATGTTGACTGGAATACTCTCTTTCAAATTCTAAAGGTGGCAGGGGTAAAAAACAGGGAGCGAAAGGCTATTTACAATTTGTACAGAAACCAGATGGCAGTTATATGAGTCGAGGGACATGAAAGGGAAGCAGTTGTTGGGAAGGGAGTAAGACAGGGTTGTAGCCTGTCCCCGATGTTATTCAATCTGTATATTGAGCAAGCAGTGAAGGAAACAAAAGAAAAATTCGGAGTGGGTATTAAAATCTATGGAGAAGAAAAAAAAAATCTTTGAGGTTCGCCGATGACATTGTAATTCTGTCAGAGACAGCAAAGGACTTGGAAGAGCAGTTGAACAGAATGGTTAGCGTCTTGAAAGGAGGGTATAAGATGAACATCAACAAAAGCAAAACGAGGATAATGGAATGTAGTCGAATTAAGTCAGGTGATGCTGAGGGAATTAGATTAGGAAATGAGACACCTAAAGTAGTAAAGGAGTTTTGCCATTTGGGGAGTAAAATAACTGATGATGGTCGAAGTACAGATGATATAAAATGTAGATTGGCAATAGCAAGGAATGCGTTTCTGAAGAAGAGAAATTTGTTAACATCAAGTATAGATTTAAGTGTCAGGAAGTCATTCCTGAAAGTATTTATATGGAGTGTAGCCATGTATGGAAGTGAAACGTGGACAATAAATAGTTTGGACAAGAAGAGAATAGAAGCTTTCGAAATGTGGTGCTACAGAAGAATGCTGAAGATTAGATGGGTAGGTCACATAACTAATGAGGAAGTATTGAATAGGATTGGGGAGAAGAGAAGTTTGGGGCACAACTTGACCAGAAGAAGGGATCGGTTGGTAGGACATGTTCTGAGGCATCAAGGGATCACCAATTTAGTATCGGAGGGCAGCGTGGAGGGTAAAAATCGTAGAGGGAGGCCAAGAGATGAATACACTAAGCAGATTCAGAAGGATGTAGGTTGCAGTAGGTACTTGGAGATGAAGAAGCTTGCACATTGTAGAGTAGCATGGAGAGTTGCATCAAACCAGTCTCAGGACTGAAGACCACAACAATAGTAAGGTAAATACATCAGATGTTTATACACCACTATCGTAGGAACCTACCGTGAAATGAAATGAGAAGCGTTTAAGCAGTACAAAGACCAAACGCTAGTTTCTACGTCGTCGTAGCTGCGCAGATGCACAAACTTAAGTAGCTGTCTGGCTACTGTCTGCTTAACACCGAAAACCAGCTCCAACAAACAAAAGCGTACAACAGTTTCAAACTCTTGTTAACACACGTTTGGCGTTTTTATTTTTTATTGCAGACAAGCAATGTAAATGGATTCTGACTCAGAAGTTTGCCATTTGTTATGGTGGAAGATGATGTTTTGCTCTTTCAGAGTACATGATGAAACTATACACATGATGGCAAGAGAAAGGCAGACAGGAAAGAATGTTTAACTACCGAATATCTCGCGCTAGAATTGTGGAGAATTTTTTGGAATATTGTAAACAGTTTTTCGGTGTCTTAGAACAACTATGCACTTACGTCCTGAAAAAGCAACATTAGTGACTTCTGCAGACTGTGTCTTTGCACAGTTTTCTTAGAAGAAATAAAGAAAGTGCCACAGTTAACTTCCCACCTGGGAGTTTGATGTGGAAGAGCCAGAAACAGGTAGGGTTTCGGATGACAGTTGGAGGATATCTCCGCAAAATAAATGTCTTCAGAGAAAGTGAGGCAACACAGGAAGAACCGCAAGTTATATAAGGGATGAATATGCAATCTATTTTGTATCGGATGCTTGTAAAGTGAAACGGCAAGAGGAATATGAATAAATAATTATTGAGTGAAAAGACAAATGTAATTAAAAATTCCGAACAAAGCCCTTACAGCTTTAGTAATTAACAATGTAAACCATTAATTTTCAGACTACTTTGTATCAGATTTTTGACAAAATGATACAACAGAAATAGATAATTTTCCGTGAAAGTACAGTTATAATTACAAAATTTCCGACCAACAGTCTTAGTTTCAGTTACGCCAGTAAATGACATTTTACTTATGATTGTAAATATTTTTCTTCCTGGCTTGTTCACGCCTCCTAAATACTTCACACGCTCGTAAAATATCCATTTGGGAAGATAGAGCTCAGTTGTCCCAGACCCATTTTTAGTTTTGCGCATTTTACAATGCTCACGATTGAACTGTGTTTTCATATTTGTCCATTTCCTTTCACATTCCACCAGCAGTACACCAACTTTATCCAAAACTCGTTTCAGCAAATCTTTCCTTTTATATCTGTCTTTATATGCAGAATCAGAAGTATCCTCAGAGGTTTCATTTCAATTTCTAACAAAAACTGAATTGTTGGATTTGCTGACGACTCGTGAGCTGCCATTGTCGAAAGAAACACAGCAGACGAAGAAAGAAACAGCAAGTGACACGGCAAATGCGCATGCGCAAGTCACACAACTCTGCCGTCTTTTTGCTCACTGATCATAAACTACAAACTCGAGACAAAACTTCCCACAACTTGTCAACAACTGTTGACAACAGTTGAAAACTAAGTCAAACTTAAGAGTTGAGAACGGTTGTCAATTGAGTTTGTTGGAGTTGGTGCGAAAGTACCTTTTAACAAACCCATTGTTACACCAATTCCGAGCTTAGTGCCATCTACATCTTTCCGAGACTGAAGGACAGTAACGGAGACAGAGGGTGTGAATCGCCCGTGCAGTTAAACAAGTTCATAACATTTTCAGAGGGCACTGTTTTCAGTCATGCCTAAACTGAGTATAACTCGATACCAGAGTACATATGAGTCAGTTTACCCATGGGTTACGTGTGACACTAAATTACAACGAATACACTATGCTCTTGGTGCAACACCGATGAAGCTGGGGTAAAGTGCTTTGAACAGCTTTGCTAACAGCCAAAAACATAAACTTTTCGCAGACAAACGGATTCTTTTCTCAAAAAGTATATTTATGCAACACCAACAACCTGACTCAAAGAAAATTCAGCCACAAAGCAGTTAACAAGGTAAGCCAGTTTTTTGTGAGATTTGCTGTTACATTAAACACTACTTAAATTTTACGGGAATTTCAGCATCTAGCAATTCTTCCAAGGCAATTGGTACTACAGGATCAGGTGTGACACCTTCAATTTCAAAAAACTGGCTATCCAATCGATCATATGTGCATTCATTTTTATTATCAGAAAATGTCAAAAAACTGAAATTTTGTGGTGTTTATGTACAATTTATTATTTGTCAATCCAAAGTTGTTCAGCTTGCATACCATCATTTCAGGAAATGTTTCCAGATAGTCAAATTGCAACAAAAAAGCAATCGCAAAGAGCAAAAATTGTCAAATCTGCTGTTCTAGAGGAGTATACTTATTTATTTGTTCGGTGTTTGTAAAAACACGAGTGAATTTAGTTGTGTGATCCAATATGCAAAAATTGTTAAATGATTTGCTTTCAAGAATATTACTTGCAAATGAAAATGTAACAGTATTATAATTAGCCTCGATGTATTTGTACTTTAAAGAGCATGGACTCAAATATTGAAATTATTGTGGTCCCACACAATACTCGAATACCCTTACTATCATATTCAGGCTGAGGTCATTGAATCGCGGTACTCGGCGTAAGATGAAGAGTAAAATCTTAATCTAATGTTGCTCTCCGCTGCGGAAAAAATGGTTATTGTTAAAGCGCGAGATATCTGCGCTTCCGCTATGATTTCGTTTTTTAAATCGACGCGTAATGGCGTACGTTGAAGCAGCGGCCGCTGTTATTGTGGAGCTGTAAACGTCTTAAGAAAAATTAATCCAGTACGAGGAACATTACAGAGGGCTCAGTGTACATCGAAATAACTCAAATATAAACTTTAACTTATTATATTAACAAGGTTAACAGCATAAGTACTTACATTACTTTTCTGCTATAAGACATCTGCTTCTTAACACTAGAAACAAGCGAAGAAAGAGAAAGAGAGAGAAGAACAATGTGGGAGCGTTCTTCACCCTTATTAATATCATGGAAGTTATTACATTCAAAACGTTTACTCCTTGTTACTAAGATTAAATTTAATATTTACTATAAAACATGGATGTTTTACGCCGCGTGATCGGTCGGTGAAACACATACAGTTCGTGTACACTTATTCCATCGCAAAATTCACTTCTCGTTCCACATTTTTTGTTTTAAATGTCTTTACGACACAATTGTCGCTGCGACAGCACATTGTGCACAGTACTGTCACAGTCTTGGATGAACAATCGAAATGAAATCTCCGTTGAACTGTATTCCTTGATACTCTGAGCTGACATAAGGGAAGATGTTGATTGGAATTATCTATGCGTTAAAAATGATACTCTAAACCTTTTATGCTCGAGTACGTCAACTTCTGTAAACATGAGCCATCACGAAACAATAGATTTTTCTTAGAGTGCAGTGATCTATTTTGATGATCACTGTTTTTTATTTTGTCTTCTTTGTAACCATGCAAATTGTTTTTGGAGTCTTTTTTTAAATTAATTTAATATGTTCTTTGTTTTGATTTTGGAAATTGCATTGGGTCTGCTAGGACGATTTTTGCTGTATTTTCACATAATTGGCTGGAATGCATGTCAAATAGCCTCGGCATATGATCTATTATGATGTGCAGTTAAGAGTTTTAGAATATCATTTTTGATGGAAGAATTTTTTCGAGATTTTTCCACGCTACACCGACTCACAGCGACCGAAAGAACATAGTTTAACAAAGAAATTTAGCATTGGATTATTATTATTTTAAGGTGAGGATATTGTGTCGACAACCCAATATTTTCATAATAATATCTAATTGTAATTATACATTCTAGCACATAATTGGTCTTATAGAATAGGATAAGTTAAACACTACTTAAATTTAATGGGAATTTCAGCATCTAGCAATTCTTCCAAGGCAACTGGGACTACAGAAGCAGGTGTGATATTTTCAACTTAAAAAACTGAGCATCCAATCAGTCTTCAGTGCATTCATTTTTATTATCAAAAATGTCACAAAAGCTGAAATTTTGTAGTGCTTATGTACAATTTATTTTTTGCAATCCAGAGTTGTATGCTTGCATATCATCATTTTAGGAAATGTTCCCAGATAGTCAAATTGCAGCAAAAAATCAATTGCAATGAACTAAAATTGCATACCATAATGTTTATGGTATTGCTCCTTATATTCATGGGAAACTTACTAACATGATTAAACAGTGTGACAATGTTGTTCTTGAATTTGACGACAGTTTAAACACTGTTTGTCTAAAAACACAAATGGATATTCATGTTAGATTTTGGGATCGAAATAAGTCACAGGTTTCAATCTGATATTTTGACTCAGCTTTTATTCACGCATAAGAGTCAGTGATGTACAAGATGCTTTGAAAGGATCTTTTGATTTACATAATCTTCAAAAATTTTTTGCAATTGTCAACAGATGGGCCAAAAGTGAGTTTTAAAGTTTGGAAGGGCTTGAATAATGCGGAACTCTTACAGTTGGGATAGGTGCAGCCCGCATTTAGTTCACAGAGCATACAAAACTAACATGTCACAAGTAATTGTGAAATTGCACAATTTTTAAGAGCCTTATATTATTTGTTTCGCAATTTGCTTTCACGAAGAAGTCAATATACAGAATATACTGACACCTCGGATTTTCCTTTGAATTCTGTGGCACTAATTGGATCGAAAATGCAAATGTAGCCAGATGAGCTTTAAAAATTGTCCCTCATCTGAGAAAATACGTTTGTCAATTGGCACAAAATAAAACTCTGTATTATACTTTGAGTTTTAAAATCGTATCTGAAGCAGTTAAAAACGAATTCTTAGTTCTAAAATTCGCTCTTTTTGCTGCATCTGCATGTGCATTTGAAGATTGTTTTATGTGATTTCCCAAGTGAAGACCTATGGCTCCTTTTATGTACAACGAATTGTTCACTCTTACCTCCTCTTTAATGGAGCGAGTTGTCATATCAGACATTTTGGTAAGTAAAAGATCCTCCACGAAGATCGACACAAAGGATAAGAAGAATCTGATGACTGCACAGTGCTCTGTATTGGATTTACCTACACAAGATGCCCTAAAGAAAGATACAGATCCAACTAACATCTTGAGGTTTAAAGAAGACACATGTTCTTGTGTTGTTGTCGTGATACAAAAGCTACTTGAAAGATCACCACTAAAATGTAAACTTACATGTGTTATTTCATGTTTGGAACCTTCAATAGCATTAAATCAAGAAATGGCGGTAAAAAGGTTGACTTTGTGCCTTGAAATTATCGTATCTGGTGAAAGGTTAATGATGTAAAAATCGTATCACATTAAACAGGAATTTGCCAATATTTGTAGCAATACTCGTACTCACAAAGAAATGAGACTGTTCAAAAAAAGTAAAACTCATTTGGATGAATTTTGGATGAATGTGTTTAAACTGTCACAAAAGAATTTTATAACATTGTAGATTTCCTCAAAATCATTTTTACACTTTCAGATGGAACCGAAATGCTGTAGTGGAACGAGATTTTCCAATAAATGCTAAATGTATTATTGAGATTCAGAATGAAAAAAGTATTGTTGCTTAAAGACATATTTATGCCACGATCCTTGTTGTTGTCAGTGTTGACAATTTCAAAATCGACGAAAATTTAATTCTGTCTATGTGTAATGCAAGTTCGTTGCATAAAGAAGGTAAAACGAAACAACTAAGTGAAACTGAAAAAGAACAAGAATAAACATTTGCCAGAAAAAGAACGCAGTCTGAAATTAATATGTTAGAACCTAATAAAACAAAACTGTGGCCAGAAATGAAACATTTGAGAAAGTAGTTTTCATCTAAATGTTTTTGTTGGTTTTTGGTCATGTTGTTCATAGTACAATTTGACTTATAATACTTTATAAATGATCCAAGTTATTTGTTTGTAAAACATGTTATTTACAGAGCCAAAAGCAGAATTTGTTTATGTTCATGGAATATAGGTAGAGGAGTAATGATCCCAAAACAGTGAAGCATTATAAAAACTACTGCACAGTATTAAGAAAAGTTATTAAGAAGTCCAGAAGTATGCACATTATGTCTGAGATTAGCACATCTGATAGTAAAATTAAAATAATTTGGAATGCTGTATTGCCAAAATGGAAACAGGGCAACTGAGAGCACAGGAAGACTGTATTTCTATCAAACTCAATGAAAAGTTTGTTAACAAGAAGTCAGAAGTAGAAAATAGTTTAATAATAATTTTTTAAGTATTCTCGAGAAAATAGGATCCAGCTATACATTAGAAAATGCAAGGCAGTATATGTAAGAGGCAGTACATATGCAATTTGATAAAATTGAAATTCAACCCACCTCTCCTACTGAAATTAGGAAAATAATAAATTCACTCAAAAGTAAAAACTCACATGGAACTGACGGCATTTCCAACAGAGTACTAAAAGCTTGTTCCCAAGAAATAAGAAGAATTCTCAGCCACATATATAGTAGCTCACTGAAACAGGGCATTTTTCCAGATAGCCTTAAATACGCTATTGTTAAACCATTGCGTACAAAGGGTACAGGTTTGATGCTAACAAGTACTGTCCAATCTCATTTCTGACAGCTTTATCCAAAAATCACATATTTGTAAAAATGAAGTACTGATAAAATGTCAGTTTGGTTTTAGGAAAGGTTTTTGACAGAAAATGCTATAGATGCTTTCACTGGTCAAATATTAAATGCATCGAATAACTGAACATCACCCATTGGGATATTTGTGATCTCTCAAAGGCTTTTGATTGTGTGAATCATGAAATCCTTCTAGATAAGATTAAGTATAGTGGTATGAGTGGGACATTGCACAAATGGTTTAATTCATATTTAACTGGAAGAATGCACAAGGCTGAAATTAACAGTACATATAGTCTGCAAAAATCAGCAGAGTCCTCTGAAGGGGGAGGTATCAAGAATGGTATCCCACAGGGTTCAGCCTTGGGTCCGTTATTGTTCTTAATATAATATTAATGTCCTGCCACTATATTCATGAAGATGCAAAGCTAGCTCTTTTTTCTGATGATACAGGTATAATAATCACACCCAACAATCAAGAATCAATTTTTCAGAAAATTATTAAGTCGTTCTCTGCAAATGGATTTTCACTACATTTTGAGAAAACATAGTTTATACAATTCTGTACAGTAAATGGCATAACACCATTGATAAATATAGACTATGAACAGAAGTCTGTTGCCAAGGCAGAATATTCAAACTTTCTGGGTGTGTGCATTGATGAGAAATTGAACACACTGATGATCTGCTGAAACGGTTAGGTTCAGCTTCTTATGCCATTAGGGTTATTGCAAATTTTGGTGATAAACATATCAGTAAGTTAGCCTACTATGCCTAGTTTCATTCACTTCTTTCATGTAGTATCATACTTTGGGGCAGTTCATCATTAAGACAAAAAGTATTCATTGCACAAAAGCCAAAAGCGTGTAATCAGGATAATACCTGGAGCCCACCCAAGATCACCCTGCAGACATTTATTTAAGGAACTCGGGATATTCACAGTACCTTTGCAATATATATATTCACTTATGAAATTTGTTATTAATAACCTATCCCAGTTCAAAAATAACAGCGAAGTGCATAGCTACAACATTAGAAGAAAGGATGATCTTCACTATTATGAATTAAATCCCACATTGGCACAGAAAATGGTGAATTATATTGCCACAACACTCTTTGGTCATTTACCAAAAAGCATTAGAAGTGTGACATATAGCCAACCAACATTTAAAACCAAATTAAAAGAATTTCTGAATGACAACTCCTACTCAATAGATGAACTTTTAGGTATGAATATGCAATTGTAAACAAAATAAAAAAAAATATTTTGTGTATGGAAAACTTGTGTTAAAGTGACACGTTCCACGTCATTACGAAATTTCATATTCATGATCTATGGAACAAGTATTACTGTATGTACGTATGTACAGAGTAGATTGATATCGTAAATTGGGGCTACATTGCTCATGAAATGAAAAAGTTTCAAAGCCCTCAGGAGAGAAATTTTCAACTAAAATCAAAAGCTACAGCTTTAAATAACAGGTGGCATCACAGTTTTCCTTCCAGTACTTTGAGGCTAGGTGCTCATGGACGATTTTTCGATCGGCCGATTTTGCTTGGCCGATACTTGAGCTTCGAGCTGACGTGAATCGGCCAATAGCTGTGTGCGCGCATGGCTGATATATCATCGGTCAACAGCTGATATAAACATGGACTTCGAAATGGTTGTGGGTGTTTGTGCTCTTCTTTTAAAACGTAGATAGAAGAAAAAGCGGCCAAAATATTGGGTGCATCAAGTTATTAGTGCAAGACGAGTAAAGGGACAATTTAACAGGTCATATAAAGAATTGAGATCACACCCTTCAAAATTTTAGGAGTATACTAGAATGTCTGTCAACAGTTTTGATACATTGCTTGATATTATTTCATCCCACATTACGAATCAGAATGTTGTTCGTGATAGTATTTCAAGTACTGAAAGGCTTTTAGTTACTTTCAGATAAATTCATTTAAAAAAGTAAAACATTCACTGTAATTTAGAAAATGTGATTTTATTTTGTTATTTATTTGAACATTTAGTTGAATTTTATGTATTAGAAGTTGCTGCATGTTATGACAGAGTCATGCCATCATTGCATTCTTCACTGTCTATTATGTGTAATTCAGTTTTCATTTCAGGTTCTTGTTGTTATTGTTGTTGTTGTTGAGCTGTTTCTTCTTCTTGTGCTATTGCTTGCAGGAATTTCATATTAACATTTAATTTCTGCCTGTGATTGAGTCTTCTAAGGGACGGCCTTCATTTCTAAAATTTTGAGAATGCGTTCCTCATAAAAGTCTTTCCCTTTTTTTTCTTTGATTGAGGCTGTTGAGAAGTACTTCCATTGCTTGCAGGGCTTGCACTGCCAGTATCTGTATTCATATTGGTTTCTGTACATATATCTGCATCTGTATTCCGTGGTATTTCCTAAGTTTCGGATGCCGGAATGCAAATTGTATCTGAGGTATCAGATTCTTCCCTGTTGCTGCTAGTTTGCCGTTCGCTAAAGCCGGGTTCACACACGCAACGAAAGTATCGCCGTAAGTAAAGCCATTCTGGAATGGCGCTGTGAGCTACCGTTCACACAGGACGCCACAAATTCTTCGTAATTGCGCAGTTTGCAAAATGGAGTCACCTGTCTCAGCTGAAACGATTCAGGCCTGCGTTTAATGTTGTAGCGCAAATTGTAGCATTAGAACTGAGCGAAGAGTTAACAACAAAGAAACAGAAACGCAAATGGATCCGTAAGTGGATATCGCGCAGAAATTATATGGGAGCAACAAATACGCTCATAAAAGAATTAGCATTCGAAGATGAAAATTCATTCGTAAACCACTTTCGGATGTGGAAGACGAATTTCGAGTACTTGTTGAGCTGCGTATCAAGCTCTATTCAAAGATCGGATACACACATGAGAGACGCAATCCCTGCTCGTGTGAAACTTCAAGTAACTCTCCGATATTTGGTAATTGGTAATTCCATGTCATCTCTCCAGTACACCTACCGTGTCCCGAAAAATACTATTTCAGTATTCTTGTGCGAAGTGCTGGATGCTATTTACGATGCCCTTAAGTATCATTTGAAGGTAAGTGATAAAACATAGCCCCTTTTGCTGTTCTCAAAAGTGAAAGTAAATTTCTGTCTTTGTATGATTCGCTTTTTTGGTTCCAAAGGCATTCTCGTTCTTGATACACCTCCAAGAATCTCATAATTGTCGCTGTTGACCACTTTTTCGACATATTAATAGCAAACCCACAAACAAGAGCACTATCTGCGAACGAATACGCACTAGACAGGTTTGAATCCAACCGCGAGGTAGCAATCGAATGACGTTATTCGATTGTGGAGAAGGCAAAATGGCGCAACAAAGTAGAACCAAGTTCAACTTTTTGTGACGTGACAAAAGTTGCGCTTCTTAAATGGCGCCACCGAAAACTAGGAGTTCACACATGCAACTACAAAGCAACTGCAGTTCGCCATTAGCAGTGGCGATACTTTTGTTGCATGTGCAACTACAAAGCAACTGCATTTCGCCATTAGCAGTGGCGATACTTTCGTTGCCTGTGTGAACCCTGCTTAAGCGTCGGTAGATAGAACAATAGCTGGTCGAAGTACTCATACTTCTTCCTTTTTTTTTTTTTGCTGATTCGCCTGACTTACCATTTCTTTGCATGTTATATTCTTTTTTAAATGAGGTACGCAGGTTTTGCCACCTGCTTTGCACTTTGTTCACTGAAAAAGAAAACATATTGTCTTCAACTGAACACATTTGCAAATTATTCATACGATATTTTCATTTTTTCACAGATGTTTGTCAACAGGAAACAGCTTCCAGTCATTACACTTCGAATATTTACTTGGTGCTACGACTGTCAGAGAAGTAGTGACACATGTGATAAGTTATGGAAATACCTCCAACCTATTTATATGCCAAAAAAAAACTAAATTGGGAAATTGGCTAAATGTAGCACAAGGATTTTATGAAGGAATGCATTTTCCAAATTGTTTGGGAGCCATTGACGGAAAACACATACGTCTAAAGAAATCAAACGCCAGTATTCTAATTACAAACAATTTTGTTCAATGATACTAATGGCGATTATGGACAGTAATGATTGTTTCTCCATGGTCGACATAGTAGCTAATGGCAGTTGCAGTGACTCCAAAATATTTAAAAATACTGCTTTTTGGAGACGACTGTCAAATAATAACTTAAATATTCCAGAAAGAACTCAGCTACCAGACGAGACAAATGGAACAGCAATGCCATAAGTTTTTCATGCTGATAAGGCATTTACATCGTCAGAATACGTGTTAAGGCCGTATGCAAAAGAAATTTGACACATCTGGAGCGAATCCTTAATTGTAGACTATGTACAGCTCGCAGAATGGTAGAGTGTGCTTTTGATATTCTCTCAAATAAGTGGAGGATATTACATCGACCTCGACACAAATCCTGAGTTTTGTGAAAGCATTTAAAAACGTATTGTGTACTTCATAATTTTGTCAGGCAGCATGATGGCAAACAACTTGAAGACAAGGATAATATTCCTGCAGATTACTAATTTTTGGATATTTCAGCAACAAATGAACGTGCTACACAATTGGCGCAAGGTAATCGGAACTCTCAACATTCCTGGGGATAAAGGTCACATGAAAAGTAGAAAGATTCCAGTCTCAACTGGAAAAAGTGCCCCCCTTGCAACTACTACCAGTAGCAGAATAGAGGAGAATGTCGGTGTTACAGCAGAAACCGCTTCACAAACACCTAGCCACCAATCAGGAAAACGTAAAAGAAAACAAATTTGGTATTCTAAGAGAAGTGAAGATCTTTATACACAAGACTCTTCTGGCGAAGAATCCTGGGAGTCTTACAGGAAGAGATGTCTTCAAGAAGTAGAGTATGAAGAAGATGAGGAAAACTTACAAAATTCTCAAGGACCACAAATTAAACCAGTGAAGAGAAAAGTTGGTGGTTTTGTGATCTTTCATTATGATGATCATCTGGATCCAGGTGCTACTCAAAATTTTAATGAGCTGGCGGTACGACTAAGCCAAAAAAGTCATGGAAATGGCCATCAAAACCAGATTAACTCTTTTATGGATGGAAAGATATTGTAGGAGGCATAGATCCACCAGATGTGGTGAATAAAAGGGGCTTTTTCCAAATTCCTGAACTGAGTGGTGTTGAGTGACAATGCTGAATTGTGTGGTAATTAGGTTATGGTACCTAGATTATATAAAGATGATATATTTTTAGTGAATATGGTATATCCAAGAAAATCTAAGAATAATTTTGTAATTTTGAAAAATAAATACTGTATTTTTATATGTGGATTTTTTTCTGTTTAATAAATCTAAAATTTGAACTTTACTATGTGCCTAACTTTACTATGTGTCTAACGTTACTATGTGTCTAACATTGTGCCCCATACAATTTGTCCATTAGAATTAAATTGATTTTGAAAGTGCAGCAAAGTAACCCGCCCATATGAGAAACTTTGCCCCACTTTTAAAAATTGTGTAACTCATTATGAAATAAAAATCCAAAGACCTCTTCACTCAGACATTATTCCTTTGTGCTTTAGTTAACTGCTAGGAAATTATCAAATCTATTTGTTAACGCCAATGTAGGTATTTCCAAGCATCGGTACAAAGTGTCTAAATATTGGAGCAAAGTAGCCCCAATTTATGGTAGATAGAATAAGTAGACAGAATATAAGTTGTTTGTTTGTGAAACTTGTTATTTATAGAGCCAAAAGATGAATCTGTTGAAGTTCATGAAATGTAGTTAGATGTGCGTATATGTTAAGTGACTTCATACAATATTATTAAAATTGATAAAAAGTAAACAATGTAAAGTTACACAAGTATAGCAAACTCGTAGTTATGTGGCTTGCAGATTATCTGTGTGTATTTCAGTGTCTTTTTAAAACTGTAAGGACAAAAAGATGAAGCATCATAATTAGAACAAAACAATTTTTCCATTTGAAATTCACTATTGAGCATTTACTGGTAACGGATGTATTACTGCCAGGCACTCTGTGAGACCGAATTATCCACGTCCCTTGTTCCTGAAATGTTTTTCCTTTCCCATTTCATCTCCTCTGAATTCCAGAACTCTAAACTTCCAGCATTCTTCATTAGGCCAATGTGTTATTACGCACACTAAGACATTAAAATTCATTGATGTGGTGCTAGAGTGTTGCAGGACTAAACTTGTTTGATACACGGATGTTTTAGAACCATCATTGGGAAAAATATAAAAGAAACATTGAAACAAAAAATAGTTGTTCCTTTACTGAAAGTACAGTACATCATACAAAATGCAGACAAAATTTGCTCTAAAGTAACCCTTGCACTGATCTTTCACTTCATATTGCATAGTGTAGGCGTGTAGACAAGTTTAGAAAAACAGTACGTGTGGCAGAAAGTTCTTGCAACAGCCACTAGTTCATGAGAAATTCGAGTACAATCATATCGCATTATAATGTGCAGTATCCTGTAAATGTTACAACTCGACTATGATCATTACACTGTAGGCTATGAATTGCACATCATAACATGACATGGTTCAGCTTGTATAATGTTGTTGTTGTTGTTGTTATTGTTGTTGTGGTCTTCAGTCCAGAGACTAGTTTGATGCAGCTCTCCATGCTACTGTCTCCTGTGTGAGCTTCTTCATCTCTGAGTAACTACTGCAACTAACATCCATCTGAATCTGTTTGGTGTATTCATGCCTTTGTTTCCCTCTACAATTTTTACCCTCCACGCTTCCCTCCAATACGAAATTGGTGATACCTTGATGCCTCAGAATGTGTCCTACCAACCAATCCCCTCTTTTAGTCAGGTTGTGCCACAAATTCCCCTTCTCCCCAATTCTATTCAGTACCTCCTCATTAGTTATGTGATCTACCCATCTAATCTTCAGCATTCTTCTGTAGCACTACATTTTGAAAGCTTCTATTCTCTTCATCTCTAAACTATTTATCGTCCATGTTTCACTTCCTTACATAGTTACACTCCATACCTTTCAGAAAAGAATTAATGACACTTAAATCTATACTCGGTGTTAACAGATTTCTCTTTTTCAGAAACGCTTTCCTTGCTGTAGCCAGTCTACATTTTATATCCTCTCTACTTTGACCATCATCAGTTATTTTGCTCCCCAAATAGCAAAACTCCTTTACTACTTTAAGTGTCTCATTTCCTAATCTAATTCAATCAGCATCATCTGATTTAATTCTACTACATTCCATTTTCCTCACTTTGGTTTTGTTGATATTCATCTTATATCCTCCTTTCAAGACACTGTTCATTCTGTTCAATTGCTCTTCCAGGTCCTTTGCTGTCTGTGACATAATTACAATGTCATCAGCAAACCTCAAAGTTTTTATTTCTTATGGATTCTAATGGCTACTCCAAATTTTTCTTTTGTTCCCTTTACTACTTGCTCAATATACAGATTGAATAACATTGGGGATAGGCTACAACCCTGTCTCACTCCCTTCCCAACCACTGCTTCCTTTTATGCCCCTCGACTCTTGTAACTGCCGTCTGGTTTCTGTACAAATTGTAAATAGCCTTTCCCTCCCTGTGTTTTACCCTTGCCTCCTTCAGAATCTGAAAGAGAGTATTCCAGCCAACATTGTTAAAAGCTTTCTTTAAGTCTACAAATGCTAGAAATGTAGGTTGCCTTTCCTTAATCTATCTTCTAAGATAAGTTGTAGGGTCAGTATTGGTATGCATATTCCAAAAATTCTATGGAATTCAAACTGATCTTCCCCAAGGTCAGCTTCTACCAGTTTTTCCATTTGACTGTAAAGAATTCGTGTTGGTATTTTGCAACCATGACTTATTAAATTGATAGTTCTGTAATTTTCACACCTGTCAACGCCTGCTTTCTTTGGGATTGGAATTATTATATTCTTCTTGAAGTCTGAGGGTATTTCGCCTGTTTCATAAATCTTGCTCACCAAAAGGTAGAGTTTTGTCATGTCTGGCTCTCCCAAGGCAATCAGTAGTTCTAATGGAATGTTTTCAATTCCCAGGGCCTTTTTTTGAATTAGGTCTTTCAGTGCTCTGTCGAATTCTTCATGCAGTATCACATCTCCCATTTCATCTTCATCTATATCCTCTTCCATTTCCATAATATTGCCCTCAAGTTTATTGCCCTTGTATAGACCCTCTATAAGCTCCTTCCACCTTTCTGCTTTCTCTTCTTTGCTTAGGACTGGTTTTCCATCTCAGCTCATGATATTTATAGAGGTGGTTCTTTTTTTCCCAAAGGTCTCTTTAATTTTCCTATAGTCAGTATCTATCTTGCCCCCTAGTGATATATGCTTCTACATCCTTACATTTGTCCTCTAGCCATTTTGCACTTGCTGTCAATCTCATTTTTGAGACGTTTGTATTCCTTTTCACCTGCTTTATTTACTGCATCTTTATATTTTCCCCTTTCATCAATTAAATTCAATATCTCTTCTGTTACTGAAGGACTTCTACTAGCCCTGGTTTTTTTTTACCTACTTGATCCTCTGTGGTCTTCACTGTTTCATCTCTCAAAGCTACCCATCCTTCTTCTACTGTATTTCTTTCCCTTGTATTTGTCAATTCTTCCCTAATGCTCTCTCTGAAACTCTCTACAACCTCTGGTTCTTTCGGTTTATCCAGATCTCATCCCCTTAAATTCCTACCATTTTGCAGTTTCTTCAGTTTTAATTTACAGTCCATAACCAATAAATTGTGGTCAGAGTCCACATCTGCCCCTGGAAATGTCTCACAACTTAAAACCTGGTTCCTAAATCTTTGTCTTACCATTATATAACCTATCTGAAGTCTTTCAGTGTCTCCAGGCCTCTTCCAGTTATACAACCTCCTTTCATGATTTTTAAACCAAGTGTTAGCTATGATTACGTTATACTCTGTGCAAAATTCTACCAGATGGCTGCCTCTTTCATTCCTTATCCCCAGTCCATATTCACCTCCTACTTTTCCTTCTCTTTCTTTCTCTGCTATCAAATTCCAGACCCCCATGACTATTTAAGTTTCATCTTCCTTAACTATCTGAATAATTTCTTTTATCACATCGTACGTTTCTTCAAGCTCTTCGTAATTTGCGGAGTTAGTTGGCATATAAATTTGTACTGCTGTGGTAGATGTGGACTCCATGTCTATCTTGGCTACAATAATGCGTTCACTATGCTGTTCATGGTAGCTTATCTGCACTCATATTTTTTTAATTCATTATTGAACCTACTTCTACATTATCCATATTTGATTTTGTACTTATAACCCTGTATTCACCTGACTACAAGTCTTGTTCCTCCTGCCACCGAACTTCACTAATTCCCACTACATCTAAATTTAAGTTACCCATTTCCCTTTTTTAAATTTTCTAACCTACCTACCTATCCGCTTAAGGGATCTGACATTCCATGCTCTGATTCGTAGAATGCCAGTTTTCTTTCTCCTGATAACATCCTCTTGAGCAGTCCCCGCCTGGTGATTCAAATGGGGGACTATTTTACCTCTAGAATATTTTACCCAAGAGGACGCCATCATCTTTTAAATGTACAGTAAAGCTGCAGGCCCTTGGGAAAAATTATAGCTGTAGTTTCCCCTTACTTTCAGCCATTCGCAGTACCAGCACAGCAAGGCCGTTTTGGTTAGTGTTACAAGGCCAGATCAGTCAGTCATCCGGACTGTTGCCCCTGCAACTACTGAAAAGACTGCTGCCCCTCTTCAGGAGCCACACATTTGTCTGGCCTCTCAACAGATACACTTCCATTGTGGTTGCACCTATGGCATGGCTATCTGTACCACTGAGGCACGCAAGCCTCCCCACCAATGGCAAGGTCCATGTTTCATGGGAGGCTTGTATGACATATCTCTTAAAAATACTTTACATGTTATTTCCAGCACAGTATGCTTGCTAACCTCATTTGGGTAAAAATAAGCTACATGACAACATGAAAAATGATTATTTTAATCTGGAAAAAACCTTGAATTTTAAAGTTAAGATTTGGCAGCCACCCTGCACATAGTGACATTTGAGAAAATTGGTGTAGTTGTATGAGATACTAACGATAAAGTCAATGTGATTGCAAACAGAGTTGATAATTTCTTTTCTTTTCAAGAGAATAGTCCAAAGTTATATGTCATTGCTGACCCAAAAGTTACAAAAAATGAGTGCAAATCTGTTGTGCTTGATTAGACGACATGAACTCATGAGACGTGATCAAAATGCTCAGGAACAAGTATGTGTCAGGTTTAAAATTCAGTGATGTCAGTCTCACTAGATGTATTATATTTGTTAAAGGAAAAATCATGTCCACTCCCGTCGCCAAATGACAAGGGAACTCAGACGAAATACTGGAGTTAATAAACTTTGATGTCTGTGGGCCAATGAAACATCTCGAGGTGCTGTGAACTTTTTGTTACCTTTATAGGTAACTACAGCAGATGGTGTTAAGTCTCTTTCCTTCAACATAAATGAGAAGTTGTCGACAAATATGTTGAATTTGGAAACCTAGCTGATAATCAGACTGGTTAAAAAATCAAATCCTTTCAGTCAGACAATGGTAAGGAGTACTGCAATGAAAGAATGGACTTCATCCTCAGAATGGCAGGAATACAGTGGTGTTCAACAGTTCCGTACACACCGCAGCAGAATGGTATTGCTGAATGAAAGAATCAATCGTTGGCCAAAGTGGTTTGTTGGATGCTGCTCAGGCAGGAAACCCATCTACATCTATATCTACATGGTTACTCTGCAATTCACACTTAAGTGCCTGGCAGAGGGTTCATCGAACCATTTTCAAAGGAACACCTAAATCTCTCTGTTCAAGCTCTGATTTCTCTTATTTTATTATGATGACCATTTCTTCCTACATAGGTGGGTGTCAACAAAATATTTTCACATTCGGAAGAGAAAGTTGGTGATTGAAATTTTGCAAATAGATCTCGCCGCAAAGAAAACCGCCTTTGTTTCAGTGACTTCCACCCCAACTCGCGTGTCATATCAGTGACACTCTCACCCCTATTGCACAATGACAGAAAACTAGCTACTCTTCTTTCCACTATTTCTATGTCCTCCATCAATCCTACCTGGTAAGGATCCCACACCGCGCAGCAATATTCCAGCAGAGGACAAACAAGTGAAATGTAGACTGTCTCTTTAGTGGGTTTGTCACATCTTCTAAGTGTTCTGCCAACAAAGCGCAGTCTCTCTTTCGCCTACCCCACATTATTATCTATGTGGTCTTTCCAGTTTAAGTTGCTGATAATTGTAATTCCTAGGTATTTAGTCGAATTGACAGCCCTTAGATTTGCGTGATTTATCGTATACCCAAAATTTATTGGATTTCTTTTAGTACCCATGTGGACAACCTTGTACTTTTCTTTGTTTAGTGCCAATTGCCGCTTTTCGCACCATACAGAAATTCTCTCTAGATCATTTTGTAATTGGAATTTATCATCTGATGATTTTACTAGACGGAAAATTACAGCATCATCTGCAAACAATCTAAGGGGACTGCTCAGAGTATCACCTAGGTCATTTATGTAAATCAGGAACAGCAGAGGCCCTATGACACTACCTTGCAGAACACCAGATATCGCTTCTGTTCTACTGGATGATTTACCATCTGTCACTATGAACTGTGGCCTCTCTGAGAGGAAATCATGAATCCAGTCACACAACTGAGATGATACTCCATATGCATGCAATTTGATTAATAGTAGCTTGTGAGGAATGTTATCAAAAGCCTCCTGGAAATCTAGGAATATGGAATTGATCTGAGATCCCTTGTCAACAGCACTCATTACTTCATGGGAATAAAGAGCTAGCTGCGTTGCACAAGAACGATATTTTCTGAATCTGTGTTGGTTATGTATCAGTAAGTCATTTTCTTCAAGGTGATTTATAATGTTCGAGTACAGTATATGCTCCAAAATCCTACTGCAAATTGAGGTCAGTGATATGGGTCTTAATTCAATGGATTACTCCTATTTCCTTTCCTGAATATTGGTGCGGCCTGCGCTTCTTTCCAGTCTTTAGGAACAGACCTTTCGTCAAGTGAGCAGTTGTGTATGATTGCTAAGAAAGGCGGTATTGTGTCTGCATACTCTGAAACGAAGCTGATTGGTATACCATCTGGACTGGAAGACTTGCCTTTCTTAAGTGATTTGAGTTGTTTTGCAACACCTAAGATATCTACTTTTATGTCACTCATGCTAACAGCTGTTCTGGTCTCAAATTCTGGAATATTTACTTCATCTTCTTTCATGAAGGAATTACGGAAAACTGTATTTAGTAACTCCGCTTTAGTGGCACCATCATCGGTAACATTTCATCGCTATCATGCAGTGACGGTATTGACTGTGTTTTGCCACTGGTGTACTTTACATACGAGCAGAATCTCTTTGCGTTTTCTATCATATTTTGAGACAATGTTTCGTTGTGGAAACTATTAAAAGCATCTCGCATTGATGTCAGCAATAAATTTCGAGCGTGAAATTTAGCCAGCCTTGGGCATTTTGCGTTTTCTGAATTTGACATGCTTTCTTCGTTGCTTCTGCAACAGTGTTCTGAAGTGTTTTGTGTTCCATGGTGGATCAGTCCCATCTTTTATTAATGTATGCAGTGTGAATCTATCTATCGCTGTCGATACTGTATCTTTGAATTTGTGCCATTTCTGGTCTACACATACGTAATTAGCTTGGAAGGAATCGAGACTCTCTCTTAGGAAGGCACCAAGAGAATTTTTATCTGCTGTTTTAAATAGATATATTTTGCATTTATTTTTAGTGGTTTTGGTTGACACGGTTTTGAGCCTCGCTACAATGACCTTGTGTTCACTAATCCCCATATCCGTCATGACCCTCTCTATTAGATCAGGATTATTTGTGGCTAAGAGGTCAAGTGTGTTTTCACAACCATTTACAATTCCTGTGGGCTCATGAACTAATTGTTTAAAGTAATTCTCAGAGAAAGCATTTAGTACAATTTTGGAAGATGTTTTCTGTCTACCACCAGCTTTGAACATGTATTTTCACCAACAAATGAAGGGTAGATTGAAGTCTCCACCAATTATAACTGTATGTGTGGGGTACTTATTTGTAATGAGATTCAAGTTTTCTTTGAACTATTCAGCTATTATAGTATCTGAGTTAGGGGGGTTGGTAGAAGGAGCCAATTATTATTTTGGTATGGCTGTTGAGTATAACCTCTACCCATAGTAATTTGTAGGAACTATTTCAACTTCACTACAAGAGACACAAACACACCACCGCCTGCTGAGAGAGGTGGCGCAGTGGTTAGCACACTGGACTCGCATTCGGGAGGACGATGGTTCAATCCCACATCTGGCCATCCTGATTTAGGTTTTCCATGATTTCCCTAAATCGCTTCAGGTAAATGCTGGGATGGTTCCCTAATCCGACCAGACCGATGACCTCGCAGTTTGGTCTCTTCTCCCAAATCAACCAGCCAACACCACCACCTACTTTATTTAATCTATCCTTTCTGAACACGGTTTGTGCCTCTATAAAAATTTTGGTAGAATTTATCCCCGGCTTTAGCCAGCTTTCTGTTCCTATAATGAAGCTTTCTGTTCCTATAACGATTTCAGCTTCAGTGCTTTCTTTCAGTGCTTGAAGCTCTGGTACCTTCCAACACAGCTACGACAATTTACAACTACAATACCAACTGTTGCTTGGTCGATTCTCGCCGTTTCTTTGCTCTGTAACCTTTGAGACTGGAGCCCTTTTTGATCTTTCCCGAGACTGTCTAACCTAAAAAAAAAACGCCCTGTCCACACCACACAGCCCTTGCTACCCATGTAGCCACCTCCTGTGTGTAGTGGACGCCTGACCTATTTAGCACCTATGGCGCAAGTCAAGGAATCTGCAGCCTACATGGTTGCCGAACTGTCTGAGCCTCTGGTTCAGACCCTCCACTCGGCTCTGTAACAAAGGTCTGCTATCGGTCCTGTCGACCATGTTGCAGATGGTGAGCTCTGCCTTCATCTTGCTAGCAAGACTGGCAGTCTTCACCAACTCAGATAGCTGCTGCCAGAAACCAGAGAGAGTCAAAACAATGCAACCAAATACATCTAAAATTGATGCTAAAGGCTGTCCAATGAAACTCAATATGAGAAGTGGCTGAAGCGAAAATCTGATCTACCTCATATTCATACATTTGGTCAAAAGGTTGGCATCCTATTTAAATAGCTAAACGAAAATTTCAATCCTAAAGGTAAAAAAGGGATTTTTGCAGGCTGTTCTGACTGTTCGAAAGCCTATAATGTGTAGGTACAAGAGATCACAAGATTCACATGTCAAGGGATGTAAAGTTTCTGGATCATGACCATTTTGAGTCCAAACAAACTTATGTGGACTTATATGAAAATGGAACTGGATCAACACCAAAGAAGAAGCATCAACATTGATTTCATTGGAGGAGATTTCAACTTCGAATCAGATAATGAGCCACTGTACAGCTTTGAAGAAGACAGGCTTCTAATCACTACTGGCCAAGAATTATATCCTGATGATGAGTTTTGTAGTGATGACAATAATTCTTGAAGTGTCACACCTGCTTCACAGTCTGTTTCAGTTCATGATGCTAACTTCATGTCGTATCCAACAATGTCAATGATACATTACTTGGTCCAGGTCATCTAGAGGAATTCGAGGCTATATATGATGAAATCAGGTCACTGGTGAAAAATGATACTTGGGACATTGTGTACATGCCAACAAATGAAAGGGTAATTGTCTGTGGGACTGTTTTGAGAAATAAATACAGAAATGATGGATCTTTGCTGAGGAGAAAAGCAAGAAGCACGAGGATTCAACCAACAGCCTGGAGTTGACTTTGTCAAAATATTGCCTCCAGTTGTCAGAATCAAATCATTTTGACTACTAACGGCTTTGTCAGTCAAATTTAATTTGTGTGTTCTGACAGCTAGCTTTCACAACTGCATTTACCAATGATGAAATTGACATACAAATATTCATGAAATGGCTGGACTCATTGGATGAATTTTTACAAAAGGTGAAAAGTGGTCAGAAGGGTTACCATATAGTCAAGAAGGCAAGTGACATGCTTCAAACATTGAAATAGAGTGATAAAGTGTGTAAACTTAGAAAAGCCTTTTATGGGCTGTGCCAAGCTGGTCGACAGTGGTATGCCAAGTTGAACGCAACCCTAACATCAATTGGCTTGCAGCCCACAAATTCAGATCCATATGCCTGTGTAGACAGTATAGAAAAACATCTATTCTTTCTATTCATTTATGTACACAGATGACATTAAAATCACTTCAGCAGACACAGAAAGGTAAAACAAATCAAGGATGAGTTAACTGCGATATTTGATGTCAGTAATCTTGGTGCTATCTGAGCATCGAGGAAAATCAGTCTGTTGACAAAATTACATTAAGTCAAACACCAATTCAGAATGGACAGCTTCAAGCCAGTAAGAACTCCACTGGCAACAAGTTGGATGCAATAGCTATGAACACAGATGATGGCACTCATTGTCCATTCAGAAAACTGGTTGGACCATTGGAACATTGCCATCGGTACTCAACCTGACACATGTTGTGCATTCAGTAGGCTAAACCAGTACAGTAATGGTCATAATTTTGTTCACTGGCAAGTGGCTAAGTGAATCCTCACTGGAATCAAAGACAAGAAACTGATCTACATCAAGGGCAAGGAAGGGTTTGTGTAGAAAATACAAACATACATCAGGAATATGTGTACCAACGAGATAAAAAAATGAAAATCTGATGTGTAAAGCCCACAAAATCAAAAAAATTTCCATTACTTTTTGTCACACCTTGTATGGCTGACTTACATCAGGCAGATCTGAAAGGCAATTCTAGCATGGTCACTTTTTCATATTCACTCTGATGAACTATGCACAGCAAATGTGCTGCCCTTTAACTTTTCTTCAACATGTACAGTTTGTACTGATTTTAGTTGCACCTGAAAATGGGACTGAGACCCTGAAACCAGGTTGTGTAAGACACCAATAATAAAAATTTTTGTATAACTGTAGCAGAAGTTTCAACTACACAACTGCTGCTTTACAGTCTGGAATTAAAATTTCCATCTACCTCCCCAATGCCACCCTCCACATACAAACTCAAGCAGGCAGCGTCATGGTTGTAGTAGTAACCACTAGTTATGCTCAACTTGTGGCTCCATCCATGAGGTCAAGCTGCAAGCAACGAAGGCTATTTCACTTCTCACAGTCAGAATTGCGTGCTTGCTAGTACAAGAGAGTTCCCCACAGTACAAAACAGTAATTACATTCGAAGTAAAAACCAGCTTATGTGGTATGATAAATGAACTCTTTTTAAAGAGTGGCAAGGTAAAAATATTGGTGAAATGTCACTTCATCTACTACCTCTGAATATCTGCCCCTAGTACATTTGAGCTACTGTTGGGATTTTGATCTGGCTTTGACTAATACATGGAATGACTCATGAGGAAGGTACATGTACATAATTTATAAATATTTCATGAAAATTGGATGACCTACGATTAATTCAAGACTCCTGCACCTCTGAAAATGATCAGTGCCTGCCTTCTGATCCAGCAGTAAAGCACGTGCATGCAGAGTGAAAGACTGTGGGATCATATCCTGGGAGGACTGTTTGTTTTTCACTCTACTTTATAACCTACCATTCACCTCTCAATGATGTGGAGATTTGCCAGAAATGAAATGTGGTATAGTTTCCATATTAAACTGTTGGTCCCTTTCCACACTTGGATAACTGGTTATAGACACACAAATCACTGAAGTGGTGCCCAATTGAAGCAGTTGCTACAGGCCACTGAGTCTCTCACAGTCTTTTTCTGTTTGTATGAGAAGGCTACTATCATGAACTACTGCAGGGATTTTGATATTCAGGCATTCCGCTGCTGTTACCCATGCCATATTTGATTGGCACTTGGAGTGACTTCTCATGGCAGTTATGGGAGCTGCAGCCAGTATAGGGCACAAAGTGAGCCTGTGACCATCCCAACAACAAATTACCATTTTACGTGCAGCGTGCATTGTTATGTGGTTTTCAGTAAGTTATATGAAAGTGGTTATTTTCTCTGAATTTTAATCATAACTCAGTGCACTGGCCCACAAACAAAATTACAACTATACCAGACAAGTCGTCTGACTGTAGACAGCACCATTCACATGATGCCAGAGTGGGATGCTAATGGTATATGAGTATACCTCCTGTAGCAGGTCAAGAACTTTGTTCACTTGTTACCCATTCCTATAACATGTATGGTACATGAGAATCAGACTTTTACATGTGCTGGTGCTGATGTAATACACATGAGACACACTTTATCATTCAGAAGCATTCTTTTATGCATGTCCATAAGATTTGGTTAATCTCACATTGGTTCCTGTCCTCTCACCATGATGGACTGACAGTCTGTTTGAGAGTCATCACGCACTGAACATGAAATGAGCTTGTATACTCATTTCTTCCATTTAAAAAAAAAAATGTATCTATTGAAAAAACTGCATTGAAATTACAAGGAGACAGAATGACTGGTCAATACTTACATTCAGGAAGCAAAACACTAATTGCTGCTGGCAGATGCACATAAAGATACAAAAAATTATCCTAGCTTTCAGAACTGATAATTACTCCCTCAGAGAGGAAAGAGGGATAAATTGGGGAGGGATAGAAAGTAGGAGCAGGCTAAAGATGAGGATGACAGCTGTTGCAGCAAAGACACGGGGACATAAAGATGTAGCAGGAGGTGTCAGAGAAAGTAAGAGACTGAAGATAGTACCTTAGCAAGCACTGTGCTAGCTTCAGTCCAAATGTGATGAAACAGAGTGAGAAGTAAAAATGGATTAAAATGAAGAGACATGACAAGTTAAAAGAATTAAGAACTAAGAGGAGAGTGAAAAAGAACATGGGAAAAAATACAACTAGGGACAATGGAAATGAATATAAAAAGGTACAAGGTACCAGAGAAAATAATGGTAAAAAAAAGAAAGGAAGGAAAGGTGTTTATGGGAGGATTGTTGGAGATTAATGTCCCATCTGTGGAGTTCAAGAAACATTGCAACTGTGAGGATACATAAGGCTTGCGTAGTGTAGCAGGCACTCAGATCCCTTGAGTCATTCTGTAGAGTGCACTAACCAACTGGGTACTGGGTGTCCCCAAGGCAGACAGTTCTTCATGTTCTCAGAATTGTGGTCATTTCTATATAAAATGTTGTGCAGTGAATATATTTCAGTCAATAAATAACATATGGTTTTATGTGTTGCTCTGCCTTTGATGTGTTGCTCTGCCTTTGATAATAATAGGGCTGGAGTAAGTGATAGTGGCTGAGTACATGGGCAGCTTTTGTGGATTCATCATCATATTCTCCATGAGACAAAAAATTATTCCTAGTGATTCCGCTCCTGCCTTCCTTCTATACTAAGTTGTAAAAAATCCAGAAACCCTAGCCCTGTAGGGCACACAACTGCCTCCATACAATTACTGTTCCACACTATGCTAGCCTCCACTTACTTTCCACAACAAACAAAACAGTCATCCTAGCAGTCCCACTTTTGCTGGCTTTAAAGCACCTACCAAATGCATCTTTTCTTTGAATTGCTCAAATCCATTCCTATCTTTCCTGGAACACTCATTGTTAATACTGGTGTGGTCTCACTCTACACACACTTACTCTTGGCCTCTCAGCCATAGAATACCACCTCTCTCACTAGCTACATGAAAGACTTCCTAAAAGCCATACTCAGTGTCGTCCTCACCTATAACTACATTACGTTTAAGGCCAGACCTATAAACAAATTGTGGGATTACTATGGAAAACAGGCAGTCTTTGTGCTGCTGTAAACAAACAAATCCAGAGAAACATGTGAAACACACAAATTATTGACCAATTAACATTATTCACTGCACACCATTTCATGCAGTAATGACCACGACTTAACTGGCCGAAAGCATGACACAAGGAACCTGGGTGCCTGATACGTTACATGGGCCATTTGGATCCTGCCATCCAGTACTCCATGCAAGGAGATTTGCTCACCAACATACTCTCAAACACCTCTTGGACTTAACATCAGTTAGTAACTCCCACTTGCCCCCCCCCCTAACCCCCCCTCCCCCACCCCCACCCCCACCACCCCACCCTCCCTTCCTCCTACTTCTCCCTCTTTTGTAGAATTTAATATTTTACTAAATTATTTACTGTATTTCTGTTTTCCTTTATCTGCGTCTTTCCCTTTCTCTGTCCTTTAGGTTTTCCAAATCATGTACCCATATCTTTACAGTCACCTTACAATGCAGTGATTGTACTGCTGATGCCTGAGATGTAAACTCGTCATGTATGCCAAGGAATAGCTGCCTGTCTAAACTGGGGCATTAGGACCCCAGATAATAGGTACTATGCCAGGTAGCTATTGCTGTGGTGAGTGAGGGATCCATGGGAAGACCCTTTGATCAGTGATTGGAATGAGTAGCATCAGAGTAAATTATCTGAAATGAAGCAGATAAAACTAAATAAAAGTGATGGCCATGCTGAATTGGCTGTCTCATTATAGAGAAGTAAGAATTTTAAAACAGAGAATTTTAATTCCCTGGCATTCCTGTCCTTGTCAACAGCATGGGAACAGAGACAGGTGAGAAGAAGTGAAGTCCAGCAATTTGCCCAGTACTTGGAGCTTTTAACATCTGGTGGAGAACACTGTTGTATCTCAAATACATCAAAGATTTAGTGAAGTCACAGATAATGATAAGATGAGGAACGAGTCTTTATTAAACGGACGCAAAATGTCATTCAATCAGAGGCACTTCACTCTGGTGACATACCAGTCGCAGTTACTCCTCACAAAAGACTGAAAGTGATTCAAGGACTCATATTTCACACTATCTAGAGTGTTGTGTCACTTTGTTCATTGAATCCAGTGAGCTGAAGGACAATAGAGTAGATATGCAAGAAATTGCTCTTGTACTCTCATAAAATTGTGAATTGGATGTAGAGTCTAAAAGGTACCAAGCTACCTGATCCAATATCCTTATCCTTAAGTCACTTTACACATATGCAGCTGTCAAATCATTTATCCATGTACCTATTGTTTTTTGATATGTGCCTTGAAAGAAAGAAAATGCAGTGATACAGTTTTCTTCTTTAAAACACTTTCACAAAACAGAATGCAAGTATTTGCTATACAGTACCAGATTTCATTCTGATACATGTACATTTAACAAAAGGTGGCATTGTAAATTTAGATTCATTAACTGGCTCCCTATAAGAGCAGAACTTCTTGACAACATCATAGGTGGTTGTGCTTAAAAATTCATTATTACATTATTTTGTGCAGTTTTTGTTTCTTATTATTGCTATGATTTTGCCTTAATCCACAATGTTCTCATTTGTATCCTCGTAATTATTTAAATTCTGTAATACTTAAATTCCACATTGTATCTGAGAGGCAATTGTCCTGTAAATCCATTACACAAAATTTTCAAACCAAATTGGGATTCTGAACTTCCAGCAAATTTTAGACCAAGATATGGGACTGATGCATTACCTACCTGCATCTCTATTTCACTTTTGTGCTTGTTGGAGATGTCTTCTAACTTCTCCTTTCCACATCTTTGTCTTTTCAGTAATCAGACTGAATGTGAAACCAAACAATGGAAAATCTGCGATGGAATAACATTATCTCCAGGATGGAATAACAACAATACATTCAAGATAGAATAATAAAAACATGTGGAGGGCAGTAAGAAAGGGAAACAACCCAGTGCTGTTTCCCTTTGCCACTGTTCTGTATTATGTTTAATTGAACGTGAGAATGATTGAAACATTGAAACTAAAATAGTATTAAGCACTAATTTTTGTTATTAGTAGTTGATTGCTTCTCTCTTTGGGGACCTTATCTGTGTTTTTCATTAAAATTCTTTAAACAGATAGTGTCAGTGACTACATAAGGTGGATTACATAGCAAATGCATTGTTGTTTACTTCTTGTACAGATAAATATTATCAATTTTTGTATCTAGGCTGTGTGCACAGAGGGTGGATAGTAATTACTACCAATTATATATCCAGTAAGACCGTATTTTGTTTTAATTATTGTTAAAAAAATTTCTACATTGTATATTTATGATTCTGTAATGTAACAAGTCTTTAGCAAGTAAATCAAAATTGATAAATTTGAGAGTTTGCTTTTAATTCAATACTGGTTTTTCAAAATTTTAATGGTAAGCCTAATTACTAACTCAAAACATTTTTCAGCTCAAATTGTATTTATTCTCATTTCTAAGAAAATCAAATTCTGCAAGTTACATTTCATAAACTAATATTTTGGTATCTTATGAGTAGCCATAGTAACTTGGGCAGGAGCACATATAACTTATATGAATAATTAGATAGAGATGAATTATCATTAACATAAAATGAGAAACATTTTTTTTATATTTTTACATTCTTCTTTAATTTTTAGATTAGTTTTGTACTGAATAAATTTTAAGAATTATCACATTGTTTCATACGTTCACAAAATTCTGACCCCTTTTTGTTATCACTGGTGAAAATACAGTTCACAGTCTACCCAAAGGTGGTGTTGTGGAATATTTACCACTTTTATCTGTTTCGAACCTATCCATATAAAATAAAATACTGCAACTGACAAATAATTAAAAAAGTGTAATATAAATATAGACCGATTATTTTTATCTATTGAACCTCTTACATCTCTTTGCTAAAGCGAACAATAATGAAATTCCTCAAAATGATCTGAAACTGAGAAAAATCTTTCAGATTAGTCAAAACATTGATCATATTTTTACAGGTAGGGAGGTAACTGACCATATGCTTTTCAAAGGAACTACTCTAGAATTAGCTGTAACAAATTTAGGGAAACTTCTGCAAATCTAAATATGCCATCCATAAGAATATGAATCCCACCCTTCTTAAATACAAGTCCAGTGCCTCAGACTGCAGCACCTCTCTCAATCTCTCTTCCGTCACTGCTTTACTGTACTTTTTTTCCTTTTGGTTACAGTTCCTTATCATTCACGCTAGTCAAATTGATAGTTGCAGTAAGAAAAATATTTGGAGATTCATCTGTTTGAGGTATATAAACATACATGCAACAAGAATTGCGATGCATATGTTGGTATGCAGACCAGGTGAGGCAAAATTTCAGAACTTTTTTGTAGGATTACGTAGATAAGTGTGCTTATGAAAACTACACCTAAGTGGGTTTCAAACTCTGTGTACAGCAAATTATGATTGAACTCTGCACAAATCTGTAATATAGTATCTGCTGTTTATGTGGGCAGTGCTTTCCAGTAGCTATTTCCTTCATATCCTTTTTTATGGACTAGTGTCACTAGTTGATTGAAACTTTAGTTCTACTTTACTGCAAACAAGAATTTGGCAGTTTTCAGTGATCAGATTGTTATTTCAGATACAGATTGTGCAACACTGCAGAGAGCTGTGTTGTTAAATTTCAAATGGAACTGGTTGATTATGTATGTACTTGATTACAATTAATTTCTATTCTTTGTATCTGGCTAAAAGAAAAACTAATACATATTTATCAAGTAATTGCAGTTTTAGTCATTGATGTAATGTGCGATTAAATATATTTTGCAGTGAACACTTATAATGCAGAAAAGTATTTGCTGTACTTGAGAGTAAAAGGTGAAAGCAGGAAATTTTTACTATCTGCCCACCAAACTGCTAAGTTGTTTATTGATTGCTAACCAGTTTCGACAGGATAGTTCCAAGAACAGAATAACATATATTTCTCTACAATACTTTTTTATATTTTAACCTGTTTACTGCATAAAAAACTAAAGTACATTTGAATTTGACTGTGCAATAATATTGACAGCATTGGTATTAATGTACCATGCTAAGTTGCTGTATGTGGACGTCCTTCATTGTGTTCACCCTTGTTGCTTTTCTGCCCACCTCTGACTGTCCATTTGTATCAGAAAAGCAAGCTACAAGCAAATGACTGAGAGTAATACACATGGACAGTCATAACTTTAGTTTTGCTGACAGCACACAGAAGTTAGTTTTAGATATAAATCAAGAAAAAATCCTGTCAGCATATAGTTTTCATTGAATTATGCACTAACTGCATTATAAAATGCTTGCACAGTAATTGTTTCCCCTTCAAAGTTGTATTTTTGTGCATTTTATACTGTAAACCCAGTATTTACAGGATTATTACATTACAAATTTCCTATGTAAGTATTTCACTCTCAAGACACATGTATCCATTTTGGGATGATTGAAGACAAGAAAGCTCATAGTCTGCTAATGCAAACAGTAGGTGTAGTCCATTGCTTCTCCTTGGAGCATAAAATTCTCAAAGGCTGGGGTCCATATTATCTTGTGTATGTCACCTTCCAGCATCTGCAACATGAAAGTGATTTATACATGGATTATATGAAGTGGCAAGAAAGGGAAGGCTATAGTGGAGAAGCAGCAGCTAGGAAAGAAAAGGGGAAGTAGCCATGAGATGTAAAAGAAAGATGAAAAGGAAACATAAATAAATTGAAACAGTGGTAACAGTGACATGGAAGTGAATGAGAAACTGGAATATTTTGAGGGAAATCTGAGAAGCAAACCACTTTCCATCTGTGAAGATATGGGATAATGGTGCTGCATGGAGGAATATAAATATCACATATGATATAACAAGTAGCATGTCCATGGCTAGAGTGTAGGAGAGCATATTCTATTTGACTGACCACAGAAAGAAAATCATGATGTTAGGTGCTAGTATTTAATTTCACTACAAGAGACCATCCCATCAATTTCACAAGACCTCTGGAAGCCAATTCTGCCATTATATATGTCAGGCTCCAGTTCAATGACATATAGGCTGCATCTGGCTCGAAGTCTTCAGCTGTAATCATTCATTCATCATGTTCCATAGAGCCCCAGGATGATCTAAAATGTGTAAATTAGCTAAATGGTGAGAATCTCACGAGCAAAACAAACACTGGACATCAGTATATTTGAGAATTGTGTTTGAAACACTTTCACAGCATGGCCTTAAATATAATACACCAGAATGCAAAACTTAAAAAGAAAGTAACTTTCATCTGATGTGTCACGGTCAAGTAACATAATAGAAGGAAACATTCCACGTGGGAAAAATTATATATAAAAACAAAGATGAGGTGACTTACCGAACGAAAGCGCTGGCAGGTCGATAGACACACAAACAAACACAAACATACACACAAAATTCAAGCTTTCGCAACAAACTGTTGCCTCATCAGGAAAGAGGGAAGGAGAGGGGAAGACGAAAGGAAGTGGGTTTTAAGGGAGAGGGTAAGGAGTCATTCCAATCCCGGGAGCGGAAAGACTTACCTTAGGGGGAAAAAAGGACAGGTATACACTCGCACACACACACATATCCATCCACACATACAGACACAAGCAGACATATTATGGTCACATAGCTTGACGAAACTTGGGTCACACATAGAAAAAACTGTTACAGTGTAGCTTAGAAGGTAACTGAAAGAAATAAGCAATTAGATGAACAGAAATAACACTTTTATTCAAATTATTACACTGAAGTCACTGTGACTCATGATAGTCCCCTAGGTACTACAAGTTGCAGTACGTGGTTCATAACAGGGTGGGTGGTCAGTGCACATGGCAATGCATACTCTTAAATTTGCTCCCATGCTGGCCATGAGGTTGGTAAGGCATGCTTGTGGTAGGGCTTTCTGTTCCTCCACCAGCTGGATGGTCATTGGTGCATTGGACCTGCTGCAGTACATTGCCCCAACACATCCTGGATGTGCTCAATAGGATTCCAGTTAGGGAAACTGGATGGCCAGTCGATTTGCCAAATATCCTCTCATTCCAAGAGTTCCTCCACCTTCCTAGTTTGATGCAGTCACACACTGCTGTTCATAAAAATTAAGCCAGGGCCAAACGCACACCTAAGAAGATACACCTGTAGAAGGAGAACAGTGTCATAATAAGATTGTATGGTGAGTTTACTGCGCCCAAAGATTTGGAGATCAATAATCCTATGCAACATTATGCCTCCACATTCCACAACACCCACACCACCAAAAAGATTGTGTCTGATAAAGTTTCTAGGATGCATTACATGTTCCCACCTCTCGCCACATAAGGGTATATGCAGCATTATCAAACATGATCATTTTGGTGGTCCATGCATTATGGTATTGGGAGCCGTAATGTTGCATGGGTGTACTGACCTCCAATTCTCTGAACATGGTACACTCACCAGTCAACATTACTGTGGTGTGGTGGTGTGTTGGGGCTTATGGGTGCTCAACATCGAGGTCATCAGCACCCTGACACACGTTAAAAGGAACGAATGTGGACAGACCTAATAAAACTGAAGCACACACTCAAAGAAAGCAGGAAAAGAAGGAAAATGTGACATAAGAAAGTGAAACCTAAGGAAAGGGAAAACATAGCAACAAGAATGCCACAGGAAATTGTCATTGGCTGGCCACTTACATAAAATATGGGCGAGCTTGTCACGCAGTGAGCAAATTAAAACCCTCTCCCTAAAATCTTTGTAAAAACATTTGACATGTCACAGAACTTTAAAACTTTAACTACATTCGTCCGAGTGTTGCCTAAAAGAGATGGCAGGTCTGCTGGCAAGTCAGCAGCGGCCCGCTGGTCAGAAAATAAAACGCAATCCAATAAAACGTGGCGCACAGTGACCTGGACACCGCAAGCATCACACATTGGAGGGTCCTCTCGCTGGAGCAGGAAGCCATGCGTCATAGGGCTGTGGCCTATTCGAAGCCAAGTGAGAACCTCGTCCCGTCAATGGGGCTGAAAGGAAGTACACCACACACGCGTTGTGGGCTTGACTATACGGAGCTTATTGTCAGTCACTTCCAGCCACTCATCCTACCACCGACGCATGACTCGTGAGCTCAACAGCAAGGTGAGTGCGTGCAAGAGGATAACACACTGAGATACTTGTGGATCGAGACACACCTCCTCGGCTGTGAGATCTGCCCTTTCATTCCCAGTAATGCCGACATGCCCCAGAACCCAGCAGAAAGCTACAACCTTCCCCAGTCGCTGTAGTCGGAGGAGGGCATCCTGGATGGTCTGGACTATTTTGTCTGCCGCATACAAACGTTGCAATGAGTGAAGGGCACTGAGTGAATCGGAACAGACAAGAAATTTAGGAGAGGAAGAATGTCTCATCTGCTCCAGTGCCCGCAAGATCGCAGACAATTCTGCATCAAAGACAGTAAAAGTCTGAGGCAGTCGGACCTTGAGGACACGATCCGGAAAAACAACTGAGCAACCAACGGAATCCCCTTGTTTCGACCCATCCGTAAAAACAGCTACATAGTCGTGGTGCTCAGATAAAATGGCAGAAAATGCTGCATTAAAAACGGTGGCAGGAGTGCAATCTCTCTTGTACTGCAATAAATTTAAAATCTCTCCGGGCCTCTTCAGTAACCAGGGTGGCAGGCGGTTAAAACCCTGGATTTGGGGTTGTACAGACTCCACACCGAAGGACTCTAGCACACGTTGCACATGGATCCCAAACGGCAATGTAGCCCAGTGACGGCGGGAAAAAAGGCGGTCCAGAGGTGGATGAGCAACAAGATGGTGAGCAGGCAAGGTGGGAGCTGCAAGAAACTTACAAGCCTGGCGCACCAGCAAGAGCTGCCGCCGGATGGTAAGTGGTGGTTCGCCAGACTCAGCACAGAGGCTGGGTACAGGACTGGTCCGATAAGCACCCGTGGCCAGTCGAATCCCAGCATGGTGAACAGCGTCAAGGATCTGCAAATAAGACGGCCTTGCTGACCCATATACTATGCACCCATAGTCCAGCCGTGAACGCACAAAAGCTCGATAAAACAGAAGGAGACGTGCCCTGTCCACTCCCCAAGACCTGTGGCTGAGGCACTTGAGGATGTTCAGTGCCTTCAGGGTTCTGGCTTTCAAGTCACGTAGGTGTGGCAGCCATGACAACCTTGAGTCAAAAATTAGGCCCAGAAACCGCACTGTGTCTCTAAAATGTAGGACAGTATTCCCCATATGCAAGGCAGGCAAAGTAAAAAGACAACGAGAATGATTAAAATGAACACAAACACACTTATCGGCAGAAAACCAAAAACCAGTCTTTGTAGCCCACTCCTCTAACCGCCGCACTGTTAGCTGCAACTGACGGCTCACGGTTGCAACACTGGAGGAGGAACAGAAAACAACAAAGTCATCCACAAATAAGGAGCACTGTACTGGACTCCTCACTGTAGATGTTATACTGTTGATGGCTATGGCAAAGAGGGTAACGCTTAAAACACTGCCCTGGGGGACACCGTTCTCTTGCTCAAAGCGATCAGACAGTGTGTTACCAACGTGGGTCCGAAAAAACCGCTGAGACAGGAAAGACCGAATGAAAACAGGGAGGCGGCCATGAAAGCCCCATTGATGCAGTTGTGCAAGAATACAGTGTCTCCAAGTAGTATCATATGCCTTACTGATATCAAAGAAGATACCGATACAGTGATGCTGACGGAGGAAAGCCTGCTGAATAGCCGCCTCTAGGAGGGTCACGTTGTCGACTGTGGACCAAAATTTGCAGAATCCATACTGAAAGCGGCTAAGGAGCTGTCTGGCCTCTAACAGCCAGACCAGATGATGGTTAACCATCCGTTCCAGGGTCTTTCCGACACAGCTTGTCAAGGCAATACTACGATAACTACTGGGACATGTGCAGTCCTTTCCTGGTTTGAAGAAAGGGATGAGGATTGCCTCCCTCCACGAGGTGGGGAACACTCCTGTCTGCCATATGAGATTAAAACATTCGAGGAGGATTTCCATTGACACCGCTGGCAGATGTCGAAGCATGGAGTACCGGATGTGGTCGTAACCTGGTGCAGTGTCAGAAGTCTCAGTAACTGCCGATTCAAGTTCCCACATGGAGAAAGGGGAGTTTAGGCCTCAGAACTGTTCGACCGAAAATCCAAGTTCGCTCTTTCGACAGTCGCACGGTAGCGACGAAACACTGGATCCTGGGTTGCAGTGGCAGTACTTTGTGCAAAATTCTCTGCCAGTGTCTGAGCATTGGCTCTGGGTGTCGTTAGGAGGCATCCCTGGTTCAGGACTGCAGCTATTGGTAAACGGCTGCGTTTACTGGAAATCCTCCGGATGGCTTCCCATACTTTTGTGGAACAAGTGGAACGGTTGATGGAGTCCAGGAACTCCTGCCATGACCTTTTCTTGCTCTCTTTAATGACACGGCGTGCCCTGGCTCTCGCGATTCGAAAGGCGGTAAGATTGACTGCTGTTGGGCAGCATTTAAATTGGCGAAGAGCCGCACGCCTGTCCCGGATGGCTGAACGGCACTCTTCTGTCCACCAAGGCACAAGGCGGCGCTTAAGAGGGCCAGAAGACTGTGGTTTCGACAGGTCAGCAGCATGATGGATCACAAGTGTGATGTGATCCACCCATTCCTGTAGGCTGTTGTGGCATTCAAAGACAGCCAACCGAGTGAACAGTGGCCAGTTAGCTCTGCCAATCATCCACGATGGCGGCCTCTGCTCCAGCAATACACCATCCAGGAGATGAATGCGGATGGGGAAGTGATCGCTGGAATGAAGGTCGTCAATGACCTCCCAGTGAACAGAGTCAGTGAGGGTTGGAGAGCAGAAAGATAGGTCAATGGCTGAGAATGACCCAGTAGCAGTAGAGAAATGAGTCAGAGTACCTGTGTTGAGGATGCACAACACTTGAGACGTTAGGAGGCTCTCCAAAATTCGACCTCAAGTGCAAAGAGAAGTGGAGCCCCACAGGACATGATGGGCATTGAAGTCTCCCAGGAGGAGAAATGGGTGGGGGAGTTGGTCGATAAGATCTGTGAGAGCATCTAAGGTCATTGCATCCAGAGGGGGTAAATAAAGGGAGCAAACGGTAAGCCTCCGACGTGAATGAATTTCAACTGCAACTGCTTGCAGGTCAGTATCCAGGGGGAGAGCAGAGGAGTGGTGGTCATTATTGACAAACACGGCGACTCCACTTTTGGCCCTTTCTCCAGTCAGGTCATCTTTGCGATATAACGTATAGCCCCTTAGTACAGGAGCTTCAGATGGTTTGAAATGCATTTCCTGTAAACACAAGCACAGGGGGCGTTGCCATGCTAGGAGGTTCAGTTCCTCCACATGTGCCCGGAATCTATTCATGTTCCACTGTATAATGGGAGCCATCTATCAGGGTGGGAGTACCTTCATTCTCACTTTCTGTCGGGGAGGAGAGCCCACAACAGGTGGAGGCTCAGTTTTGGGGCGAGATGATTGCCCCTGTCTGACATCAACCTCCATTGCCTCTGAAGAGGAGTTGAGAGAGACATCAGAGAGAATGACATCAACATCAGCAGACTGTATAACTTCAGTCTCCTTTAGTGGCTGAGTTTTTACCTTTGGCTTTGGCTTTGATTTTCTGGCCTGAGGTGGCATTGGAGACAAAACCTCAGAAGCAGTAGGGGGTGTAGCAGCGCTGGGGAGTGCACAAGACTGGACCCGAGAAGGGACAGGAATTTCCATGATGTCAGCTACCATGGCCTGGTCAGAAGGCCGGGGGGGGTGGGGGGGGGGTGGAGCAGCAGGCTTCACAGGAACACAGGAACGGCAGCAGCACACGTACATTGACAAACGCAGGTGCTAGTGCTGACAGTAGCAACCTCCATTTGTGTAGCGGCATCGGTTTTCAAGACTGGCTGTTTCAGAACGGGAGAAAAGGAAGCAGCGAACGTGGGCGGCTGCATGGACTTGTAAATTTTCTTTGTCTCACCATACGGGATGCGTTTTGTGGTTTTAAGCTCCTGGATCTTCCGTTCCTCAAGGAAAACTCTGCATTCCCTACTCCACACAGGGTGATCCCCAGAGCAATTGACACACTTGGGAGGAGAGGAGCAACCAACTCCCTCATGGGCGGCTTTACCACAATTCCCGCAAGTGGCTTCCCCTCTACAGCCGAGAGTAGTGTGTCCAAAGTGTTGGCATTTAAAACATCGCATGGGGTTGGGGTAATAAGGACGTACACTGAGACGTAGGAATCCTACCTTCACATGCTCTGGCAATTTGGTGCTGCTAAACGCAAGGATAGAAGAGTCAGATTTCATGAGAGCACCATCCACCCGTTTCATGTGTTGCACGTTGATAGTTCCTTCCCGGGACCATTCAGCCTTCAGTTCGTCTTGGGGAATGTCAACGAGATCTCTGCAAGTCACAACACCCTTGCTGTAGTTCAAGCTGTTGTGAAATTCAGTCTCTATCGCAAACTCCCCAAGAAATTTTGCCTTCTGAAGGTTCTGGACTTGCTGGAAGCTAGATGTTTCAACCAACAAGGTGCCATTTTGCAAGTGATTTACATATTTTAATGTGCCAGCAATACCTTCTAAGCCCTTCTGTGTATAAAATCGTGAAACTTTATGAAAACTCCCATCTTTTCTTTTAATTATAAGAAACACATTCTGTGAAGCAGCATGCGTTCTGTTACTACTAACAGAATCAGGAGGACTGGCTACACGAGCCCTCTTGTTAGATTGGGTGTTAGAACCTACCAGCGGCCCACCCTTTCCGCTGGGAGGAGAAGAAAAGTTCGAGGGTTCCATCTCGGTTCCACGAGCAGCTAGGGAACTAGAAGTCCACCTAGACAGAGCCCCACGTGCCTAGGTAAGAATTATACAACTGAGGTGTGGCAGGTTCCCCAGAGGTTGCCCGCTAATGACTGTTCCACCTCAACAGCCATGCATCTCATCAGCGTGCAGCACACCTTGAGATTGAGGGGTTGTTTATAGAGGTTTATTCTATCCTCGCGATCCAGGCGGTCAAGCCAAGATCCCCATTCCCTGAGACACACAACGTTCCACCGCCCCGCTGCACGGTGGTCGCTGAAGTATGTTCAGAGCTTACGGTGACAGGAGACTGGCGGCACTTACCAGTCCCCAGCTCAGGAACCTCGGGGTCGCCAAGCCTGTACCCAGCAAATGAATGCTGAGCATGGCTACATCGAACAATTCAGGTGGAGGAACTCTTGGAATGAGAGAATTTTGGCGAATGAATTGGCCTGCCAGTTCCCCAGACTTAAATACCACCGAGCAAGTGTGGGATACATTAGGGAGATGCATTGTAGCACATTCATGTGCACCAATGACCATCCAATAGCTGACGCCTGTGCTCATGAAGAAATGGAAGACGCTTCCACAAGAATTCTTTATCAACCTTGTGGCCAGCTTGGTACCACACTGCTGGCCATTCACTGCCATCAGTGGTGATCACATACCATATTATGAACCATGTCCTGTCTTATGTAATATCCAGGGGGGCATCATGAACGATGATGACTTTAATGTAATTTTTGTCTTTAAATAAAAGTGCCAGTTCTGCTTGCCTCATTGTTCATTTCATTCAGTTACCTTTTGTACTACATTGTAGCAGTTCTTTCTATGTATGATTCATGTTTCACCAAGCTATGTTACTTGGTAGTGACACATAAAAGTGAAATGTACTTTCATCCTTACGTTTTCCACACCATTATTTCCAAATATTCTATTTTACAAACAAGTGTCCTATAAGTGGGGTGCATCCTAAACAAGAAAAGTCTCTAGTCAACAAAGGAGTACGTTGAAGCAATTGAGAAATTTGGATTCATATCTGTGTCAAACTGAGAAATTTTACATTCATATTTCTCTTCCAAAAAGGTGAAAGAAATCATCTGAAAGCATGGTTTCAAATCCATAGAAGAAGTTCTGCAAGAGTATTCCTGAACTTTGTTCCCAAATAAGCACACTATATGATCTTCATTCTGCTATTTCTTATGCTCCTCTTCACAATGTACAGAGTGACCCTTGCGTTTAGTTTATCATTCCAAGCAAAATATGTTTCCTTTGGTAGGATTTATTTTCAAGCAATGAAGCACTCAATATCTCTCCAATTATGATCTCCAGCATTGTGAAATATGGTTAGCCTCAGCTGTATATAAGTTGTTACAAGAATATACTGTCAAAATTTGAGGAGTTATAGATGGAGCATTAAGCAACAATTTTAGGGTAGGAATCCATATCTTGAATCAGTATCCAATGATGATAAAAATTGTCAAAGTTATAGGTCAACCCTCCAGCAGAAAACTTGAGTTTGTAGACTCTGCAGTCTTGTTGAGTCACATGTAGACTTGTTATATGCCACCTGATATACCCAAATACCATCAAGCTTCTGCTTAGATTTCTGCTTGCACTTTGTCACCATCAAATTCATATTTGCTGTCCAAGGGATAGCTAGTAACATGCATTTTTCCCTATATTTTCAATATGCTTAGCATTGTTGCATTACATATTTTCTTATTCACAGTTTTTTCCTCAGCACACCATCTACAATGCCTCAAAATTTATCAATATACTTTTGGTTGCACCATGTATAGTGTGAAACCCTGCTGTTAGTTTCTCAGATGTTCTTGGGAAAATGGGACAGTAACAGAGCCATATGTGTAGATGTCCTTCATTGTCTTTGTAAGTCTCTGTGATGTTGCTGGTCATTCACCTTTTCATCATCAGAGATAAGCTTGTGCAACAGGTACTGTGCTGAACATCTCTAGCCCCTGGTAGTAGTGCCATCTGTGCACCTAAGAGTTGACAGCACTGTCGGCATCTTTATTTTATTTGTTAGAAGTTTAAATGGTTTCCCCTAAGTATTGTTTTGTAGCTGAAGTTTGACAAAATTGCTACAGTGATCTAAAGAATATGGCCCTGGAGCAGGTCAGCTGGACTATGGCCACTGCTCTGTATGTTGCTAGAAAACTTTTTAAAGCTATCTCAGAAGTGGCCATTTATAATTCTTTAAGCATTTGATTATAAAAATATGCACAAATCTCTCCACAGTGTCATTGGATGCAGATGCAGGATGGAATGAGGGCTGGCTAGATGTCTGCTGCCATCGAGCAGAACCACTTAAAGGTGGCCACTTGTCAGTCACAAGGCTATGAGGAGAAGATTTTAAATAAAGCCATAGTGGTGACTGTCATGATGATAAGCTGAAACTTTGCCACAGATGGGAAATGGGAGTATGCATCTATTACAATGAGTCACATGGCTCTTCCAGCAGGAAAAAGGTTGTGAAGGCACTGGTTGATGCAGTCTACATGCTTCATAATTAACAAAAAAGTTTGTAATGTTTTCAGTTGTTTTTGGCCAATGAACATACTTCCTAGAAAGATAGTTCATCCTTGCAATCCCCCAATATGATTTGTGAAGTGAGTTCAAAAGCAGTATTGCAGGAAGGAAGAAATAACAAACCTGCATACTTCATTTTTATATGTTAAGAGGAGACCACCTTTTTAAAGCTTGCCCATGATTAGAGCTTGTGTGCACTACAATTGGGCAATTTGAATTTAGGCCTGAAACTTGACAGTAATGTTTGTGGTGAGTAATTAGTTGAAATGTATTGTCATATAGAAATATTTTAAATTTCTATACCCTAAAAATAATGACAAGGCCTTCCTTTTATGTGAGAGTCTTACTCATGTGTTTATGATAAGGTATTTGATTCAAAATCCAATGGTCTCTCAGAACTGCCAGGAAAGCTATGTGATATATGACTGTAACAATACCATGAGCAAAGGCATTGTTTCTTGGACCAGGGAAAGATCTGGTGGATATGTCACTTACAGGATGATGACTATAATTTGTTTTTGAGTTGCTGAAACTCTTATTAACAAGTTTGGAGTAAGTAAAATTTTGTGTGTTTTGGTTACAACAGGCTCAGAGGATAAGTGATTTGGCTGCTTGAGGTATGAACACACACCAAAATTTATTTTGACCAGGAACGCTAGTAAATGTTTAAAGTAAATAACTCAGTTTCATCTGTCACAAAGGTTATATCCAGTTTTTCCTCTGGTATAATATGGATTCATCATATATATTGCTTGGAAAGCGGAAAAAAACCTGATAAATTCTATGTAAGTTTTTTTGGACCAAATGGATGAAAAAACCCATGAGAAGAGACATGAACCACAAATTTAAAAAAATCATATTTCAACAGGCTATTGTACCTATATGTAAAAGGTGTACTGGCAATGGAAAAACTGAGGGTTCTGAAGTACAAATCATTCGTACCCTCTAAGCTTTTGCCTATTTCCACATATAATAAAATTTGATGTTAGAATTTGTTTTGTCCAATGAAGAGGTCACAGCAGGCAAAGATGAACAATTTGCAGATTTTCCAGAACTGTACTTCAAAGATGGAATCTAATCACTGGACAATTGTTGGACAAAGTGACCTTAAATGGGACTACATCAAACTATAAGCTTGTAACAACAACAGAAATTCCTGGGTGGAATAATACGTAAAATAAAGGAAAGGTAACCACTAACCTATATCTGACATATGTGACACATAGACACACACAACAGTAAACAATAATTATGTTAGCTTTCAAGCTCTTGATCTTTCCTAGTAGAAGTATACACATTCATGCACACAGACATCCAAATGCACATGCCCATGGCAAGACCAACGGTCAATTATCAATAGGTGTTCCCTGGCCAGATGGAGGTGGGGAGGGGGTAGGGAAGGATGCATGATGCAAGGAGGGGATAGTGGGATAGTGTGAGGCAGGTCTTTTGACAGATGACTCAATGTCTGTACAACAAGGCCAAAGGAGTTCAGAGGGTAGAGCATATAAGAGGTGGAGAGGGAAGGGAGGAAAGGAGAGGAAGGTGGACATGGGTCTCACAGAGGCCAAGGGCATGTGCATTTGGGTGTCTGTGTGGTTCTGTGCATGAATGTGTGTACTTCTGCTAGAGAAAGAGCAAGAGCTCCAAAGCTAGTATAAATACTGTTTTCTATTGCATCTATCTATGTACCACACATCAGCCAGCTGTAGGTGAGCAGTTGCCTTACCTTTATTTTACTTATGATGCCATTCAGGAACTCGTTGTTATACATTGCTGATTCAGTTCTCTCCCATCCTATTCCCTTTTGTCTTTGTTACTGTCATTCTTTCTTATCTACACTCCTGGAAATTGAAATAAGAACACTGTGAATTCATTGTCCCAGGAAGGGGAAACTTTATTGACACATTCCTGGGGTCAGATACATCACATGATCACACTGACAGAACCACAGGCACATAGACACAGGCAACAGAGCATGCACAATGTCGGCACTAGTACAGTGTATATCCACCTTTCGCAGCAATGCAGGCTGCTATTCTCCCATGGAGACGATCGTAGAGATGCTGGATGTAGTCCTGTGGAACGGCTTGCCATGCCATTTCCACCTGGCGCCTCAGTTGGACCAGCGTTCGTGCTGGACGTGCAGACCGCGTGAGACGACGCTTCGTCCAGTCCCAAACATGCTCAATAGGGGACAGATCCGGAGATCTTGCTGGCCAGGGTAGTTGACTTACACCTTCTAGAGCACGTTGGGTGGCACGGGATACATGCGGACGTGCATTGTCCTGTTGGAACAGCAAGTTCCCTTGCCGGTCTAGGAATGGTAGAACGATGGGTTCGATGACGGTTTGGATGTACTGTGCACTATTCAGTGTCCCCTCGACGATCACCAGTGGTGTACGGCCAGTGTAGGAGATCGCTCCCCACACCATGATGCCGGGTGTTGGCCCTGTGTGCCTCGGTTGTATGCAGTCCTGATTGTGGCGCTCACCTGCACGGCGCCAAACACGCATACGACCATCATTGGCACCAAGGCAGAAGCGACTCTCATCGCTGAAGACGACACGTCTCCATTCGTCCCTCCATTCACGCCTGTCGCGACACCACTGGAGGCGGGCTGCACGATGTTCGGGCGTGAGCGGAAGATGGCCTAACGGTGTGCGGGACCGTAGCCCAGCTTCATGGAGACGGTTGCGAATGGTCCACGCCGATACCCCACGAGCAACAGTGTCCCTAATTTGCTGGGAAGTGGCGGTGCGGTCCCCTACGGCACTGCGTAGGATCCTACGGTCTTGGCGTGCATCCGTGCGTCGCTGCGGTCCGGTCCCAGGTCGACGGGCACGTGCACCTTCCGCCGACCACTGGCGACAACATCGATGTACTGTGGAGACCTCACGCCCCACGTGTTGAGCAATTCGGCGGTACGTCCACCCGGCCTCCCGCATGCCCACTATACGCCCTCGCTCAAAGTCCATCAACTGCACATACGGTTCACGTCCACGCTGTCGCGGCATGCTACCAGTGTCAAAGACTGCGATGGAGCTCCGTATGCCATGGCAAACTGGCTGACACTGACGGCGGCGGTGCACAAATGCTGCGCAGCTAGCGCCATTTGACGGCCAACACCGCGGTTCCTGGTGTGTCCGCTGTGCCGTGCGTGTGATAATTGCTTGTACAGCCCTCTCGCAGTGTCCGGAGCAAGTATGGTGGGTCTGACACACCGGTGTCAATGTGTTCTTTTTTCCATTTCCAGGAGTGTACAACTCATCTGCCAATTCTTTATTCCTTAATGTGTCCATAATTTCTTCTCCTCTACAGTACCTGCAGCCAAAGTACACACTGGCCACCCTCTGTTGCTCAGTTTTAATGCCCACAGTTGTAATAACCCACCATGCTCATAAGTGCTGTAGTATATTTTCAGTCTCTCACAGTGGTGGCCCCTTTTCGAACATTTAATTCCAGTGCTGTTTTTAACACGTTCCCCACTCTTGACTTGTGCTGCCAAACCTGACTGTTAACCAACTGAGTTGCAGTGTGCTCCCTGGTGTCGTTGGATAAGCAGCTGCAGCAGCAAGTCGTATACTCCTAGCTCACTCATTTGTTACATAGTTTAATTCTTAATTTCTTTGCGTGTTTTTGGTACTTGCATTGTTTAATTCATAAATTTCGGGCGTATTATAGTATTTGAGAGTTGTAGCATCGTGTTTTAGTACCTGAATAGTGTAAAATCACGTAGTCTCCTTCCACCGCCGAGCAGTGTGTCAGCAGTGCGCAAGTAGCAGCATTACTGCATTTACTAGGCAATCTTGTATTTTAATAACCGTTTAAATTTTGTGTCGATTTGTTTGTGCTCTCTGTAGATTAGTTCAGACGTTCTTTGCACAACAGTTTTTAGCATGGATAGGGACTGTAACTGCTGTGTTGGGATACAGGCTGAGTTGGCATCCCTTCGCTCCCAGCTTCAGGCAGTGTTGGCTTCGGTCACACAGCTTGAGGCTGTTGCCAATGGGCATCACTGTGAGGTTCCAGATGGGGGTTTGTCGGGGACGGCCAGCTCATCCCACGCATCCCCCGATCGGACTACGACTGTGGTTGCCCGGGATACTGCCCACATTGAGGCTGATCCCTCACCTGTGGTAGAGTGGGAGGTCGTCTCAAGGTGTGGCAGGGGGCAAAAGACATTCCGGAGGGCTGAACAGAAGGCCTCTCCAGTTTGTCTGATGAACCGGTTTCAGGCTCTGTCTCAGGCTGATACTGATCTTCGGCTTGACATGGCTGCTTGTCCTGTTCCAGAGGTTGCCCCTCAGTCTGCAAGATCTGGGCGGTCGCAGAGGGTGGGCTTACTGGCAGTTGGGAGCTCCAACGTCAGGCGTGTAATGGGGCCCCTTAGGGATATGGCAGCAAGAGAGGGGAAGAAAACCAATGTGCACTCCGTGTGCATACCGGGGGGAGTCATTCCAGATGTGGAAAGGGTCCTTCCGGATGCCATCAAGGGTAGAGGGTGCCCCCATCTGCAGGTGGTCGCTCATGTCGGCACCAATGATGTGTGTCGCTATGGATCCGAGGAAATCCTCTCTGGCTTCCAGCGGCTATCTGATTTGGTGAAGACTGCCAGTCTCACTAGCGGGATGAAAGCAGAGCTCACCATCTGCAGCATCGTCGACAGGACTGACTGCGGACCTTTGGTACAGAGCCGAGTGGAGGGTCTGAATCAGAGGCTGAGACGGTTCTGCGACCATGTGGGCTGCAGATTCCTCGACTTGCGCCATAGGGTGGTGGGGTTTCGGGTTCCGCTGGATAGGTCAGGAGTCCACTACACGCAACAAGCAGCTACATGGGTAGCAGGGGTTGTGTGGCGTGGGCTGGGCGGTTTCTTAGGTTAGATGGCCTTGGGCAAGTACAGAAAGGGCAACAGCCTCAATGAGTGCAGGGCAAAGTCAGGACATGCGGGGACCTAGCAGCAATCGGTATTGTAATTGTAAACTGTCGAAGCTGTGTTGGTAAAGTACCGGAACTTCAAGTGCTGATAGAAAGCACCGAAGCCGAAATCGTTATAGGTACAGAAAGCTGGCTTAAGCCAGAGATAAATTCTGCCGAAATTTTTACAAAGGTGCAGACGGTGTTTAGAAAGGATAGATTGCATGCAACCAGTGGTGGAGTGTTCGTCGCAGTTAGTAGTAGTTTATCCTGTAGTGAAATAGAAGTGGATAGTTCCTGTGAATTATTATGGGTGGAGGTTACACTCAACAACCGAGCTAGGTTAATAATTGGCTCCTTTTACCGACCTCCCAACTCAGCAGCATTAGTGGCAGAACAACTGAGAGAATACATTTCACATAAATTTTCTCAGCATGTTATAGTCTTAGGTGGAGATTTCAATTTACCAGATATAGACTGGGACACTCAGATGTTTAGGACGGGTGGTGGGGACAGAGCATTGAGTGACATTATACTGAGTGCACTATCCGAAAATTACCTCGAGCAATTAAACAGAGAACCGACTCGTGGAGATAACATCTTGGACCTACTGATAACAAACAGACCCAAACTTTTTGACTGTACGTACAGAACAGGGAATCAGTGATCATAAGGCCATTGCAGCATCCCTGAATATGGAAGTTAGTAGGAATATAAAAAAAAAGGGAGGAAGGTTTATCTGTTTAGCAAGAGTAATAGAAGGCAGATTTCAGACTACCTAACAGATCAAAACGAAAATTTCTGTTCCGACACTGACAATGTTGAGTGTTTATGGAAAAAGTTCAAGGCAATCGTAAAATGCGTTTTAGACAGGTACGTGCCGAGTAAAACTGTGAGGGACGGGAAAAACCCACTGTGGTACAACAGCGAAGTTAGGAAACTACTGCGAAAGCAAAGAGAGCTTCACTCTAAGTTTAAACACAGCCAAAACCTCTCAGACAAACAGAAGCTAAACGATGTCAAAGTTAGCGTAAGGAGGGCTATGCGTGAAGCGTTCAGTGAATTCGAAAGTAAAATTCTATGTACCGACTTGACAAAAAATCCTAGGAAGTTCTGGGCTTATGTTAAATCAGTACGTGGTTCGAAACAGCATATCCAGACACTACGGGATGATGACGGCATTGAAACAGAGGATGACACGCGTAAAGCTGAAATACTAAACACCTTTTTTCCAAAGCTGTTTCACAGAGGAAGACCGCACTGCAGATCCTTCTCTAAATCCTCGCACAAACGAAAAAATGGCTGACATCGAAATAAGTGTCCAAGGAATAGAAAAGCAACTGGAATCACTCAACAGAGGAAAGTCCACTGGACCTGACGGGATACCAATTCGATTCTACACAGAGTACGCGAAAGAACTTGCCCCCCTTCTAACAGCCGTGTACCGCAAGTCTCTAGAGGAACGGAAGGTTCCAAATCATTGGAAAAGAGCACAGGTAGTCCCAGTCTTCAAGAAGGGTCGTCGAGCAGATGCACAAAACTATAGACCTATATCTCTGACGTCAATCTGTTGTAGAATTTTAGAACATGTTTTTTGCTCGAGTATCATGTCGTTTTTGGAAACCCAGAATTTACTATGTAGGAATCAACATGGATTCCGGAAACAGCGATCGTGTGAGACCCAACTCGCTTTATTTGTTCATGAGACCCAGAAAATATTAGATACAGGCTCCCAGGTAGATGCTATTTTTCTTGACTTCCAGAAGGCATTCAATACAGTTCTGCACTGTCGCCTGATAAACAAAGTAAGAGCCTACGGAATATCAGACCAGCTGTGTGGCTGGATTGAAGAGTTTTTAGCAAACAGAACACAGCATGTTGTTATCAATGGATAGACGTCTACAGACGTTAAAGTAACCTCTGGCATGCCACAGAGGAGTGTTATGGGACCATTGCTTTTCACAATATATATAAATGACCTAGTAGATAGTGTTGGAAGTCCCATGCGGCTTTTCGCGGATGATGCTGTAGTATACAGAGAAGTTGCAGCATTAGAAAATTGTAGCGAAATGCAGAAAGATCTGCAGCGGATAGGCACTTGGTGCAGGGAGTGGCAACTGACCCTTAACATAGACAAATGTAATATATTGTGAATACATAGAAAGAAGGATCCTTTATTGTATGATTATATGATAGCGGAACAAACACTGGTAGCAGTTACTTCTGTAAAATATCTGGGAGTATGCGTGCGGAACGATTTGAAGTGGAACGATCATATAAAATTAATTGTTGGTAAAGGGGGTACCAGGTTGAGATTCATTGGGAGAATCCTTAGAAAATGTAGTCCATCAACAAAGGAGGTGGCTTACAAAACACTCGTTCGGCCTATACTTGAGTATTGCTCATCAGTGTGGGATCCGTACCAGATCGGGTTGACGGAGGAGATAGAGAAGATCCAAAGAACAGCGGCGCGTTTCGTCACAGGGTTATTTGGTAACCGTGATAGCGTTACGGAGATGTTTAGCAAACTCAAGTGGCAGACTCTGCAAGAGAGGCGCTCTGCATCGTGGTGTAGCTTGCTCGCCAGGTTTCAAGAGGGTGCGTTTCTGGATGAGGTATCGAATATATTGCTTCCCCCTACTTATACCTCCCGAGGAGATCACGAATGTAAAATTAGAGAGATTAGAGTGCGCACGGAGGCTTTCAGACAGTTGTTCTTCCCGCGAACCATACGTGACTGGAACAGGAAAGGGAGGTAATGACAGTGGCACATAAAGTGCCCTCCGCCACACACCGTTGGGTGGCTTGCGGAGTATAAATGTAGATTTAGATGCAGAACATCAAATGCGTTTATTTACTGTGTTGCATGTCAATTTGTGATCAAACATATCTATTTATAAATGTGCCTCTTACTTCCTACTTTGAAATATTATATGACCTTCCTTATAGCTTCCCAAATAACTCTTTATGTAACACCTACTATTTATTTCCAATATAATACCTCGAACACTAATTTTCACCTTCCTATTTTCAATCTTTTTAACTATGTGTATTTTTTCAGTCACTCCTTTTGTCTCCTATCCATCTGATCATGAATCCCTGTCCATTCTACTTCCACCAATTCCACAAACTCTCCTTTTTTACGAGCCAAACTCAAATCACGCTTCCTCTTTCTGAAATCTTGCCTGCGCATGGCATCCCACCGAATGGGCTTACATTAAAATTGGCATCTAGGGCTGTCAATCATCCTACTGCAAGCACCTTCACCTTTTTCAGTTCCATCAGCCCCTCATCGTCACCAGTCTGGTCCTTCATAATGATATTCTCACTCAAACCATAATGCTGTCACAAAATCCTTTCACTCTGTGACAATGATTTCCTTAATGCTATTTCTATAATAATCCCTGTCTCCCCCCTCAACTCCATCTTCCTCCCCTCTGCTCCCTCCCTCTCCCCACCTTCTCTACTTCTTATATGCTCTACCATCTGAACTCCTTTCGTCTTGTTGTATGACCACTGAGTCACCTGTCAAAGGACCTGCTCCACAATATTCCACTATCCCCTCCCTGCCTCATGTGTCTTTCCCTACCCTCTCCCCTCCACCATCTGCCCACACAACTGCAATCAATAATCTACAGTCAGTCTCACCATGGCTATGGACCTGTTTGGCTGTCTGTGTGGTCGTGTGTATGAATGTGTGCATTTCTAAAAGATGAAGAGCAAGAGCTCATAAGCTAGTATAAATAGTGTTTCCTGTTGTGTGTGTCTAAGTGCCATGCATCATTCATCTAAAGGTGGTGAATGGTTGCCTTTCCTTTATTTTATGAAGTGCCACAAGCACTGGACACAGTTGAAATGATTTCATATCCATGAAGCCATGTGATGCCAGCCACTTCCCTGGTATTCATATGCTGGGCACCCTTTATAGGACCACCACCTCCATCTCTCCAGTAGTCTAATGTTGAGTCTGATTCCAAGTAAATGAAGAGTCCAAGACGCAGTGTTACTGGACCAAGGTAATGCCAGTGCACTACTGATTGTGACCACAACCAAGTCTGAACCTGTAGAGAAACCTATGGTGGCAGACTGTGTGCTTTCTCTCCCACTTTTGTAGGACTGTACTCAATAAGCGACATTCTTATTAGATCATGATGATGTCTTGTGTTGTCTCATAGAGAATCAGTATTCTGTTGTTCATGTTTTCTTGTTGGTTTCTTATAGATATTAATTTTTATTGTTCAGTGCCACCTAGGCACCTACTTCTTTTACGTGTACACCATCTCACAAAGGGATACTTCAGTTGACAATGAGGATAAACTTTTCATGCTTCTTGTGTCTTCAGAATTTTGTTCCAGTATCTGTGCTCATCCAGGTAGCTCTCTCTCTGCATTAGTGCATTTGCACTCACATTCAACTGACGCTCTTCTTGTCTCTTTTTGCTTGCCCTTTTCCCATGGCTTTTGCACCAGAACTTACACTTCTGCTTCTTGTCTAGTTGTGGAGTAAGCAGTAGCTCCATCTGAACAGGGAAATTGCTCATTTGCTTCAGTGCTTCCAGTGGTGGCATCCTCCGGTGTTACAACTGAGACAACACAGCTTCTGCTTCATGGTTGTCACTTCCTGCATACCTCAGAGCTCCTCTGATGGCACCTTTCCTGTACTGACATGTTCCCAGCACAGGTTGACACACCACTACATCTGCTTCCTTCCAACTTTGATGCAGCCTTGGATTCTTGGCACACCTTCCTGGTTGCACTGGACCGCCTACTCCACAACTGTGCTCATTCCGATGCTTCTCTGCTCGCTACCTCCACCCCAGCCCCCGACCCTGACCTATGGCCCCTGCCCACTCAGTTTCTCATAGACTCACATCCTGCACTGTTATCTCAGACTCATCCACCATGGCTCTTCAGGCACCTCCTGAAGTGGCGCATCCCGATGCGGCTCCTGTGCCGCTTCTACGACCTCTCCCATGCCTCCTGAGGTGGTGCCTCTGTCCACTCTGGTGCTTACTGACACAGCTCCTACAACCACTCTGATACCTCCCAGCATGGTTCCTACGACCACTCTGCTGCTTCCTGATGTGGCATGGTACCTCCCGATGTAGTGGCGCCTCCACCCACTCCAGTGCATCCTGACGCGACTCCTAGGACCACTCTGGCGCCTCCTGATATGGCTTCTACACCTCGCATGGTGCCTCCCCTTGCAGCTCCTATGCTAGCTATGGCACCTGCCCCAGCTGCAGTGCCTCCTCATGACACACAACCAATGTGGCATCTCCACCCAATGCAGCTCTGGTGGTTCTCATACTTGCAGCATACCTGCCACCCTCTCGGTGGCTTCTACTACTGCCAACACTGCAGCTGGCGTGGTCGATGGCCCTCTCCGTCCGACCCACTATTGGCCTTCAGTGCCCTAAATGTCCATCCATTCCATGTTCTTCCTGGCTCCTTCTGCAGCTACCATGGCTCATCTTCCTTCTGTTTCTGCAGCTCTGGTCCTGTCTCCTCCTGGACCCTGTCTCCTGCCTTCGAATGGACCCTGTCTGGCACCGCTTCCTATTGGTCACCGCCCCACCCATCCTTCACCGTGACTCTCTCTGGCAGTCTCACTGACTTCCCTGTGCCTTCTGTCCATCCCTTATGGAAGTTTCTTCACCACGCCTGGCCGTTCCTTGACCTGCCATCTTCGGTGATCTGGGTGCCCTTCTCACAACTGAACACAGATCAAGCATGAAAACAGGAAGACAGTGTACTGAGCTGTAAAAAATAGCAAAATAGAACCAGTGAACAGTCCAAGCTTAACAAGTCCAACATCGAACAAAGTTGAATAGCCACGGTATCATGGTTAAGTGGTCACTGTGTTGGGCTGCAGAGTGGACAAGCCATTATCAGAACTTCCTCGTAACATTTATTTTTATTTATTTTTTTCACAAAATTACGAACTGTCCGACCAGTCATTGAAATGTTTGTTCTTTTTCTGTAGTCTTGGCAATTGTCATATTCTACATAGGTCATAGAATAAGAGTCATGTGGTAAGAATACATTTCCATCACAAGTAAATGTGATGAATAGAGAGAGCAGGCGAGATACCACAGAAATGAAAACAACAATTAAATGGGTGTGAACTACATTACAACAAAGGAATTCAACAGTCAAATCTTTCAAAATGGAACATAACTTCAAAAATGTTAAAAACTTATGTTTTGACACAGCACAGGGAAAACTGTGTGAATGTGAAACTGTTGTATTTATTTGTTGCAGCTTATGTAACTATTATGTTTTCATAATTTCCTTTTGAGTGATTATATTCACATTCATTCAGACACTAAGATCCGGCAAGGAGGTATATCTCACTCACTCACTCACCAGACAATGTACAAAATGTGTGTCAATAAAATATTCCTATCATATGACACAGGTACTGTTGCTAATGCCATATATGACACAACAGATGTGTTTTCATGTGGAGGATTTGGTCAGCTTGTCATCAAGCATTTGCAGTTCTTATCCTAAAGCCTTTTGGCTGCTAATAGAGGAGTTAAGCAGAATCAACTTTCATTTTAGGCCCCTTTCTTACACCTCGCTGTTTCACGTGGATGTTGCACCATCACACAGACATGAATTTGAAAGCAGCGAACAGTGAAAAAAAGAAAGAAAGAAAAGAAAAGAAAAGAAAAAAAAAATAGCACGAGGGAGCTCTGAACGTGGTTCTTGGCCTCATAACCATGATGCCATGGCTTTCCTCAGTGCTCCATGTTGCACGTCTTGTGCTTGGACCATTCGCTGTTTCTATTTTTTTTTTCTTTTTCACAGATGAGTAGACCTCCTCCTTATTTTCATGCTTGATCTAGGTTCAGCCTGTCCTCTGGGCCCTCTTACCAATAAGTCTGAGGGTTGTGTGATAGGGAGTTTCCCTTGTCAGTGCTGTCCCTGCCTGACTTTTGAATTCCAGGCCTCCTCCTGGGCAACCTTCATCTAGCTGCCCCCATACACTGTGCAGCCCTGTGCTGAGTAGCTGCTATTGCCTACTCCAGACCCACCAGCACACTCACTGCTGGCCCTGGCACTCCCCTCCGCACCTGCCTGCTCAGACTGCACCTGTTGCTGAAGCACTACACATTGCATGCTGGCCACTGGCCTGCATATGCCATCCATGCATACATATGGTCTACTCACCATCCTCTCTCCTGCCTGAAGCCCGTGTTCCTCCCTCATCCTCAGCTCCATACAGCTACCCTCAAACATCTGCTTTCTCTCAGGCATCAGTTTTTTTTTCCTGACAGGCAACTTTTCAGGGCACCACATGGCCACTTCTCACTGCCATTCCGCACAGTTCAGCCCTGACCACAGCCCCCCAACCATCTTCTCCGCTGTCCAGGGTCAGGGTCAGATCTTCTCTCCACCAGTGGCCCTTTCCTCCTGTCTGCTTCTCCCAGCCAACTGCCTCCATGGGAAAGAAGACTGATGTTTTCCCAGTTGTTGTCTCTGCCACAGCCACTGTCCACATATCAAGATGGCTTTGACATCTCCCTCCAAAGAGACGAGGAATGCTGTATACAGCTGGTGCCTGATGACCTGGCACACTCACCATGCAGCCAGACGCCTGCAGCTGACTCTGCTCGACTTCACTGCTACATCTGCTACAGTAAGAAGGGCGCCACAATCACCAGACACAGCTGGTACTGTTTCACATCTGCGAAGCCATGTGACACCAGCCACTTCCTGGTGTCCATATACCGGACAGCCTTTATAGGAGTGCTGCCTGCAGCTCTCCAGCAGTCTAATGCTGTGTGCTGTGTCTGATGCTGAATCTGATTCTGAGTAAATAATGAGTCCACCAAGGCAATGACAGTGCACCACCAATTGTGAGATTGACCAATTCTAACCATGCAAAGTAACCTATGGTGACAGACAGTGTGCTTTCTCTTGCACCTTTGTAGAACTGTGCTCAATGAGTGACAATTATTCTTATTAGATCACAATGATCTGTTGTGTTCTTTCATAGAGAATCAGTATTCTGTTGTTCATGTTTTCTTGTAGCTTTCTTATATAAATAAATTTCTATTGTTCAATGCTGCTTGGACACCTATTTTTTGCTGCATGCACCATCTCCATTTACCCCTTCCCTCTCTCTGTCCGTAACCTCCTCACGCCTCTTTCCATCCGTTTGCTTTGCGTCCCACACTCTGTCCGTCTCATCTCCCCTCTCTCTGTGTTGATCCCCTCATGACTCCTCTCTCTGTCCACTTCCTCCTTCCCCCAGTGTCTGTCCCTCCCCTTCTTCCCCCCTCTTTCTGTCTGTCCCTTTATCCCCACCCCTTCTGTCAATCCCATCCTTCTCCACACTCTCCCTGTCCATATCCTCCTCCCCCACTCTCTGTCTCCTCCTCACCCCTTTGCCTGTTCATAGCCTCCTCTCCTCATTATCTAAGGAAGAGTCTTACATCTTCCTGTGAACCTATTGCTCTATTTCTCTTCCCACAATGCTGTTAAAAATATTTGAAGAAAATGCTGCAACTCAGATTCATGATTTTATTCAAAAATTTCATGTTACTGCAAGAAATTGGTTCGACTTTCAAAAAGGCAAGAACAAAATAGGTGCCATCAATGAACTTGAAGAGTAAATTGTTTTATCTTTTACAAGTTACAAAACAACATAAAAATCTTCTATGGCCTCAAAAATAAATCTGAGTGCTGAACCACTCTCCACCAAAGTCTAACACATACAGTTGTGGCACTCTCTGCCACAAAAGTTGTTACTGTTTGACAGCTGGAGCAACACAGTGCTCCAAGTGGTGTGAAAGCTCACAGTCACATATATCATAAGGATAATGCTTGTTTTTAATTATTTTTATACATAATTAATGAAATAATTATTATATTTTGCATTCAATGCATTAGCAAATTACCAAGAGACATGAATTAATGTGAAAAATGTAAAAGAAGCCAAATCTTACTGATTAAATAATGTAAGGTACAGCTTATTCATGAAGAAATACTTTTGAATATGCACAGAATTACAGCTTTCTCCACTGAAGGAAAGAATATATAAACACATAGTTCATACATTAAAAGCTTATAATTGTGTTGTTGTCTGTTCTTATTATGATAGGCACTTTACTTGCCGCTTAAAATTATGTATAGAGTCTAATGATCTGCCCTTTCTTACACTTCATTCAACTTTCAAATACAAGTATTTTTGCAAATTTAATTACTTTTGCTATAAAAACGAATGTTTTGAAGATTCTTGTGGTCTGTGGCTCAGATTATAGCAACAATTGCAGAATTGGTTTCTTCTGGATTGGGAAACAGTTTTATTACGTTTGACATTTTATCGTCATGTCTGTGTGACTCTCCCTTCCACTACAGGGATGGCATTTTATTTGGTACATTAACTACTGTGCATAGGTGTTTCCTATGTTTCACATTCATAGATGTGGCTGGAAGTGTAGTGAAGAAAACTTCACATCATTTAGTAGATATATGACATCTTTCTGCAAAAGGAGAGATCTTTTGGTACTTACTATTCTTAATTCTTAAAAGAAAATAGTATTCTTCAGTAAAGATTGGTAAGTTATAAGAGATTCATAAATAAACTGTCCTGATTATACTGTTTCATGTGTCCCAGGGTCCTTAGAAAATTAAAGAAAGGCAAATGTGATGTCATTTAATAGTTATTGTGGATTTTTATGGCACAATGTACACTCCCTAATGTAAAAACTATCTTACAAATCAATATAAACCATACCTTTCACACTCAGTCAAAATTGTACTCAGAAGTGTAACTTGCTGGCCGCTTGGCATGCTACTATCACAGGGGCTAACAAAAATGAGACAGAGTATCATGATTGTTATGTTAGGCTGTGTCCTTATAGCTCTGTGAATTCAAAAGATACAGAATCAGAGGCAATGGTTCATCATAGTACAGATTGTGTTAAATGAAAGAAAGGAATGGCTTAGTTGTAACATCACATTCAGAAACTATCTATCGCAGGGGGTAACCACTGCTTATACAGCTAAAACCCAATTTTTTATTTTTATTTATTTATTTATTTTTTGCACACAGAGATATATCCATTCTCTCACCATTAAGGCCATTTATCTTTAAATCTCTACATGTACAATAAGTGTTTCAAGATGAAAAAGTCACAAATACTGCAGAAGTACATGTCACTGAATAAAATTACAGCATCTAACAGATGACTGTGAGCACCAAATTCACTAGTGTCATAAATTAGTTATATCTGATAACCCCTCCCCCATGAACCATGGACCTTGCCGATGGTGGGGACGCTTGCGTGCCTCAACAATACAGATAGCCGTACCATAGGTGCAACTACAACAGAGGGGTATCTGTTGAGGGGCCAGATGAACATGTGGTTCCTGAAGAGGGGCAGCAGCCTTTTCAGTAGTTTCAGGGGCAACAGTCTGGATGATTGACTGATCTGGCCCTGTAACACTAACCAAAATGGCCTTGCTGTTTTGGTACTGCGAACGGCTGAAAGCAAGTGGAAGCTACAGCTATAATTTTTCCCAAGGGCCTGCAACTTTACTGTACGTTTAAATGATGATGGTGTCCTCTTGGGTAAAATATTCTGGAGGTAAAATAGTCCCCCATTTGAATCTCCAGGCGGGGACTGCTCAAGAGGATGTTATCAGGAGAAAGAAAACTGGCATTCTACGAATCGGAGCATGGAATGTCAGATCCCTTAAGTGGGTAGGTAGGTACGTTAAAAATTTAAAAAAGGTAAATGGGTAACATAAATTTAGATGTAGTGGGAATTAGTGAAGTTCAGTGGCAGGAGGAAGAAGACTTCTGCTCAGGTGAATACAGGGTTATAAATACAAAATCAAATATGGGTAATGCAGAAGTAGGTCCAATAATGAATTAAAAAAATATGAGTGCAGATAAGCTACTATGAACAGCATAGCGAACGCATTATTGTAGCCAAGATAGACACGGAGTCCATACCTACCACAGCAGTACAAATTTATATGCCAACTAATTCTGCAAATTACAAAGAGCTTGAAGAAACGTACGATGTGATAAAAGAAATTATTCAGATAGTTAAGGAAGATGAAACTTTAATAGTCATGGGGGTCTGGAATTTGATAGCAGAGAAAGAAAGAGAAGGAAAAGTAGAAGGTGAATATGGACTGGGGATAAGGAATGAAAGAGGCAGCCATATGCTAGAATTTTGCACAGAGCGTAACTTAATCATAACTAACACTTGGTTCAAGAATCATGAAAGAAAGCTGTATACATGGAAAAACCCTGGAGATACTTAAAGGTTTCAGATAGATTATATAAGACAGAGATTTAGGAACCAGATTTTAAATTGTAAGGCATTTCCAGGGACAGATGTGGACTCTGACCACAATCTATTGGTTATGAAATGTAGTTTAAAACTGAAGAAACTGCAAAAAGGTGGGAATTTAAGGAGATGGGACCTTGATAAACTGAAAGAACCAGAGGTTGTACAGAGTTTCAGGGAGAGCATAAGGGAACAATTGACAGGAATGAGGGAAAGAAATACAGTAGAAGAAGAATGGATAGCTTTGAGGAATGAAATAGTGAAGGCAGCAGAGGATCAAGTAAGAAAAAGGCGAGGGCTAGTAGAAATCCTTGGGTAACAGAAGAGATACTGAATTTAATTGTTGAAAGGAGAAAATACAAAAATGCAGCAAGTGAAGCAGACAAAAAGGAATACAAACGTCTCAAAAATGAGATCGACAGGAAGTGCAGAATGGCTAACCCGGGATGGCTAGAGGACAAATGTAAGGATGTAGAAGCTTATCTCACTAGGGGTAAGATAGATACTGCCTACAGGAATATTAAAGAGACCTTTGGAGAAAAGAGAACCACTTGCATGAATATCAAGAGCTCAGATGGAAACCCAGTTCCAAGCAAAGAAGGGAAAGCAGAAAGATGGAAAGAGGGCCTATACAGGGGCGATGTTCTTGAGGACAATATTATGGAAATGGAAGAGGAGGTAGATGAAGATGAAATGGGAGATATGATACTGCATGAAGAGTTTCACAGAGCACTGAAAGACCTAAGTTGAAACAAGGCCCCGGGAGTAGACAACATTCCATTAGAACTGCTGACAGTCTTGGGAGAACCAGTCCTGACAAAACTCTACCATCTGGTGAGCAAGATGTATGAGACAGGCGAAATACCCTCAGACTTCAAGAATAATATAATAACTCCAATCCCAAAAAAAAAAGCAGATGTTTCCACATGTGAAAATTACCAAACTATCAGTTTAATAAGTCACAGCTGGAAAATACTAACGCGAATTCTTTACAGACGAATGGAAAAACTGGTAGAAGCCGATCTCGGGGAAGATCAGTTTGGATTCCCTAGAAATGTTGGAACACGTGAGGCAATACTGATCCTACAACTTATCTTAGAAGAAAGATTAAGGAAAGGCAAACCTACATTTCTAGCATTTGTAGACTTAGAGAAAGCTTTTGACAATGTTGACTGGAATACTCTCTTTCAAATTCTAAAGGCGGCAGGGGTAAAATACATGGAGCGAAAGGCTATTAACAATTTGTACAGAAACCAGATGGCAGTTATAAGAGTTGAGGGACATGAAAGGGAAGCAGTGATTGGGAAGGGAGTGAGACAGGGTTGTAGCCTCTCCCCGATGTTATTCAATCTGTATATTGAGCAAGCAGTAAAGGAAATGAAAGAAAAGTTCGGAGTAGGTATTAAAATCCATGGAGAAGAAATAAAAACTTTGAGGTTCGCCGATGACATTGTAATTCTCTCAGAGACAGCAAAGCACTTGGAAGAGCAGTTGAACAGAATGGATAGCATCTTGAAAGGAGGGTATAAGATGAACATCAACAAAAGCAAAACGAGGATAATGGAATGTAGTCGAATTAAGTCAGGTGATGCTGCGGGAATTAGATTAGGAAATGAGACACTTAAAGTAGTAAAGGAGTTTTGCTATTTGGGGAGCAAAATAACTGATGATGGTTGAAGTATAGAGGATATAAAATGTAGACCGGCAATGGCAAGGAAAGCGTTTCTGAAGAAGAGAAATTTGTTAACATCGAGTATTGATTTAAGTGTCAGGAAGTCGTTTCTGAATGTATTTGTATGGAGTGTAGCCATGTATGGAAGTGAAACATGGACGATTAATAGTTTAGACAAGAAGAGAATAGAAACTTTCGAAATGTGGTGCTACAGAAGAATGCTGAAGATTAGATGGGTAGATCACATAACTAATGAGGAGGTATCGAATAGGATTGGGGAGAAGAGGAGTTTGTGGCACAACTTGACTAGAAGAAGGGATCGGTTGGTAGGACATGTTCTGAGGCATCAAGGGATCACCAATTTAGTACTGGAGGGCAGCATGGAGGGTAAAAATTGTAGAGGGAGACCAAGAGATGAATACACTAAGCAGATTCAGAAGGATGTAGGCTGCAGTAGGTACTGGGAGATGAAGAGGCTTGCACAGGATAGAGTAGCATGGAGAGCTGCATCAAACCAGTCTCAGGACTGAAGGCCACAATAACAACAACAATCTGATAACAAGCTAAACATTTACTTGAAACAAGAGACATCTCAAAACAGAACTTCCTTTGTTGTCGTATGTCCTTCTCTTATTTGCCATTAATAAACAAGTGCAGAGATTCAATGAAGTAATTAAAACAAAGCACAACGGAATAGCATGCACACGGGATAAGAGCAACATGCATCTGCAGCAGATTGCTCCAATATACAAGTCACAGTGATCACATTATACAGACATTTGCCATGGACTGCTCAATACTGCATCTTTTACAATTTTAATACAGAGGATCATATTTGACAATTTTCTAACTGAAGTGCTACTTGCTGTGTAACGATTTTCATGTAACCATTTGCTGGTAACAGCATCATATATAATGAATTGCTTGCTACCAAAGATCACTTAATAATATTACAATTATGGATTTTTTAAATAATTGATGATACTTTTCACTCTCCCAGCACTAGCAGTTTTTTACATTACTACACTTTTGTAATAAATGTCTGGAAAATTTATTTGCAAAGTGGACTGCATGTGAATAAATCTTTTCCTATGAAATGTGCAACAATAAAGCAGTAGATCAATACACTTCCCATGAGTCTCAACATCATGCAACATATGTCGTCCACTGTTGAGCCTTACCTCTCTTTCAATTACTTTCAGGAGTGTATAACATTTTTGTCTCTGTTAAACTCCAACAGCTGGCATAGAATGTGCTTGCAGAGAGCCAGCAGTGTACATTGGTTCCAGATAATCAATAGGAATTTCAGGATCTTGGAATTCATTTAGAATGCTCTCACCGGTAAAACTTTGTCTGAAATCAGAAGGATAGTCATTACATATTAAACCTCACATATAGTACAGTACAACAAGTAAAAGAACCAATCTCAACTGGCATCTGTAAGAGTAAAATATTCTTCATGCTTTGACGAATAAATCACCCTTGAGGAACCAGTTGCATCAGAGCTGAAGTTCAATGAATATAGGCAAGAATGTGTCAAAGGTAAACCTGTCATGACTCTCTGTACTAGATGTAGATGTTTGAAGGTTCTCAATGTTCATCATGGAATCCAGGTTCAAATACTCTTGTGGTGAAGCATTCTCAAGTAGTGAATCTAACTGCTGCCGTAGGTACGTAAATGTTGGCCTATCTTTGGGCTTCATTTTCCAGCAACAGAGCATGATTTCATACCTGAAATAAAAAGTGTGCATCAATAACACCTCTTAGGAATAAGGGATAGAATACTGACTGTTCAAAACAATTTCTTCAAAACAGAGATAATTTGTTGTGACAAGGATAGGAGGGCAAGCTATCAATGTTATGGAATGCCATTATACATGGTACGTAAATACTTTGTTTTCAAACATTTACTGATAATATAAATAAAAAGAACTCATTTTTATTTTGACATAGCCGTACTCATTGGTTTTGCAGTGAAGAAATGAGCTGCTGTATTTAAACATGGTCCTTTACTACATTTAACTGTGAACATCTTACATGATCAAAAACAAGTTCTTTAAAAAAAAAGTCACGTTAAAATAGTGAAAAGAGAGATTATGATATTGTCACATAACAGAAAATTTGAGACAGCAGTTCTTTAACAAATTACATTAATCTTCTAAAATGAAGAAACTTCCTTATGTGCAAGCATTTGTAGCTGTCTTTACTCCAGGAATGAGGCAACGAATGATGGGGAATAGGGGAAAAGGAAAACAAGATAGGAAAATATGTTAAGGAGGTATGAATAGTGAGAAACAGAAAAAGGAAGGAGGATTGGAAGGAGTGTGGGAGGTGGAGAGCATTATGTATAACTAAACTTCAGTTAATAACAATAGGAATGAGGCAATGAGTGATGGGAAATGGGGGGGGGGGAGTAAAATGAGATAGGAAAATATGTAAAGAAGGTATGAATAGTGATCAGAAGGAAGGAGAAACAGCAGAAAAAGGAAGAAGGACTGGAAGGAGAGCGGGAGGTGAAGAGCATTATGTATAGCTATACTTCAGTTAATAACAATATAAAAATAATAGATTGCTACTCGCCACATAGAGGAGGCATTGAGTGGTGGGTGAAAGGTACATTGAAAACAGAGCTGCCAGATATTATTAGCTGTAGGACTAAATCCTTCATCATACTTCTTCTCACATCTCCACTCCGCCTGCCCCTGTCCCCTTGCACAACCCCCACCCCCCATCCCCTCAGTGTTGCTCTCATCAGCACACTATACTGCCCCACCATGTCTCTCCAAGAGTCTCACAGACAGCACTAGAATCTTCCATGCCCGTACTGTGATACACTTCCCCCTGCCCACCCCACGCCTCTTCTCTAACTCCACTCTTCAACACACCAAGGATTGGCAGATTGAAATTGTGTGCCAGACCGAGGCTTGAAACTGTGAAATATGCCTTTCACAGGCAAGTGTTCTACCAACTGAGCTACCCATGCACAAATCACTACCTGTCCTCACAACTTACGAGGGCTATCCACAAAGTACATTACGTTTTGGAATTAAAAGTAAATAAAGTATTGGAAATGTTTTTTATTATATACAGATGAAAGCCACACTTTAATACTACTTTTCTACATAGTTGCCATTTAAATTAAGGCACTTATCATAGCGATGGACGAGCTTGGAAGTTCCTTCATCGTAAAATTCGCCCGCCTGCGCCTTCAACCACGTGATTACCTCTTTTGGGACAGAAAAGGTGTGATTTTTGTGGATTTCCTGGAAAGAGGCACTAGAATAAACTCTCAAAGGTATTGCCAAACTCTGCACAACCTCAGAAGAGCAATACAAAACAAGCGCAGGGGAAAGTTGGGCTCAAAGATCTTGCTGATTCACGACAACGCCCGGGCCCACACGGCAAATGCCACTCGTGAAGTTCTCAAATCTTTTAAGTGGGAGTTGTTTCCTCATCCGCCGTACAGTCCTGACCTGGCACCGAGCGACTTCCACTTATTCCCAGCAATGAAGAAGTGGTTGGCTATGCAGCGTTTTGATGACGACCCACAGCTTCAAGGTAACCACGTGGTTGAAGGCGCAAGCGGCCGAATTTTACGACGAAGGAATTTCCAAGCTCATCCATCGCCACGATAAGTGCCTTAATTTAAATGGCAACTATGTAGAAAAGTAGTATTTAATAGTGGTTTTCCTCTGTGTATAATACAAAATTTTTCCAATACTTGATTTATTTTTAATTCCAAAACGTAATATACTTTGTGGATAGCCCTCGTAATTTCCATCAGTACCTCATCTGCTACTTCCTACATCCACATATACATTCTGCTAGCCACCAAGCGGTGTGTGGCGGAGGGCACAATTCGCACCAAAGTCATAATTCCCCCCCCCCCCCCCCCCTCCCTCTGCGAGGGAAAAATGACTGTCTGAATGCCTCAGTACAAGCTCTAATTTCCCTTATCTTTGAAGGGTGATCATTGCGCAATTTGGAAGTTGGTGGTGATAATATATGCACTACATCCTCGGTGAAGATCAGATTTCGGAATTTAGTGAGCAGCCCATTCCATTTAGCACACCATCTGTTTGCAAGTGTGTCCCACTTCAAACTCTCTATGAGATTTGTAACACTCTCGCGGTGGCTAAATGTACCAGTCACGAATCTCGCCGCTCTTCTTTGGACCTTCTCAGTCTCTTGAATCAGACCCAACTGGTAAGGGTCCCATACAGATGAACAATACTCTAAGACTGGACAAACTAACATATTGTAAGCTATTTCCTTTGTTGAAGGACTGCATTGCTTCAGGATTCTACCAATAAACCGCAATCTAGAGTTTGCCTGTTACTTGTTCCATTTGAGATCATTTCGAATAGTGACACCCAGATACGGATGTTACTGCTTCCAAAGACTGGAGTGCTAGTCTTGAAAGTTTCGCAGGAGAGCTTCTGTGATGTTTGGGAGGTAGCAGACGAGGTACTGGCAGAAGTAGAGCTCTGAGGGCAAGTCATCAGTCATGCTTGGGTCGCTCAGTCGGTAGAGCATTTACCTGCCAAAGGCAGAGGTCCTGAGTTCAAGTCTCAGTCTGGCACACAGTTTTAATCTGCCACGAAGTTTCGTATCAGTGGACACTTAACTGCAGAGTTAAAATTTTATTCTGGAAACATAGCCCAGGCTGTGGCTAAGCCATGCCTCCGCTATATCCTTTCATTCGGGAGTGCTAGTCCTGCAAGTTTCACATGAGAGCTTCTGTGAAGTTTGGGCGGTAGGAAACAAGATACTGGTGGAAGTAAAGCTGTGAGGGTGGGTCATGAGGTGTGCTTGGGTAGGTGAGTTGGTATAGCACTTGAGCATGATAGGCAAAGGTTCCAAGTTTGAGTCTCAGTACAGCACACAGTTTTAATTTGCCAGGAAGTTTCATATCAGTGCACACTCCACTGCAGAGTGAAAATTTCATTCTGGAAATAGCAAAGATCACTGCTCACCTCAGACTCAGTCCTGTTGGACCTCAGTACTCAGAGATGACAGCAGCCTTGTATGTGTGAGGTGCGAATGTGTGTATGTATTAATCATTTGATAAAGGACTTAATTTCATAGCTAATAATGTCTAGCAGTATTTTTTCAATGCACCTGCTGGCTACTCAGTGCCTCTTCTATGGATTAGCAGAAATCTACCCTTCTAATATTGTTAATACAAGATATTGTATAGATAAAAATATCTACTCACCAAGTGGTAGCACAAGAAAACACACATAAAAGAAGGTTATACTTATGCAAGCTTTCAGATCCAGTGGATCTTTCTTCCAGCAGATGGGCTGAAGGAGAAGGAAGAGGGGCGAAGGAAAAGGACTGGAGAGGTTTAGGAAAAGGGGTATATTTTGGAAAAGTCAACCTGAACCATGAGTCAGAGGAGACTTACTGGATGGGATGAGAATGAAAGACTGATTGTTGGGGACTGCACCAGTAGAACAATGTTATTGCATCAAATTTTGTTTTAAACTTGGTGATCCTCAAGTTGAAACACTCTGCAAGATTTGACAAGTGTTTGGGGTGAAGCAAAGGATATCACACAGATAAAGGAGTGGTATAAGCACTTCAAAGATGGCTGCTCATCAGTGAAGAGTGAAGCACATCCTGGTAGGCCCTCAACATCCGCAGATGAAGCTGTTATCGATCATGTAGGGACTCTGTTTGTGCAGGATAGACAAATCATGATCAGAGAACTTGTAAATGAGGTAAAAATTAGGATTGGATCCATTCACTACATTTTAATGGAACATTTGCACCTCAGAAGTCTCCCAGCAAAATTTGTGCCAAAGTTGGTAAAACTGAGAGCAACTTCATTCAGAGGTTCCACAGGACATACTAGGCACAGTGAACAGTAATCAAAACTTTCTTAACACAGTGATCACTGGTTATGTGTCCTGAGTTTCTGAGTATGATTCAGAAACAAAGATCCAGTCATTGCAATGGAAGCATCCATCATCCCCGAGACCCAAACCGGCTAGGCAGGTCCGCAGTAACGTGTAAGTCATACTGACTGTCTTTTTTACTCCAGTGGCATGGTCTGTCATGAGTATGCCCCAGAAGATAATAATGTCAATAAGGAGTACTACCAAAAGGTTCTGCATCAACTTCTTGAAGCAGTGAGATTCAGTCTGACTTGTGGGCAGCGAACAATTGGCACCTTAACCACAAAAATGCACCCACTCATCATTCTCAGTTAATTCAGAGTTTTGGGCCAAACACAACACAGCTGTGGTTTGTTGTCCTCCCAGTTCCCCTGACGTAGCACTGTGTGACCTCAGGCGGGGAAGACATTATGCAGAAATTAACAGAGCAGCTGTATACCACACCAAAAGAGGCTTTCCACTGATGCTTCCGGTAGTGGCAGCAGCATTGGGAGAGGTGTGTAGAAGCTGAAGGGGACTACTCTGAATGTGACTAATGTCAAACAAGTGCATCTGAATACTGATTTATTTTATAATCAAAAGTTGGAAGATTATTATGAATACTAACTAACTACACTGCTATGTAAATTGTTTATATTTTATCTCATTTACAATGAGCCCATTTCGGCAAATTGCCATTGTCAGGTGCCCTGTAAATACATAAATAAGCAATGATCTTAATATAATGGTCTTGTAACTATGATTTGAAGAGCTATAATATATCATCGTTGCTGTCATGTCTTGTCTGTTTTACAATTATTACTTTCTCCCAGGTGTACAATGGAGATGTATATCAGATAATACTTGTTTTTCATATATGCTACTTTGCTTGGATGACAGTGGGTCAGTGATATTACATGTTCACAGAGTTACCATTATAAATAAGTGATGTGTGAAATTCAATTGTTTATTATTATTTTTATATAGGTTTGTTTCTAATTATATTTTTGCCTAAAGTTTGTTTCAGTGTTATATGAGATTTTCATTTGTCTTTTTTTTTTTTTTTTTTTTTTTGGAATAATTGATGTTGTCCTTGATTTATGTTGGTGTTCTGTCTCTGTTTTATACTACTCATGTTGTTATCGCTGTTATTATGGGTATGTGTTGCAGATGATTTTATCATTTTACCCATTTTCCTGATTTATAATGTGAATAAAGTTTTCTGTATACTTTTTGTGCTTTAGGTCGGTTTGTTCATTCAGTAAATTTCTTGGGTTGGTGTATGCATGTGAATACATCTCTATTTCCTCAAGGATGTTCATGAATGTTCCCTTCTGTGTAATATGGAGAATCTCTAGTGCTTCATTTGTGGGTTTTACGTCACGTTTCTCTGCTTGTAAACATTGAAAAATTGTGGATCGGTTGTTTTCACTTTCTCTGGCGTGCTCTTTATATCTATACCACAATAACAATACAACCAGAAAAGCACAATACACATAAAGGATTAACACTAAACATACATACAATGAAAAAGAAGAAAATAAAACATGTAATCACAACCTATCTAGGAAACATCTTGAACAAAATCAACAAATTATTCAATAAAACTGACATCACATTTGCATTTCAAAACACACAAAGCATCAGACACAAAATTCAAAAAGACAGCTCAAAAATTCCCATACACAGCAATCCCGGCATTTACAGAATTTCATATAACACATGCCACAAATTCTACATAGGGCAAATTGTTAGAAACTTCAAAATTATATATAAAGAGCACACCAGAGAAAGGGGAAACAACCGATCCATATTCTAGAAATCCTCCATATTACGCAGAATGGAACGTGCATGAACATCCTTGAGGAAATAGAGATATATTCACATGCATACAGCAACCCAACAAATTTACTGAATGAACAAACCGACCTAAAGCACAAAAAGTATACAGAAAACTTTATTCACATTATAAATCAGGAAAATGGGTAAAATGATAAAATCATCTGCAACACCTACCCATAGTAACAGCGATAACAACATGAGTAGTATAAAACAGAGACAGAACACCAACATAAGTCATAGACAATAATTATTACAAAAGAATTAAAAATATAAAATAAAAATCTCAAATAACACTAAAACAAACTTTAGGCAAAAATATAATTAGAAACAAACCTATATAAAAAATTATAATAAACAACTGAATTTCACACATCACTTATTTATAATGGTAAGTATGTGAACATGTAATATTGCTGACCCACTGTCATCCAAGCTGTCAGAAAAGTAGCATATATGGAAAACAAGTAATATCCGATACACATCTCCATTGTACACCTGGGAGAAAGTAATAATTGTAAAACAGACAAGACATGACAGCAACAGTGTCACATGTAGGGTAAAAATACCTAATGATATATTATAGCTTTTTAGATCATAGTTACAAGACCATTATATGAAGACCATTGCTTATTTATGTATTTACAGAGCACCTGATGATGGTAATTTGCCCATACGGGTTCATCGTGAATGAGATAAAATGTAAGCAATTTACATAGGAGTGTGGTTGGCTATTATTCACAATAATCATGTCATTGAAAGATATATTTTGCACTGGGGGCCCTATAGTACAAAAGTTGGATGCTTTTTGAACAAGCCTTGAAGAAAGCCTTTGGAGTGGAAAAATTGATTTTTTATGTTAATTGTATATTTTAATGCTCACTTTTCATGAATAAAATATACATTTTAGATTAATTAGCCCATAATTCCTTAGCACTTGCCAACAATTAATCTCAAATTCAAAAACAAGAGTTACATTCAAAAATAGAATACTAGAAGGAGAAATGACTTATGTTACCCATCATTCAGCTTAAGTATGGCACATAAAGAAGTGACATATTCAGCCATAAAAATCTTTGGCCGCCTACCCAGTCAGATAAAGAATTTAACAGATGATAAAAGTAACTTCAACACAAACTGAAATCATATAAAACTGATGGTTCCTTCTACTTCCTAGGAAAATATTTTAATGACTAATAGTGTGGTGCAAATAGTAGCAGAAAGTTAATGTAATAGACAATCATGTCAATGGTCATGGTATTACCATATATTCATTCATAAAGTGTGTTATAAGTGTAAACTGCTGTTCCACATAACAGCAAGAGATCAGAATTATGAGTCATGAAATAATAATCAACTAACTAAACAATTATGTCAGTCGTGCCCATAATTACCTAGGAACATGGCACGTAAGAAAATAAAAAGTTTCAAGATTTTTCCTCTGTGTTAATGTGTGGGAGTTTTGGGTAAATGTCATGTGTGAATCACTTAAAAAGGTTGTTCATGGTAGGCACTGTTCATGAACATAAAGGAATGATATGTGCCCCTCAGACTTACAGTTCCTGACTGCAGTTTGGTGGGCACTCCATGCGATAGCCAGAACACAGCAATCTAAGCACACGTCCAGTTGGTGTCCCAGGATACGGTGTTGCTCCCAATGTCACTATCTCCCAAAGAAGTACACCAAATGACCACCTGTGCAAAATTGAGAAAACTTATTGACTGTTTTTGCTGTCTTTCCTAGTGAAAATCATGTATTCAACATCTGAGTAAGGCGTTATTAGCAAAGATGGAAGTAGAAGTAGCTACTTTGTATTGATACATTAACATACTTGATTTGTAAAATGATTATTAAAATACCTCAGTTTTCATTAATTAGGAACAAGCATAACTAACATATTTTATGGACATGAAGAACAGAAATGCCAAACATGTTGGTAATGTAAACGAAAATTTCTCTATTCCTGTCAAGCAAAAAGAGGGAAAGAGAAAATAACTAATGATGTACTAGATTATTTGGAGATGGGTTGTAACCAGTGAAAACATAACTTACTTCAACCTCATGTTCCCCTGATAAATAGGCACTTTCAATCCCATTCTCAACATTCAGTCTTTGCCATCAAACAAAGCAGTAGCTAAAGTACTAAATAAAATGATGGAAAATGTTAATTGCCCTGTGGTAATGTCTTGAGCATAAAATTTTACCCACACCAGATGAAAGATATAAAAGGATCATTAATAAGCAAATTCTTGCTGTGCCAGATAAGATTCTGTTCCTCCACCGAGAAATCAGCTGGAGGCTCCCAGGGCATTTTTTGCAACAGGAGACACACCCTCTGCATCACTCCCAATTTGCACAAGAAATTGCAACATGGACAAATTGATAAAATCTTGGGAAAGAGAACAACGATAATCAGACAATAAACCAATGACAGATGTAAAAGAAAAAGAAGAACTAAAATGCCGGGAAGGATAGGAGCCAGATTGAACCACGGAACCAGGACAGCTATGGCTCAGGGGAGGTGACAGAGCATCCCTCCAGTCCCTCAAGTGGCCGACAAGGCCCTGTACCCCACCTCAAAGAGAAGAATAGTGGCCAGACTGGGACAGTCCAGTAGGATGTGAACCACCATCAGACAAGCACAACACTGACAGTATGGTGTATCCTCATGTCCTAGGATGTGGCCATCAATCAGCCACCTTCACAGATAAAATGAAAAATCAGATCAGCAGCTTTGGTGGCATCCACCAGCACCAGAGGCAACACATCAGCTTGGTTAAGGTTTTGGCAAAAGGTGGCCAAATTGGGGCAGTCCAGTAGGAGGTGGACCACTGTGGACCACACCAACAGTGTGGTGTATCCCCATGTCATAGGAAGTGGCCATCAGTCAGCCAAGTGTGGCCAGTGCAAAGCTGATAGAGAACAGTAGATTCCCTGAATGAATCATGAAGGGAAGACTGTTACATACTCATGGTCTCCTTCATTGCTCACAGTCTGTTCAGAGAAACCAAGGCACACCAATCCACATTCCAAGCCTCCAACAATTGATGGCACGGAATCAAGCAAAGGTCCAGTTTCAGTAACCCCACCTCCAGAGTTGGCATCCTGGCAGCCAACTTCATCAACTGGTCAACACGTTCATTCCTTGGGGTCCCAACATGACCTGGAATCCAGACAAAGATGGCTGACTGTCCTCCATTACGGAGCTGAGAAAGGATATCCTGGATAACCACAACCAATGTGTGTCAAGGGTAGCACTGATTGATAGCCTGAAGAATCCTCTGGGAATCACTACTGATTAAGACTGCCTCGCTGATGTAAAAACGAACATGACTGAGGGCTTGAGCAATGGCCACCAATTTTACAGTGAATACACGGCATCCATTTGTGTGGGAGTGTAGTTTACTGTACCCTGCATGTGTGTAGGCAAAATCGATTCATCCATTGACCATAGAGCTGTCAGTGCATACCACTTCTTAACCCAGAAATGCATCGCGGACAGCCAGGAACAGGTTATGAAAAACCATGTGGTCAACAGAGCCTTTCAGTCGAAAGGGTAGGTTGAGATAGATATGAGGATGGGGTACACACCTTGGAGGTGTGCACCGTTGCTCCCTGACAAGAGGTGACAATGAGGAAGGTTGGAGTTGAGAATAGAGATGCCATATGTGAACTGCAATCAAGACTCCAATCCTGGACTGCCACTGTGGGAGGTGGATCTCCCTACCACAAAAAAGGACTTGTTACGTCATATGCTGATATGCTGGAGGGACTGCAGCATCCATAAGGAGGCTGTTCACAGGGCTGGACTGAAAGGCATCTGTTGCAAGTCAGACCCCATAATAGTGTATCAGGTCAAGCATCCAAAAAGCTGAAGGTGAGGCCGAGCCATATCTCAGATTCCCATAATCAAGATGTGACAGAATCAGAGCTTCGTAAAGCCACAACAGTATAGAGTGGTCTGTGCTCCAAGCTCACCTTACCAAGTCAGTGAACGGTATTCAGGTACGAATAGCACATTTGCTTAAGTTGTCCAAGATGGGGAACCACGTCAATTGGGCCTTGAAGACTCATCCCAGAAAGTGATAATACTCCACTGCATCTTGTGTGTGTCACCCTGCAGTCAGTGTTCAGCAGCACCCACAGTGAAGGAGCAATAGTAAATACAAAAATCATCAGCATACAAAGCATGTGACACTGTAGACCCTGCAGCCGTAGCTATATCTATGAGAGACATTAGAAAAAGGTGTACTCTCAATACAGAATCCTGCAGCATCCCATTCTCTTGTAAATAGGGGGGAGGAGGGTACTGCAGAAAGCACCAGCTGGAACCCACATAATATGGTGTGACAAGAAGTTCTAGACAAAAATTGGGAGTAGGCTCTGGAGACCGCCAAGTGGTGTCATACACCGATACGCCTTTTGCAAGTCGAAAGAGACACCGATTAGGTGTTGACTTCAGGTAAAAGCCCACTGAATATCAGACTCCAGGCATACCAAATTGCCAGCAGTAGAACGGCCATGGCAAAAACTGCCCTGGGACAGAGCTAAAAGACCCTGAGACTCAAAGTACCACACAGTATCTGTCTCAACTTTTGGCGGCCATTAGTGAGTCTAATTTGGTTATATCTGTCTATCTCAAGGGGGCATTTACAAGCCTTCAGTTCCAGGAAAACCACGCTTCCTCCCCACGGAGATGGGAGCACATCATCACTCCAGATATGGGTGAAAATGGCAAGGACATGACATTGGCAGTACACTGATAGGTTTTAAAATTTTAAACATTGGCTTATAGTGTGGCAAGTAACATTGGCTGAGACTTAACCCAGGAAAGAATTTTATACTTATACTCATTGATCGTGAATTTGAGTGATGTGTGGCCAATCTGTAGTCACGACATAAGCCGCCAGATGGATTCCAGCTACTGAGTAGCTCATAGTGTCGCAGTCCATTTTCCTTCTCAAGAACATAAACTTATATTAATCACAACCAAGTTAATAAACCTTTAATGCTGCAACTGGTTGGCTGGTATTTTACAGTCCTATCAGGTTTCCACTGAAAGGTGTTCGAGCATATGGCCGTGGATGCAGTCTAGCCCTGGAGCTGTGTCAGGGCGAAGGACTGGGGCAATGAGGAATTCCTATTCACTGGACAGAGCATTATACGGCTCTAGTGATGTGTAACGAAAGGTAAATGAATTTTCTCCACACATTATTTGAGGACAGGAAATAATGGCTGATAATTCTCAGATGCAGATGCTCGAGCATAATGCAGAGCACAATGATCATGGGCACTGAAGTCATCCGAAATGAAGACGGGTGAGGCAAGCTGAGAAATCAATGCAAACAGTGTGGTCTGAGACACTTCACCATTGGGAGGGGGATACACATTAGAGACAGTTAAATCCAGAGACACCCGCACTTGAAGAGTCACAGCCTCCAAATCTGTATTGAGTGGCATGTGTTCACTGTAGACAGAGTTCAGAAGGCAAATGTAAACTTGATCCAATGCTATGTCAGTGGGGGAGGGGTTGGGGGTGGCAGCTGTGAATGATGACTAGTAGAGACTTAGGCCAAAGTCAATGATGCTGTGGTGTGCAGCATGTTGAGAAAGTGGGTGACTTGGATTTGTGATAAGCAACAGTGCGGCAGTGACCATCCACACAGATACATAGCTGATACACAAACAAAATGCTGCACATACCTGATGGTGTACAATGTGACTGGTTTCATATGTGGCCTTATCTTTCATGACATAGAAAATGGCTGTGACTGGACTAAACTAGGATGTGGTAAATGGCTCTTGCTCTTAGGTCATTCACATGGGAAAGACCCGTGAAGTCCAGAAATGGAACCAGCAGTGAAATAGGGCCAGACCATGATACTGTATAAGTCAGGCGGGCAACAGAATATCATTTGGCAGGATGAGAATAAGATTTTGCATAGAATATAGCTTATTTCAAAGCACAAAAAAGTATTCAAGAAAGTAAGCCACATTATTTGTCATGGCATCCATGTCTGGTTGAAACTGAGGGATAAAGAGGAGTAGGGGTTACTGACTGGATTCACAGTAGTATTGAGTTTGTTAGTATGATGGGGCCCAAAAATCTGTTCCTGGACTAGCTCATCAAGATATTTGGATAACTCTTGATTCCCATGACAGGCGTGCCACCCACAGGTGTTAATGCGTAAGAAGGAACTTTTCAGAATGAAATGGGTGACATTGCCGAAAGACAATTATTTTTGTTGGTTGATATGGGATATGAATAGGTTTTTATTGGACGATCTGAGGTGGAGATCAACGTTCAAAAAAGTAGCTTGTTTAGTGGAGAAATATCAGAAGAAGCAGATGTGGGAGGAGAAGTTAAGTTTCTGGAGGAAAGAATGGAGGCTGTCCTTGCTATGGATCCAGGATCATGAAGATGTCATCACTAAATCCCCACCAGTAAGGGGTTTAAGGTGTCGGGTGGGAGGGATTCTCTAAGCAATCCATAAGTATTCTGACATACAGAACAGGCGCATGACAACCCGTGACAGTTCTGAGGACTATTTTGTAAATTTGGGTTTCAAAGGAGAAGTAATTATGGGTGAGGATGTGTTTGCCAAAATAATTAGGAATAAGATGGATAGTTCAGTGTGAGGATGATACTGGGAAAGGCTATGTTTAATGGCAACAATATTGGTTTATTTATTTATTTAATGCATAGCCATAGCTTAGACAGATAATAACATGTAAGATATTAACTGTTATGCATATTGCTGAAAATCAGGAATGTTTTTTAAAAAATTGAATGGAATAGTTATGCTACTTAACAAATAATGTCAATTATTGACACAGAATTGAGAGAAAAGTTTCTGAAACAGTACATCAGGAGTACCATATTGTTTCAAAGTATACCATGGACAGTGTGAATATCATGGAAAATGAAAAAGTTTACATATAAAGCATAATGTACTTATTTACCTAGGTATGAAAAGGCTTTTATTTACATATCTATAGTAACATTTGGCTATATGTGTGTAAACTGTTCCATATTTTATGACTGACGTATTAATATTTGCCTTGAAAGTACTGTAGAACTATTCTCAACCTTTATTTGTCCTTATGGAGAAATATAGTATTGACTGAAGCAGCATGTTTGTTGTGAACAGCAAACATGTTCTTTCAGTTGATAATTAGTTATTTGAAAGCCTAACCTAAAATGATAATATTCAAAGAAATATACTATTCCTCCTCATAGAAAAATAAAGACAGAGAATAGTTCTACTTGTAAGGTGGCAGAAATTAACAAGACACATAAAACATTCGACAGAAACTGTAGTTTCCAAAATTGTAGGTTTCTTTCAGCTGGTTAAACAGAGTTGAGAGGAAAGGAACTAGTCCACAATCAGGGAAAAAGTCACATGACTCGAGATGAACAGAGGAGGCAGGTGAGAAGAAGAGGGAAATACACACTGAAATGTCAGCAAGAAAGAAAGTGAAAACGCTCGATAAGTTAGCCAGGCAGGGAGGTCAATTAACAAATCAGATATAATGAAGAAATATACAGGAAAGAGAAGTTAGATGAACTCAAGATGCAGAGCATAGTTTTGCTATTATATGATAATAATGTCTTTCAGAATATACAACTTGTCAACAGAATCAGTATTTATTAGTGATATAAGCATTAGTTTTCAAGTTCTCTGCATGTTGCCATCATAAAAATGGAAACAAGTTCCTGCCACACTGGAACGGCACCAACATAATTACATGAAATTCTGAAGTATTCACTTTTTTTACCATCCACCACACAACATACATGAGAGTAAGGAAAGAGTTCTTACTCACACATCACTCTGTGATGTATATATCTGATGAACAAGTGATTCAATGGCCATCCACTTCACTGGTAGGCGACCTGATCCAGTCTTGCGATAGATGTTCTGCTCATAAATATCACGGCTTAGTCCAAAGTCAGATATCTTCACAGTACGGTTGGAGCAGACAAGAACATTTCGAGCCGCTAAATCTCGGTGTACCACATGATTTGATGAAAGATATTCCTGCGCAATGACATAAGTTGATCTGGTGAAATGTCTAATAAAAAGAGTGCAATTGTATACTTATGCTTTTAATAATACAGATCATACAAATAAAAAATAAATAAATAAATAAACTACTTGATTATGGAACAGATAAGTTATTTGTGCAGTTGCTATTAAAATACAAATAGCACAGTGATACAGTAGCATAGCAAAACATCAGCAGCAATATTTATTAAGAATGAATGGGTCATGAACTACAGAATTATAGAACTAGATTGAATATGAAGTAACTGCAAGCAAACAACAGAATTTTAGTTTCAAACAAATGTCATACATGGGACTCACCCCTACAGACAAATTCATATTTGTCACATCTACATTACTGTGAAGAACATTGAGATGAGATATTATTGTGCTGGGTGTGTATTTCTTAGGAAGAAATTAACAAACCAGTGTAGTACTAATCCTTACAAACTACAGAAGTGCAGCTGGTGCAGAGAAAATTACTCAGATTTCTTGTTATAAGGTTCATCTGTCACAAGATAAGGACCTTTGACTCTGTTTGTTATGGATTTTTATCTGGCAGAACATTATTCATAAAAATGCACACTCAGTTCTGAGTACCAGCATGTCAGACAGTTCAATTTGTTAAATGAGTTTTAGAAAAGAAATGATAAGGAAGAATAAATATTCTGTAATATTAACAGATGTAGAAGATATATTTCTTAAGTCACCTAGAATATGATGAAAAAAAAGAGGTAACATGAGCAAAGCGTAAATGACCAATAATAATGGGATGCAAGAACTAACTAGTTACTTTTGTGCTTAAGAGAACTGGTTTAACATTAGGAATAAAGAACAGAAATGGATGCATAGATGCAAGCTGCTGTGTGTACCAATAATAATGAAGCATCACATTCATAGGTGTACAAATACAGAGAATAATAGAAGCCTTTGATAAACTGTTATATCATTTAATATTTCTGCTTCAGCAACATATTTTTACCCTACTTAATTAATATATTAAAATGAAGCATGAATATTTTATTCAAGGAGGAATAATAATAAGTTGAAGTTGCTAAATGTCAGATCATTATGGACACCATTTGATACATAATTTCCATATTTTGAGGAATAAATCCTACTGTTGGAAAGGCAACAAAGATCAAACAAAACTAATAAACAAATATAAATTCTCAATACTTCTTATGTTTGTTCCAGTTTTACAGAATACAGTGTAGGGCTTGTAGGTCATCCTTAAGGAAATACAATGCTTTACATTTTCTGTCCATAAATTATTTGGGAAAGTTTTCTCAGTGTCAATGGCATTTTCTTTTCTCTTTCCTTTTCCCCCATTTCACTGCTTTTAGTACAGGAACATTCTTGAATAGCAACATCACATTCAAAGGGCCAACTGAAATTCTACAATGTTGTCCTCAAGTCCTGACATGAGAAGATCCCTGTGTCAAATTTTTATTAATTAATTTGGGGATACTTAACATTTAAAATCTAGGTACATTCCCAAGGAAGTACTATAAAGTTAAAGTAAGCAGTATAATTGAAAGAAGATGTATTTCTGTGTGCAATGACTTAAGAAGGCAAACACAACTTCCATCAATAAATGATTGATGAAATCTTATCATTGTGTTTTTTTATAGATGAAATTTTTTTTCTGTTGTGAAAACAATGGAATCAAGGTAGTGATCCTTCCAAATTTGAGACCTGTTACCACCATTATGTTATTTCAATCTTTTTAAACACACAAGTAGAACTCATGACAGAAATCAATAAATAACTAGTGCTATCTAGTACATTTTGTTGCACTAACAGGATTTATGGACAGGTGGTATCATATTATGACATTTCAACAGTAAGGCTATCAGTAGATAACTCTGTAAGTTTTGGGAATGACTGAGTTATTGTTCATCATAGCATTCCAAAAAGGCTTCCTATAGAAACATTAATTCTAATCTACTGATTCAAATTCCAACAATTCATGACAACAGCCTGTGTTATTGTGCTACACTTAGTATTCAGTCAGTATTGGCAATGGAAATAAAATGGGAGCATTCCCATGCTTCAGTTTCTATGATCTTGAAGTGAGACTAAAATGTTATCAGTGATATCAGTAGGTTCTGTTTAGGGTTTCACAGTGCCATAATGTTTTGCAGTGTGATTTTTGTGATATGTGAAGTATCAGTTTGTTCATTTATATCTTCTAGTGGCAAGGTATTACATAGTTTATAAATGTATGTGGATTCAGTAATTTATTTTGTAACTCTGAAATATTTGAAATTATTATATTCAAAAGGCAAAAGATTTAGTGTTCCTGAGAGACACATATAAAAGTATGTGACACTATAGTAGCCTACAGAGTTATTAGTTCCTTCCTTGGGGCAGAGAAAATGATAGAGTGAGGAAGGTTAAAAAGAAAGGGCAGGATGTTCAGAAGCAAGTATGAGGGGACCAAACTGTTGTGAGGTCTCCCTCGTCTTCAAAACTAGTGAGTCCCTCTCATTCTGGGGTCTGAGTGACCTGTCCTTCCTTTTCAACCTCCCTCAGTCTAATCCCTCTCCCTCCCTGAGTAAGGACCTGATAGACCTGAACACTAGGATAGTATTGTCAGTTTTATGTATGCCTATCAGCAGTACTAAATTTTTTGCTTCCTGAAGGTAAGTAACATTGTCTCATAATGCTAGTTTTTGCAAGGGCATTTTCCTTTCTTTATATGTATGTTCATTTTCCAAAACTTAATTGCACTATTCATTCCTCTTCCCCCTAATCTACACTCCTGGAAATGGAAAAAAGAACACATTGACACCGGTGTGTCAGACCCACCATACTTGCTCCGGACACTGCGAGAGGGCTGTACAAGCAATGATCACACGCACGGCACAGCGGACACACCAGGAACCGCGGTGTTGGCCGTCGAATGGCGCTAGCTGCGCAGCATTTGTGCTCAGCCGCCGCCAGTGTCAGCCAGTTTGCCGTGGCATACGGAGCTCCATCGCAGTCTTTAACACTGGTAGCATGCCGCGACAGCGTGGACGTGAACCGTATGTGCAGTTGACGGACTTTGAGCGAGGGCGTATAGTGGGCATGCGGGAGGCCGGGTGGACGTACCGCCGAATTGCTCAACACGTGGGGCGAGAGGTCTCCACAGTACATCGATGTTGTCGCCAGTGGTCGGCGGAAGGTGCACGTGCCCGTCGACCTGGGACCGGACCGCAGCGACGCACGGATGCACGCCAAGACCGTAGGATCCTACGCAGTGCCGTAGGGGACCACACCGCCACTTCCCAGCAAATTAGGGACACTGTTGCTCCTGGGGTATCGGCGAGGACCATTCGCAACCGTCTCCATGAAGCTGGGCTACGGTCCCGCACACCGTTAGGCCGTCTTCCGCTCATGCCCCAACATCGTGCAGCCCGCCTCCAGTGGTGTCGCGACAGGCGTGAATGGAGGGACGAATGGAGCCGTGTCGTCTTCAGCGATGAGAGTCGCTTCTGCCTTGGTGCCAATGATGGTCGTATGCGTGTTTGGCGCCGTGCAGGTGAGCGCCACAATCAGGACTGCATACGACCGAGGCACACAGGGCCAACACCCGGCATCATGGTGTGGGGAGCGATCTCCTACACTGGCCGTACACCACTGGTGATCGTCGAGGGGACACTGAATAGTGCACGGTACATCCAAACCGTCATCGAACCCATAGTTCTACCATTCCTAGACCGGCAAGGGAACTTGCTGTTCCAACAGGACAATGAACGTCCGCATGTATCCCGTGCCACCCAACGTGCTCTAGAAGGTGTAAGTCAACTACCCTGGCCAGCAAGATCTCCGGATCTGTCCCCCATTGAGCATGTTTGGGACTGGATGAAGCGTGGTCTCACGCGGTCTGCACGTCCAGCACGAACGCTGGTCCAACTGGGGCGCCAGGTGGAAATGGCATGGCAAGCCATTCCACAGGACTACATCCAGCATCTCTACGATCGTCTCCATGGGAGAATAGCAGCCTGCATTGCTGCGAAAAGTGGATATACACTGTACTAGTGCCGACATTGTGCATGCTCTGTTGCCTGTGTCTATGTGCCTGTGGTTCTGTCAGTGTGATCATGTGATGTATCTGACCCCAGGAATGTGTCAATAAAGTTTCCCCTTCCTGGGACAATGAATTCACGGTGTTCTTATTTCAATTTCCAGGAGTGTATCTTCAATTCTCATTCTGCTCTTATCATCTCTGGACTGAAGCTGGCACAGCATTTACCAGTCTGTTTATATACTTAGTTATCTGCACGAGTTGCACACAGGCACTATTATTTAAGTTTTTTGTGTATTGACATATGGCAAGTCCTATATCAGTGTACATGATAAAATGGATGATCACTAAATCAGTGTTCCGTCTCTTACCTCCTACTCTCTCTGAGGCCTCCCCTTCCATCTTCATTTACCCTTGTCCTCACTACAGGCAGGTCCTCTCATTCTATGGTTTTAGAGACCTGCCTTTCCTATTTAAACCACCTCACACTACCCTTCTCTCCTCCCTGAGCAAGGAACTAATAGTTCCAAAAGCTATGATAACATTTTCACTGTTTCTTTTATGTGCATCTGTCAGCACTACTAAACATCCCACATCCTGAAGGTAAGTATTAGTCAGCAATTCTGCCTCATATTTATTAATATCTTTCGTTGCTTATGATTATTATTGCTATTTGCCTAGTTGGATGCTTACATTTACATCTGAATATAGTTTGTATTATGCTATTGTAATATTTTTGCAAAGGATTTGACTGTGTAATTGGATCAGTTTGTTCAGATGATGCTCACACACATGATATTACTTATATTTTGCCAAGAAACTAATTATTTCACTTGAATGTTACTATGCTTTGAAGTGATTTATAATGAGTTGACTACTTTCTACGTATGATACAACTGATTGAGCCATGGTGGCTCGGGTTGTTGGCCTAACTACCTCTGGCACCGGTATCAATAGTCACCTGCCTTGAGACTTATCTTTGGTTTTCCTGGTTGAGTCGCGGAGGCTCGGCACATTGGAGCGAGTTGTGAACAGCACATGACAGAAGGAGGAGGGCTGGAGCAGCAGTGCCTGGCAGTGGGCTTTGGTTGGGCAGGTTTGATATGGACAATGCATGTACCCAGCCAGATCGCTGTGCACTTGTCAAATAAATTGGGCATCTGCTAAAGAAGGTGACGAAGGTCATGCTCTGGAGCTCTGGTGATGGGGGCCTCTTCCTGCTTTTTTGAAAAGGAGTTAAAAGGATAATTGATGTGGGGAGAGTGCATTATAACATACTGCCTATGGACATTCTGACTGTGTGGTGTTGTTGTTTAAAGGAAAATTGGCACAATATTTTGTGTCATGTTCACTGAATAATATGTATTTGTTTGTTCTGAGGTGTGACTTGGCTTGCGAGTGGCCGATGGTTTTTAGTGTGTCTTTTTTGAAGGCATGTGATTCTATTAACTGGTAAACCACTTGTGTGCACCCACCTGGGGTGCAATGTTATGGATTGAAGTGGAAACACTGGTGAGTGGCACTGTACCCAGTTGTACAGGTACTGGGTATGAATTTGAAATCTAATTGTGGTTTAGTAAAATGTGTTTATTCTAATCTATGTTAATGTGTTTTAGTCATAACTGAATTATGTAGGACTACTACAGAGAGAAATTTTCTTCCTTGCTTAAGGATTTAACTGCGACTGGTCTGTTGATACCTGCACCTTCTCCGTCACATGTAATTGCTTATCATCTTACCTAGACAGAAGCGTATGTATTTGTATACGACAATATCCTTTCTAACTATCCCTGTCAGTCTTAGCAAATTTAAGTTTGGCTTTAACTATTTGTTTTATCAAAGGTTAGGAGTTGAATTTACCTTGCTAAAGCGAGTCTCACCATTTGTGAGTGAATATTCTGTTATTGTTTGAGAGTGCTGCCTCGTATGTGATTTATGTTTATAGTTGACTGCAAAAAACACAAGTCTACCTTGGTGTTTGCAGCCGTGACGTCCAGGCCGCTACCTTGGCAGCATCCTGCCTAAAGTCCGAGGTCTAAGTTATTGCCGTCGGAGCGCTTTGCTGCGTCACCTGTCATACCTAGCAAAAGTGAGTAGTTGTCTTGTTCCTTGGAGCTATATCTGGGTTGTGCAACTGCCGCCAGGGTTGTAGGCTGTGGAGTTTGGTGGGATAAACTCATGAATTTTGTAAATTATGTTTCAAATTTCATTACTAATATTATAAACTTGGATGCTTTGTGTTTACTGAATACTGTATTCTTTTGCTTATATTGGTAAATTTCAGTAGTTTGTCACTTTATATTTCACTATAATTCTGATAGTTTTCATGATTGTTATTAACCTGGAATTTAACTGATCAGTATGTTTTTCTTAAATAAATGTTAATTTGGTGCAAATGATGAACTATCTGATGGGTCTCCCTCCCACATGTTGATGTTTGATCCTTTCCTATCCTCGACTTGTTACCTGGGTTTCACTGATACGTTTTGCTTAGAACACGATAAATATTTGTTGTTGATTTGGTCTTCTATCTGAAGATTGGTGTAATACATCTCTCCGAACTGTTCTATACTGTTCAAGCCTTTTCTTCTCTAAAAAACAACTGCGAAAATACATCTATTTAAACCTGCTTACTGTATTTATCTCTTGTCTTTCCTCTACGATTTTTACCCCCCACACTTCACTCAAATACTATAATGATGATTCCTTGTTGTCTCAGAATGCATCCTATTAACCAATCTGTTTTTTTAGAGAAGTTATGAATGAAATTTCTTTTCTCTCCAATTTTACTCAGTAATCCCTCATTAGTTACACAGTCCACCCACCTGATCTTGACCATTCTTCTGCAGTACCACATTTCAGAAGCTTCCATTTTCCTCTAGTCTGAGCTGCTTATTGTCCATGTTTCACTTCCATACAAGCCTACAGTCCAGACAAATACCTTCACAAAATACTTCCTAAACTGAATTTTTCACGTGTTCTCTTTATCAGAAACACTTTTCTTGCCACTGCTGATTTAAATTTTATATCTTCTCTGCTTCAGCCATCATCAGTTCTTTTACTGCCCAAACAGCAAAACTCCCCAACTACTTTCAATGTCTCGTTTCCTAATACAGTTCCCACAGCATTGCCTGATTTGATTAAACTATATTCTGTTATACTTGTTTTGCGTTTCTTGATGTTTATCTTATATCCTCCTTTCAAGAAGCTACCCATTCCATTCAGCTGCTCTTCCAAGTCCTTACTTGTCACTGACAGAATTACAATGGCATCAGCAAACATTAAAGTTTCTATTTCTTCTCCTTGAACATTATTCCTTCTCCAATTTTTTCTTTGGTTTCTTTATAGCTTCCTTAATGTACAGATTGAGCAGCAGGATAGGCTCAATCTGTCTCGGTCCCTTCTGAACTACAGCTTCCCTTTCATGTCCTACAACCCTTATAACCACAGTCTGTCTTTGTACAAGTTGTAAATAACATCTTGACCTTCATATTTCAGCCCTGCTACTTTAAGAATTTCACAGAGTGTATTCTAATAAACACCATCAAAACCTTTCTCAAAGTACATAAATTCTGTAAGTGTGCATTTTCCTTTGTTTAACCTATTTTCTAAGATAAATCATAGAATCAGTATTGCTTTGCCTGATCCTATATTTCTCCAGAATCCAAACTGATCTTCCCCAAAGCCAGTTTCTACTAATTATTCCACTCTTTTGTAAACAACTCATGTCAATATTAACAACCATGGCTTATTAAACTAAGTTCAGTAATTTCACACCTGCCAGCTCTGCTTTCTTTGAAACTGGAATTATTACATTCTTCTTGAAAACTGATGGTATCTAACCTGTCTCAAACATCTTGCACACCAGGTGGAATACTTTTGTCATGGCCGGCTCTCCCAAGGATATCAGCAGTTCCGAGAGAATGTTGTCTACTACAGGGGCCTTGTTTTGACTTAGGTCTTTCTGCACTTTATCAGATTCTTCTTGCAGTTTCATATCTCCCATCTTGTCTTCTTCTTCTTCCTCTTTCCTTTTTATAATATTGCCTTCAAGCTTATGTTCCTTGTGTAGCCTCTCTACATACTCCTTCCAACATTCAGCTTTTCCTTCTTTCCTTGGTACTGGTTTTCCATATAAGCCATTGATATTCATACAGCTGCTTCTCTTTTCTTAAAAGCCCTTTTTAATTTTCCTGTTGGCAGTATCCATCTTTTGCCTAATTTTACAAGCTTCTATAGGTTTGTGTTTGTCTTCTAGCCATTCCCGCTTAGCCATTTTGTATTTCCTGTTAGTCTCATTTATTAGATGTCTATATTCCCTTTCACCTACTTCATTTGCTGCATTTTTATATTTTCTCCTTTCATCCATCAAATTCAACATCTCCTATGATATCCAAGGATTTCTACTAGGCCTTGTCTTTTTACCTATTATATCATCAATTGCCTTTACTATTTCATTTCTCAAAGTTACCCACTCGTCTTCTACCATATTCCTTTCCCCTATTCAGTCAATCATTGCTTAACGTTCCCTTTGAAACTCTCAACAACATCTGGTTCTTTGAACTTATGCAGAGCCCATGTGCTTCATTTTCTATCTTTCTGCAATTTCTTCAGTGTTACGCTGACAAATGTCATGGAATAACGATACGCACATATACAGATGGCAGTAGTATTGTGTACACAAGGTATAAAAGGTCAGTGCATTGGGAGAACTGTCATTTGAACTCTGGTGATTCATGTAAAAAGGTTTCCTACATGATTTTGACTGCATGATCAGAATTAACAGACTTTGAATGCAGGCTGGACGTTGGAGCTAGATACAAGGGACATTCTACTTCAGAAATCATTAGGGTATTCAATATTCTTAGATCCACAATGTCAAGAGGGTGCTGAGAATGCCAAATTTTAGACATTACCTTTCACCACTGACAATGCAGTGGCCGATGGCTTTCACTTAGTGACCAATAGCAGCTGTGTTTGCATAGAGCTCTCAGTGCTAACAGCTAACACCCCAAGGTAACCTGAAGCTGACTGACTGTAGCAAAAAATGTATTCACCTATTCATGAACTGCAACCAGCTCCTCCTGCAATTGCACACAGCATGCACATATCCTAACCATCCTAGCAAGGTTAACTGAAAAAGTAAACTATAAAAGCAGACAGAACCTAGAAATGCAACTTTCCACCCTCCTGATGTGTCATTAATGGATGCTGATACGTTAATGAGCTATACAGCTGGCCGTTCAGTAAGCAGCTACTGTGCTAGAGTAAATGACTTTACTCTTACAAAAACATAAGATTAAAAATCTTAAACAGAAAAACATGCATGGAATTCAATAAATACAGCATGGGGAAAACACAGAAAATGATAAATACTCAACTTGCTGCTCTGTAGATGTGTATCAACTGAGCGCTGGAGCCTGACTCCCCACAGAGGCAGTTGCAAAGGCATCATTGCTTACATAGTTTTCGAGGTTTGGCATTCCTCAAACCATTACAATTAACTGTGGATGCCAATTCATGTCATAGCTGTTAATGAGATTTGTCAGCTGTGTGGCTGCTACCATCTTTGCACCACTAACTGACATCCTGATAGTAATAGAAAGATGGAGAGCTGCAACATGGACAGATTCCTTGTTGTTGGTATTGTTAGGCTTGTGCACATTAGTGAAGGAGGATCTGCAATATTTACCCACCCAACTGGTCTTTGCCGAGCTGTTGCACATGCCTGATGATCTCATTGTACCAGCAAAGCTTTAGCTGACCACTCAAGAAAGAGAGACAAAGTTTAACAACAGTTCAGGTCCCAGATGAGACATTTGCATGGAAACCTACCAGTCAGGCACTGAGAGAGAAACGTTTTCACCCATAAAGATCTGTTTACAGCATCACATGTCTGACCCAGAGATGATATTGAGGCCTACTGCTATGTTCATCATATACTGGTCACTACACAGTGCTTTTCAAAGAGTAGAACGCTTCCAAGATTGTTCTGAATGGCAGGCATAAAACTCTCTCCACAGAGTGACTAAACCTGCCTACCTCTACAAGAAGGAACCCCTGCAGCACCACCCTGCAAGTTTTCCACCCGATAAGGTCAAGCCTACGACACCAAGTAACACTGCAACCTCCCAGAGGCTCAGGAGGCCCACGCTACTCTGCCAGCTGCTGCCACAACATACCTCCTCCCAGTCAATCATAACGAGCACTGGCTGACAGGTTAAGCACCAGTACTCCAATATTTCTTGTGTACCCAGCTTTAAAAAGAAGGGGAGGATGGGGGGCTGGTGTGAAGACATTAGTTACTGCGCAAGTAGCTGGTGCAAGAAACAAAAGATGAATGGATGGTTTGCGATCATGGTACAAAAGAAAAACATTTTATTATATTATTGCACTTGCATGATATTCAGAACACACATATATGAACAAGAATAAAACAAATATAGAATTGTTGGTTCTTGCAGGGAATTGCTGCCCAACCCTTAATTGACATTTTCTGTACTTAGGATGAATAAACTTAGGAATGGGAGAACAGATTTTATTGATTCCAATACGTAAGAGTACTCTCCACATAGTAACAAAAGTGTAACTTAATTTAAGCACTAGCCTCCTTACAGAATTACAATCTGAATCAGAAAGGATGATAGAAAACTTCGTAGCAAGGTGTCAGAGAGTAGTCGAATAGAACAACAATAGTGATAAATTTTAAATATAAGAGTAACTGTGCTCATGGAAAAATGTATTGCACACACAGAACTACTTGATCACGATTCACTTGCTATCCACACACGACACTGGACTATCACTTCTCAGGGCAGATTCACAGGGCACTACATCAGCACCCGCCCCCCTCCCCACCACCATCATCCCCCTGTGGAAGCGAAGCACTGGTATCGAAGAGTCTCACCGAGAAGAGGACTTGGTGGTCAGACCGCGTTGTCCATGCTGCAGGAGGTACTGTAGCAGTCAGTGGACACTGCACTCTACGAGGCGGTGGACATCTCGTGGAGTCTCGATGGGAGGCTTGCCATCATCTATGCTGGACCATTGGTTATTGTGTCTCGAGGAAGATATATGCTGGCTTTACTCAGTCCAATGAGATAGTTGCTGTCTTACCATTCAGCAGAATGTCTATTGTTTGCACATGTCTCTGGAGACCTTTGTATAGGCCTGGCGCTTAAAGTGAAGGTTTAATGCCCTCTGCACAGAGCATCACATGTGTACAGTGCTTGAGGTCTTGGTGCATAAAAGAATGTGGTGTATCATATTGCAAAACCTTTGGTGACCGGATTTTGGGCACATGCTGTTGTAAGCACCATAAAAAATTTAGTTGGTCTTGTATGGTCATTTTGATAGTTTCTGCGTTGACAAAATCACCAGGAAGGCAAATGTTTTGCCATAAACTAATTCTGCTGCTGATGCATTGATGTCTAACTTGAAAGCTGTCAATAAGCTCGTGGGAAGTGCCAACATCCAAGATTCATCATGGCACATTAACGCTGCCTTCAGAAAATGGTAACAGCACTCAATCATGCCATTTCTTCCAGGTGGTAGCTTGTGTTCTTGTGACAGGTGTATCTACAAAACTCGGCCAGCTGAGTGAACTAGTCTGACTCAAACTGGTATCCATGGTCATATTAACATCCAGTGGGCACCAAATCTCACTAACCATGTCACTGCAAAAATGGAAGCTAATGTCTCAATTGTGATACTCTCCGTTAGTACTGCTTCATGCCAACAGGTATAACAGTCAATCATGGTCAGCAAATACTGCTGTCCGTCTGATGGGGGAAGTGAGCCAACCACAACCAAATACACATTGGTGAACATGTGGTGGTATCTGGGAAATAGCCAATTGGCGGAATGCACTTGCTGACAAATCTTGCATCACTAGTACTTGAGACAGGATCTGATCCACTCGTGGAAGTCTTTCTGCGTGTCCAGACTCACATAGTGCTGAGTCCCAGACGGAAGGTTGGTTGAACACCTGGATGGCATAACTTGGCTGCCAGGTGTTGTCCACCCACTGCTGACACCAGCTGCACCAGTGGCTATCTGGCTCGCATCCACAGTAGCTAGCAGTGCATCAAGCTTCGAGTGTGCTAAAAGCACTGCATGAGCCGTGCTCTTCTTTGGAGTCTTGAACATGAAGCACAAATTATCTGCTCAGTGCACAAGAGATTTGTCATTAACACTAAGATCTCACAATGCTTCTGTCAAAGGTTCATGTAACTCTGCTGCATCCGGAAGGTGTTGCATCTAGAAATTAAGCGTATCCAAGAACCATCATAATTCCTCTAATGGAGCTGGCCTGGATAGCTGTAGTATTGCTTCTACCTTCTCCATCAGAGGAAGGGAGCCCACAACTGAGATCTTATTACTAAGAAATGTCATTTCTGGCTCCCCAAAAACACACTTGGCTATGTTCAGTACAACTCCATATTGTTCTAGTCATCCAAATACCTCACACAAGTGCTGGCAATGTTGCTCTGAATTGGTGGAGAACACCAGGATATTGTTGAGATATGCAAAGTAGAATGGTAGTCCTTGAAGAACGGAATCTATAGATATTCTATAGATATGCCACTTTTGAGTTGCATTGTGTAAGCCGAAGGTCGTACACATGCTCTCGTATAAACCAAAAGTTGTGATTATGGTGGTCTTTGGAATGTCTTCTGCAGCTACAGGTATCTGGGTGTTTGCTTATGCACAGTCCAAAACAGTGAAAATGGCTGCACCATGTAGCAAGCAATTGTAGACCCTTAACAGTGGTACAGGATATCTGTCACAAATTGTTTGAGAGTTATATGCATGATAGTCACTGCATGGATGCCAGGGTCTACCTTTCTTTGCCATATGACTTACTGTACAATTGAATCAAATTCGGCTTTCAAAACTGCTAAATGGTCTGGAGCCAAGCATCTAGGCCTGCCCACCATATTGAATCCATCTGTTATTTTAATATAACACACTGTATCATGTGGTAGGCATCTTGGGCCACCAAGTGGCCTTGTCAAATTCAGGTAGTCACTCAGCAATGCAATATACTCACCACCAGAAGCCTGCATCAACTTGTACAGTGAAAGCTAGTGTCAGCGAGGCCGGTGACACTGTCCACCAAGTGGGCACTCGTCACACTGGGTAGTAGCCAAAAGTGTGCCAGGAGGTCTGTTCCAATGATGGCCTCTGTCATGTCTGTGACAGTGATATCCCACTTGTATTTGGGAGGGGGGGGGGGGGGGATGGGTTGCAGTCCAAGGTTAAGCTAAGCTCTAACTGTTGAGTGTCATAAGCTGCAATTGGAGAGTTGTTAGTAACCATCAGACAACACTTAGAGGATGTTTGGCAGTCAGTTCTGCCTTCTACCTAATGCTGGCAGCATTTTAGAATGAACAACGTGGTGAAAACCTCTTTACCTGATCACCAAATTGGCGATGGTACCAACATATCTGTGTATCACTCGATTGAGTCCTGGTGCGGCTGGCAGTCCTACTCATCAAATGTCATCAGTATCATTCTCTACTGTTTCTGGTGCCATCATGTGATGACAGTGTGCAGACTTGGGCGGACAATATTTCGCCTTTTGCCACAAGCGAGTCAGGGTCAGCCTGCAGTACTGTTGATGTGGTTGTTGCACAGTTATCTGGCCCCACGACTGCCCTAACCTGCATGGGTGAAACTGCATCTAGAATGCAGTCAGTTAGCTCCACAACAGCATCCAGCGGCATGTCCACCTGCACGATGATCTGTGATGCCAAGTGGCTACCCAGTAATGTATGTAGCAAGTTAGCCGTTACCATGACTGTGACAATTTCACTGCACAGTTGATGTAGGGACTGCAATGGCTTCCTATCACCAATCTCTTCCTGTCTTAGCACATGCCTAAAGTGATACCCCTAGGAGGCAGCCATACGTCCTATCAGTTCTATCTTGAGATTAGTGTATGAGTCCATCTCAGGTGGTTCAGTAACGATGTCTTGCATCTTGGCTGCAAATTGACTTATGATACAATTGACTTATGATGAGGGCATACTTACTCATGTCAGCCATTACTCCCATGCAACAGAAACTTGCCTCTGTTTGTATGAACCAAAGGACAGGATTGTCTGGTCGGAATGGTGAAAGGTGGATTGCTAATTTTGAAATGGTCCACTCTTTGACCATTACATAATTCACAGAGACTCTGATGCAGTACTGTTCCTCCCACTCATGTTGGGGTCACCTCTTGTCGGTCCTTGCAGGGAATTGCTGCCAAAATATTGCTCAATGTTTTCTATACTTAGGAGGAATAACCTCAGGAATTGGAGAAGAGATTTTATTGATTCCAGCATGTAAGTCTACTCTCCACATTATACCTGAAGGATAACTTGATTGAAGATTTAGCCTCCTTCTAGAATTACAATTTGAATCAGAATGGGCGCTAGAAGACTTCATAGCATTGTTCCAGAGAGTAGTCAAATAGAAAAACAACAGGGATAAATTTTAAATCTAAGAGTAACCACACGCATGGAGAAATGAATTGTACATGCAGTGTGGTGATCCTAATGGCCAGGTGTAGAACTACTCGATTGTGATTCACCTGCTATGCACATACAACACTGCACTGTCACTGCACAACACTGCAACTTTATGTGAGAGCATGGAACTGACACATGGGACACTAGAGAACCTTAATTTTATCCACTGGTGTTAGTGTTACTTCTGTGACTGTAGTACTTGTGTAATAAAAGAACAACAAGCCTGTTCAATTGCAAATCATGAGTTTTATTTCAATACAATGAAATAACAATCATGATTTGTGGCTGAAGGCAATTTGTTTTTCTATTTTACAATACATAAAATCAACAGCAAAGAACCTCTTGTCAGCTGAGGCATAGATTTTCATGTTTTATTACTGTTACAATTATTATTTTATTTTATTTAGCATTTGATAACAGTACAATACAGACATACATATTAGACATACAATATACTCCAAATATGTGTTACAAATTTGTTCTTAAATATTCATTTCCAGAACTTCTAGGTATTACTGATTTTAGCTATACTATAATTTCAGCACATATCTCTCCTCTCTCTCTCTCTCTCTCTCTCTCTCTCTCTCTCTCTCTCTCTCTCACACACACACACACACACACACACACACACACAGATGGAAAAAAATCTTAACACCAAGAATGAGTTATGTGACATAAACAAAGGCTGGTAGGTGTGTTTCTACATCTGAAAGATGATGTCACCCAAGTTTCATACCAACCCCATAAGAGTGGTGCTAGAAGTGCCACACTGAGGATGCAAATCAGATTTGCTTTAAATACATGAGCATTATTTGCCTATGAGATTGGATGTGGTGAGTTAGTCAAGAAATTCTTTAACACAACAAAGATGCCATTATCAACACCTCACTGAGTTTGAACAAGTTCACGGAATTGGGCTATAAAGAAGCTGGATGTTCCTTCTGTGATACCATTGAAGTACTTGGCAGAAATGTAGCTCTGAGCCAGATGCCCTATAGCATACACACAGGTGCCGACTCCATGGGGCCTGAGGGGCCCCAAGCCCCCTCAAAAATTCATTTGGGGGTGGGGAGCCCCCCAATAATTTAAGAAAATTATCAGTGATACTATGATCTGTAAAATCATAAAATTATGTTGGAATTTTTTTGTTTTCCTCATTTGACGATAGTTACCTTTTAAAATACATTCAGTAATGAGTTAAAACAAATAATTATTATGGTAGTAAGCAGGTTAACTGAAAACGAGTGGTGTGAACCACGATAGTGTTATGGTGCTGCAGGCACACTTAGAATTTTTCCTGGTGCTTGAACCATCGGGTAAAGTCTGGCACCAGCGGGCCAGTGCTGCGGCCACAGCAACATCAAAAGGACTGGAGCAGAAGTGCCTGGAACTCATTGCCTTGCATCGCCTTGATGCTTCGAGACATTACGACGATGCGGCTACATAAAGCCCACCCTGCTGTCGCAGTCATTCAGTTGTTAATAGTTACGTTCAGTGCATGCTGGAGACGTGTTTAGTGTTCTGACTTTAGTATCTAGCGGACTATTTTATATGACTATATTTTATTTGTTTACTTTAGTCTCTTAGTGTATTGTGAATTAAGTTTGCAATGGATAAATTTGTTACCAAAAAGGCACACTTGGAAGATGATGATACTGCAAGTCAACCTCCAACAATTATTGTGTTGTCAATTGCTTCGTTGTCTTCAAACAAAAACTATTCACAACCAAAACCTGGACAATCCGGTATGGGAAGATCATTTCAGAAGTCTTGGTTGATCAAATATACATGGCTAGAATATGAAGCATCTACCGAAAAAGTTCTTTGCGAAACCTGCAAATAGGCACATGCTAAAAATCTATTACAATTTTCTTCAAAAAAAGAATATGCATTTACTTCTGTAGGGTTTTCTAACTGGAAAAAGGCTTTGGAAAAATTCTGTCTTCATGAAAATACATTTGTGCATAAAGAAGGTTTCTAAAACTAAATTCTATCACGTCTTCATGAAAATACATTTGTGCATAAAGAAGGTTTCTAAAACTAAATTCTATCACCGACCGAAGTGTGGCCTCCAAATTGAATGAAGAGTTAGATAGTGATATGAAGAAAGGCTGTTTAGCTCTTGGGACAATTTTTACTACCGTGCGATTTCTATGTGGACAAGGACTAGCAATCAGAGGCCACTAAGATGTAAACTCAATTTTTTTTTTCAGTTGCTGGAACTCTGAAAGAATGACATACCTAAGATTAATGTTTGGTTAGGGCATTCGGGGTATAAGTGGACATCCCACTATATTCAAAATGAGATCATTGATCTACTAGGAAAGTCTGTTATTGGCTTCAATCAAGAAGGCTGAACATTTTTCCATTATGGTTGACGAAACAAGTGATTCTTCGATTCACGAACAAGTGTCATTTTGTATTCGTACTGTCGATGATTCCTTAATCATCAACAAAGACTTTATTGGCTTATACGAGACCCCGAACACTGAATCACAAACTCTGTTTAGTATTTTAAAAGACATTTTTGCTCGTCTTGAGTTGTCAATGGATAACTTAAGAGGACAGTGCTACGATGGTGCCTCGAATATGAGAGGTAAGTTCAACGGACTAAAAAAGATAGTTTTGCATATACAACCAAAAGCACATTATGTGCACTGCACTGCTCACAGTTAAAACTTGGCAGTTGTAGACAGTCTCCACCATCTTATGTCTATGAGGGATATTATGGCTTTAGCCTAGGACTTAATAAACACCGTAAGGGAATCCAACAAAAGTATGTGACTTTTCAGAAGCATACGCTGAGAGAGTGCCAATGACCGAGCTGGTCTACGACCCCTTTGCCCAACTCGATGGACTATGCAAGAATATTGAGAATATTGAAAAACTTTGAAGAACTTCTAGAGTTTCATGAAACATTTTCTGCAGAGGACAAAACAGAGGCCGATTACAAATGTGCAGGCTACCTTGAGTCAATGTTACAATTCAAGACTTATTTCTTTTTATGGCATTGTTGCCATGCAATGAACCCAGTAGAGGATATTAATGAAAAAATTCAGTGCCCTCATCTAAGTGTAGCTGATATGGAAAAAATATATGAGGGCTTGATTTGTATATTGAATGGAAGGTATGGTAGTTCTAAATGCTTTTGGAAATTGTGTTTAAAAGAGAAACCTTCACAAGTTGATGATCCTTCGGTTCCTCGGAATTGGAGTATACCAAAGAAGTATGGAAACAAAAACCTCAAAGGAATACTACTAAGCTATTTACATTTAAGTTTGCGAAATGGTGCAATCTTGCCTTACTGAGCAGTTTGCTTCAACTGGACTCACACAGGTCATTGCAGTCGAACAAGAGTGCTTGCTTTTAGTAAACAGTAGTGAAACAAATTGGGAAAAATCAACTGAGTTTTTCAAAAATGACCTAGACATTGAGAGACTGCGCTTACACTTGAATAAGTTAGCCGATATCGCTAATAAAAAACAACTGGTCTTAAAAAACATTTGTGATGCAAGAAAGTACATTACACAAGAGCGTGCAGTTGGAGAACTGTTATGTGAAGTAGTGAAGTGCATTAAGCTTCTCCAAGTAGTTCCAATCATGACAGCAACAGTAGACTGGACATTTAGCGCCGTTAGACATCTGAAGTCATACCTCCGATCAACAATGGGACAGAAACGATTGAACAACTTGGCTGTTCTTCATGCCCACCGAGATGTTTTGGATGAATTGGATATCCGACCAGTCATCAACGACTTCATATTCAGAAATCCAGTCAGATGGTCGACATTTGCACCTTTCTAAAGACACTCTAGCCCTAATAATGGCATTTAGAGCAATATTAGAAATCTTTATAAAATAGGGAATTACATACCTACATAATGTTAAATTTTCAGTTTCAAAATATTAGTACTAGTTTAGTACTGTATTACTATATTACTGTAATACTGTATTAGTTATTTTCAAATACTTAAATATTTTTTGGGTGTAAGACCCAATTAAAACCCACTATTTACTTACATTTTGACTGAAAGTATTAGGCATACTGTATTAGCTTTATTAACTGTGTTAAAGCATTAACTGTTAGATTTTGTTTTTATTTAATGAACCAGGAGCCTTATTCAAAGAAAGCTTAAATTAGCTTTTTCACTTATTAATCGTGCTATTACTGTGTAACAGCAATATTTTATGTTTTATTCTTTTAATGATAGTTTAGGATTTGTTTAAATATCATTTCAGTGTTTTCAGAGCTATATATTCACTGATCAAATGACTTTAAAATGTTTAAAAAAATTTAAAACTCACTATTTTTCATCTAAAATTTAGAACATTTCCCAGGGCAAGACCCCCAGTATGCTGCACAGTATGCACAAGAAAAACTATTGTACTAATGCATATACATAAGAGTCGGAAAACACTCCTATGAACAAGCATAAAGAAAACATATAGAATCAGCAGCACAGAATACAGGAGAGGCATAGATTTTCATTTATAGCAGTACAGATTAAGCCACATTGATGATGTTAGGTACATGTGAGATTCTGAAGTATTTGCGTAATGACATATGGAATTTATAGCAGTGAAGACATGTTGTGGTAATACTGAAGTTATCAAGTAATTTGTTGAAGCAATGATGATGATGATGGTCAGTTATGGATATGAATTGTTGAGGAATAGCATGTTTTGATAATGTTGAAAGTATGATGTAGTTCAATAGAGAATAGATTTGTTCTGTAATATATAATAGCACAAGTATGTTGATATGTGGTTCAGAATATGGATTGCTGTTGAAGATGCTAAACTTGAATAGGTAATTATGAAACAAGGTGATGCCATATCTTAATGAACCCCCATAGCTAGAAAATAAATAATTTAATTAAAAATGCTTTTGAAAATATTGAGACCTATAGGGTACTAGTACATGTTGATTTAATGTAGTCTGCACTTGTAAAAATTTCCCTCATATTAAAAAGCAAACACTGTTACAATTTTGTCAGTGCTTTGCTTCAAACATGAAACACATGTTGCAAAGTAAAGAAGGGTTGTCACAATAGAGTTCATTTCTTTACACTAGCTTTGTGAACAAGTTAGATAATTTCCCTCTCTGATGCAGCTCTGAAACCAGAATGCAGTTATAAGAATGGCAGTTGTAGCCTATCCGTGACGTAATTCAAATTGTACATGGAGTAAACTGTAAAGGAAATCAAGAGGAACTTTGGAAAAGAATTATAAAAACTTTGTGTTTTGCAGATGACATAATAATTCTGTCCTTGATGGCAAAGGACTTGGAAGAACAGTTGAATGGAGTGGATAGTGTCTTAATGCGAGGTTATAAGATGAGCCGGCCGGTGTGGCCGTGTAGTTCTAGGCAATTCAGTCTGGAACCGCGTGACCGCTACAGTCACAGGTTCGAATCCTGCCTCGGGCATGGATGTGTGTGATGTCGTTAGGTTAGTTAGGTTTATTAGTTCTAAGTTCTAGGTGACTGATGACATCAGAAGTTAAGTTGCATAGTGCTCAGAGCCATTTGAACCATTTTTATAAGATGAACATAAAAAATATAAAGCATGGCCTATGGGATATATGCTAACTGAATCAGGATATGTTGAGAGAACTAGACTAGGAAATGAGGCATTAAAAGTAGTAGATCTATCTGTGCAGAAAAATAACTGTTGATGGCCGAAGTAGGGAGGATGTAAGAAGCTAACTTGCAATAGTAAGAAAAACATTTCTGAAGAAGAGATGTTTGTCAACACTGAATATAAATTTGAACATTTGGGAGTCTTTTCTCAATGTTTGAAATGGAGAGGAAAGAAATTTATGGCATAACTTGATTAAAAGAAGAGACTAGCTGATGGAACACATCCTGCGGCACAAGGAATACTTCATTTGGTAATGGAGGGAAATGTGGAAGATAACAACCATAGAGGAGGACCTACACTTCACCACAGTGAACAGGTTTAACACGATGTAGGTGTATAGTTATGCTGGGATGAGAAGACTTAGACAGTCTAAAGCCATCCTGTCCTACCATATAATTAAAATAAAATACTGTTGAATAACTGTTGTAAAAAAAAAAAAAAAAAAAAAAAAAAAGAACAGTCAGATTCCAGTCTGTGCACACAAGACATAGAATTGATTAAAAGAAATTGCAGGGCACAAGTGTTAGGATCTAGGTGTTGTTGTTGCTGCTCATTGTCCTGACATAAAAGGGGGTATGATTTCATAAGATGGTGCCTGGGTCTCGAAAGTGTTTAAGAACAATATGTTGATTTTCCTCTTGGGCTCAATATTCCGGCGTAATTCTTTAATCCAATAAAATTGTCAATAATGCAATCCTGTCATGTTCTCAAAATAATATAATTTGGCATAAAATGAAATTCTTTCAAATGAAACACCAACTGAAATCATCATAGTATATATTCTTCCACTTGTGAATAATCACAAAACTATTTTTCATATTTCTTCATACATCTGAATGAATTCCACATGTGTGCTATGCAGTCAAGTTACAGTCTTATTTCCTCATATCCAATCAACAACACAGTTACAATATGACTTCATACAAGTATCATTCATATCGATATTTGTTCGCAGATTACATATATGTTGAATAGTTTACACTGAATAATAACTGCAAGTTTTAAAAAAAAATGTGGAATAGAGGATGGGGAAGTAAAGGGAAAGGATGGGTGGAGAACACATTGCTTTCAGCCACAGAGGGCACTGTGGTAATGCACTGGCGAAAACTGAAAATTTGTGCCAGACTTGGACTCAAACCTGGATGCTCCACTTCTCTAGAATGACTGCTTTAATTGCCTTGGCCAGCCACACACACCTTCCATCTGAGCCAATTCACAATTTATCATACACTGCAATGCACTGTCCCTCATCTATTAACCCCCTACACACAAATTATTGACTCCCTTAGGAGTTCAGATGATAATAGTGCATCTGCACTAAAACAAACATCAAGGAGCCATCGCATTCTTACAGAAATGTAAATATCTGAGTGTATATACAAATTGCAGTTTTGTTAAATTCAAATAATCAATTATTTTTAGAAACAATAAATTATAACGGGTTTTAACAGTTTTATATGTTGGTAAGCTCAAAATTCTCTGCTAATAACTGATAGGTGGAAACTTAATTAGTCACATATGATTATCAATGTTTCACCCTGACAACTTGACACTACGAAAACATACATTTTCAGAAATAAAGCAGATAAATAAAAATGACATATGAAATAAGGATCCCCAAACATTGAAATAAATCAGTAAACTCACATAGCAGAAATAGGCTTTGCCACTGTTACAAAACATTACAAGAACAAAAGGTCTATCATTGTGTCATAAATTAATACAGCTGTATTGTCTCCCACAGTACTCTGGAATTGAACAGGATGGACTAGCATGCAGAGCTGCATCAAACCAGTCTTTGAATTTTACGCCACAACAACATGGCCTAAGAACTTCCCTGAATTTTTAAAATTAAGAATGCTGCCTTTTTGTCAGACACTTTTAAAAATTGAAATTTAAACAAGTTGCAGCTGACAATTGATGTTTGGGTAGCTGAAGCACAAAATAAAAATTATCATCTACAGATAGAGAACAGCAGATCAGATTTCACCCTGTACATGCTGTGTTCTCAGTGCTTGCAGCAAACAAATAATACTTAAAGTGTAACTCCAAGGGATCTATCTGCCCAGGAATATTGATGTGAGAGTACGTCTTCAACTTCATTGTGTAACTATCACTTGATGAGCAAGGATCATGTACAAATTGCAGACATTCTAAACAGCATGACTCATGTTATCACATTATTTGGCAGTCATTACCAAATAGTTTTTTTGTTCAATCAGCATTTTATGTCACACTCCTATAGTAGTTTACTTAAAATTATCACTTTCTCCTTAATAGTTGCTTTGTTACATTTAAGACTTCATTTTCATTTCTTTTCCATATTAGTAAAATTTTTTGTTCTTTTCATCAGTTCATTTATGAGGCAGTTTTTCCTTTTGTTTATGTCTTATAATAGAGCAGCATGGAACCATCATACTTGTTCTTGTATCACTCCTGAAATCAATATAACTTTTTACTTCATTTGATCCCATTTTGTGAACAACACAGTTACATAAAATTGATAATTTTTTATTCACACAGGAATTCATAAATTTTTCTTGTCCACTGCATAATTTCCCAATTACTGACTATAATAGTGCACTTAGTTTAACAGGAAGTAATTTTTGTAAAGATACATAAACAATATAAAATTTATAAGGAATCTTAGTGAGAAAATAGTTATTTGTTTATAAACTGATACACCTAATCTGTAAGCCCTCATTCATCTCTTCTCTCTTAGCATTTTACTTTATTGAAAAACATCATATATTAAAACTATTCGTAATCAATGTTCCCATGTTCCAGAACATTCGAATTTTAAGTAATGGTTATCCCCAAAATTCGGTGTCGCAGTCTTGGGTAGCTGAATTTTTTGTTTCATTATTGCCTTCATTCACTAGGAGAACCTGTTAGTTTTTCAACTTTCCAATCCTGAAAACATTTTTTATCCATTTTAGGCAGGTTCTTTGAGCAGCCACAAAAGCAGAAATAATATGCATAAAGTAGTACTTGTAAATTTGAATTGGATGATTGGAAAAAGATATAGTTAACACATTCTGGTTGCTGCCTGTAGAAATTATGGACACATCATAATTTTCCTAACAGTCAGTGCTTGAAGAATCTTTGAGCACAGCTTTCCTGACTGTTACTTCACGATGCATTATTTTCGATCACTGATGGCTTGAAGTTAGATGTTCACTCTTTTAGTACTTTGGAGAGCTGCTAAACAGATGTTCCCACTTCCTCATAGTGGTATATGACTTGAAAACCATATTACATGCATGATCAGTTCCTGCACACTTGTTGTTGCAGAGCACTTCCATAGTTGTCTTGATCACAAAAGTTTGCCATAAAATGGGGGACAGTTTGACTGATGAAGAAATTTGAGGCTACTTAAAGAATCTGGTTCAAAAATGAATGATAATGGTTTTTAGATTGATGGCAGTATTTCTGAAAAAGAAAGTAATCTGCTTTCCTTTTTGCTCTTATAAGTAGGAGCCACACTAAGAAGTTTATTATATCTGGGGGACTGCATCGGTCACTGGGGCCCAACTGTGATGTGTTTAACAGACTATGTTTTGTTTACTATAACTTTATGCTGTCTTATTTTGCTCTCTTCTGTGACAATATGAAAATATAACAAAAATTTTTATTTATATGCACATCAATAAGTAGAAATACAGGACAATGCGCAAGTCAGTCAGCAACAGTAGTTTATATTGTTAACATCTATGTGTTACTGAAGAGAGTCTTTGCTTCTGTTTACTTTATTTTCCGTGTCCAGAAGAAAAACATCACATTTTTCCTCTCCAAAATTCTTCAACCTTTCTGCTGTTTATGGTGACATTTAAAATCTCTACCTGAGTACAGGATTCATCCATGTTTTGGGATACTAGTAGGGTAGTTAGTGCCTGGACTACTCTGCAGCTGGATGTAACATCCTCCTCATACTACCATGTGACCAAGTTCATTCTGCACCAAGAGCCTCCTGTTCCTAATCTATTAACAGTTCTCCAAATAATTTAAGGTAGGTGGCAACTGCAGTACATTTCTTCCCTTGGAGTGCAGTTCTCTTGCTTAGAAGCACTTTCTTGCCTCAGAAAAACACATATAAATCTGGCTTGATGTTTAATGGTAAAATTTGCTGCAAAAAAAGCTTTTTATAAATCTGAGATGATGTACTGAAGCTTATACCGTGTGATCAAAAAGTCAGTATAAATTTGAAAACTGAATAAATCATGAAATAATGTAGATAGAGAGGTACAAATTGACACACATGCTTGGAATGACATGGGGTTTTATTAGAACCAAAAAAAATACAAAAGTTCAAAAAATGTCCGACAGATGGCACTTCATCTGATCAGAATAGCAATAATTAGCATAACAAAGTATGACAAAGCAAAGATGATGTTCTTTACAGGAAACGCTCAATATGTCCACCATCATTCCTCAACAATAGCTGCAGTCAAGTAATAATGTTGTGAACAGCACTGTAAAGCATATCCGGAGTTATGGTGAGGCATTGGCGTCGGATGTTACCTTTCAGCATCTCTAGAGATGTCGGTCGATCACGATACACTTTCGACTTCAGGTAACCCCAAAGCCAATAATCGCATGGATTGAGGTCTGGGGATCTGGGAGGCCAAGCATGACGAAAGTGGCAGCTGAGCACATGATCATCACCAAACGACGAGCGCAAGAGATCTTTCACACATCTAGCAATATGGGGTGGAGAGCCATCCTGCATAAACATCGTACGTTCCAGCAGGTGTTTATCAGCCAGGCTGGGGATGATGCGATTCTGTAACATATCAGCGTACCTCTCGCCCATCACGGTAGCAGTTACAAAACCAGAATCACACATTTCCTCGAAGAAAAAAGGCCCGATAATGGTAGATATGGTAAATCCAACCCATACAGTCACTTTCTCGTTGTGCAATGGAGTTTCCACGACAGTTCTAGGATTTTTGGTAGGCCAAATTCTGCAGTCGTGGGCGTTGACAGATCTTCTTCGGTCCACAACATGTTACTCAACCAATCGTCATCTTCCGCCATCTTTTGAAACGCCCACACCGCAAATGCCCTCCACTTCACTAAATCGCCAGGTAACAGTCCATGATGCCGATGGATTTTGTACTGATGGCATCGGAGGGTGTCCGTAAGTGCCAACCAAACAATAGTATATGGAATGAAACTTCCTGGCAGATTAAAACTGTGTGCCGGACCGAGACTCGAACTCGGGACCTTTGCCTTACGCAGGCAAGTGATATGGAATGCCGATGCAACGTGCGACTGCACGAGCGCTGACTTCCCCGTGCATAGACGACAGTCTCATTTCTTGCTGAACTGTCTCAGCAGCATTACGCCTTGTGCTTGGTTGGCCACTACAGGGTCTATCGTCCAAACAACCCGTGGCTTCGAACTTCGAAATCATTCTCGCCACAGCTGCATTTGTCAACGGACCTTCACCCATTTGAATCCTCTTCCTATGGCGATAGGATCGTAATGCTGAACTACCACATTCCCCATTCTAATAATACAGCTTCACTAAAAGCGCCTTTTCAGGTAACGTCAACAAGCTGTGGCTGCTGGCGCATCTGATTCTCTCTCTCATTACAGCTCCTTTTATACACGATTATCGTGCGCAGTCACTAATGTTTTGCTGATAAAACCCCATGTCATTCCAAGCATATGTGTCAATCTTTACCTCTCTATCTACATTATTCTGTGGTTTATTAAGTTTTCAAATTTATACTGACTTTTTGATCACTCGGTATTTGCACATAAAGTATTTTGGGTTTTCAATCTGCTTCTTCCATTTTATTTCTCCCACCACTTTGCATCTTATGGGTGGTGGTGTGGTGCTGGACAAGGTTTGGGACTGGGGTTAGTCTAAGACACCAAGTAGCTATGCAGACTGACTCATTTAAGACAACATCCACATGCTTGGTGTGGACCAATGCTTACCAAACTGGTGATCTGTATTTTTCCATAGAAAAACTAAGTCCCAGCACAGTTGACTGGAGAAAATGGGGATCTGGTGGCCACACATAACTTAGCGGCTTTCTCAAGATGTTTCTACTGCAGATTTTTCCTTTCAAACCCATACGGTGCATTCTAAAACATATGGTGCGAGCCAGAGTAATTCCCATATGTTTTGGTGTGTCGCAGTAATGACTTTCTTAGTCTCTCCATTTAGTATTCAGTTTTCTTTTGGCATCTCTGTTTCTTAAGTAGAAAACATATATTTGGGTCTTTCTTGGATTGGGCTTGAGATATGTCAGATCATGATATTCTCCTAACCTTTCAAGAGTGTTGCTTACTTTGACTTTTCTTCCTCAAAGCTACTGCCTTGGACCATCACAGCTGTGTCATCCATACAGATAAATTGCCTTTGAACTAGAAAATCTGGCTGATTATTCATATATATGATGTAGAGATTCAGTGACAACACACTGCCTTGAGGTAGTCCACTTTTCTGGTTTCCCTAGTGGCTCTTCTTACCTTGCGACATTAAACAGCCTCTTCTTCCATGGAGCATACCTCTGATTACAGTTGTCAGTCTGAAATTTTGTGCTATCTCATATAGCTTTGGATAAGTCTTTGGTGATTCACCATGTCCTACGCAGCATTGAGCTCTACAAAAACTTCACCAGTGATAAGCTTTTCTTATACCAATCTTCGAAGTTAAGAACCTGGTCCATCCACACTTGATGAAATCCTTGTCAGTATAATCAAAGACTGTATACAGGTGACACCAAAGAAAGGTAGGACAAAAAGTCTTTGGATCTTTATGTTCTTTACCCAGTTTGACATTAGCAATGGCATGTGCTTTTCTCTACACTTCAGATATATGAGCAGATTTAACACACTCATTCATTGATTTAACCAACCACTTTATAGTCTTAGGTCCAAACTTATTCAGCTGCTCCCTTCTTATATCATCTAGGCCTGTAGCCCTGTTACTTTTCATTTGCGTTATGGCACTATCAACTCTATTGTTGTAAAAGGCAAGTTCAGAAAGTTATTTTCCTCAATGTATCATGAAAATTTCTTAATTTGTGGTTTCTTCTGGGTTTCACTGTTCTTAAATGTTTGGTGAGTTATTCATTTGGTGTTAAAAAAGGGAATTCCTCTAACAATTATTTTAGGATCATTGCTTAGATTTTTAATTAGTTTACATGCCCCACTACTGTTTTGAGCCATATCTAGATTCCCTAAAAGATGTGGGCATTTTTACCTTTCCTTCTGTGATACATGTAATCAGCTCTTCACCTGCTTCAGTGGTGTCTTCAGCTAGTGGATCTCTTTTGCATTTGTCTTGACAGATCTTAAGTAAGCTGTCTTCACTGAGACCAAACATGAATCGTGTTCTGCACCTATGAGGTATGTGTTTCTAAGAGATCTTTTTTGCTACGGCTACAAAATCCTCATACAATTTTGAAGTCACTTTAAGTTTTACAACTTCACTGTCAAATTCTTTTGAGAAACTTTCCCATCATGCCATTCTGAAGTTGAATCATCATTTAAAGTGAACTTCTTCTGGGATGATAATTCCAGCTACTGCATATATTATGTGCTAAGTCGTCAGTTTGATAACACCTATAGGCCTCTGTGAGTCAAAATATACAATTATGTTGTGATTCAGTCTGCGGTTAGTCACCAAATTGTAAATTTCAAGTTGTTAATCAGAAAGGACTCAGTACTGAATGTGCACTGTAAATATGATGCCATTCTGCAAATCAGAGTGGGAGTGATGTGCAGGCTAGTAATATGCAAACTACATAGCTCCAATAGCTCCATTAGCTCCATAAATACAAGCTGAACATTGTAAAACACTAACACATAAAAAAAGGAAGCACCATGAAGGAATTATCTGAATGGGATGGAAATTGATAGATGGGATGTACAGACAAACAAATGATTACAATTTCAGAAAAATTGGATGATTTTATTCAAGAGAAAGACCTTCACAAATTGGGCAACTCAATAATGCACTGGTCCACCTCTGGCCCTTATTCAAGCAGTTATGCAGCTTGGCACTGATTGACAGAGTTGTTGGATGTCCTCCTGAAGGATATTATGACAAATGCTGTCCAATTGGTGTGTTAGACTGGCAAAATCCCAAGCTGGTTGGAGGTCCTTGCCCACAATGCTTGAAACATTTTCATTTGGGGAAAAGCCCAGTGAGCTTACTGGCCAATGTGGGATTTGACAAGCACAAAGAAAACTCTCGCCGTATGCACGTGGACATTATCTTGCTGAAATGTAAGCCTAGGATGGCTTACCATGAAGGGCTACAAAACGTGGTTTAGAATATCACTGACGTACTGCTGTGCTGTAAGGATACAACAGATGGCAACCAAAGGTGCCCTGCTATTAAATGTAATGGCACCCCAGACAATTATTACTCCTGGTTGTCGGGCCTTACGGTGGGTGACAGTCAGGGTGCTATCCCACTGCTGTCCGGGGTGTCTCCAGACACATCTTGGCTGGTTATTGGGGCTCAATTAGAAGCAGGACTCATCACTAAAGACAATTCTACCCCAGTCAATGAGATTCCTGGCTGAATGTGCCTGACACCACAGTAGACGGTGTTGTTGGTGTACAGAGGTCAATATTAGTTGGCATACAGAGTGCCGGGAACTCAGCTCACTTTCAGAGAGCCATATATTTATGCTCCTTGTGGTCATTGAAGCACCAGTTGCATACTGGATTGCTGTTAATGAAAAACCCAGGGCTCTGAGTGCCCCTCTGATGATTGCTTGGTCCTCACATTATGTCATCTCTGTAGGTCGGCTGCTTCCTTCTTAACACTGTTTGACCATGGTTCACCCATTGCTGCTAAGATTGTCAAATAGTGACAACACTCCTGTTCAAATATCGCGTGATTTGATAATTATTCTAACTTGCTTCTTTGAGCCCAGCTATAGGTCCTCTCTCAAATGCCGAAATCTGTGTGTAGTGTTTACACATCATTGACATGTCCCAAAGTTTACAATTTTCTGTTATCCATTGATACCTTATGAATATCAGTTTGTGACCAATTTCCATAACTCCTTCATAATGCACTTTTTTTTAAAAAAAAAAAAAAAAGAAAGAAAGAAAAAAAAAGTGGTGTATTTCTGGTATCAATAAATGTGAGGAGATCTCAGGTTGACTTCTGCCTATACTGTTCGTTATTTAACAAAGTGCTCACTAAAAAAACGACACCAAGAAAAGCAGCCACAGAGAGCGGAAAATCCAGGTCAGAGACATTATAGTCTGTATAATTTTCATATTCTAAGACAATTAACTTATTGCTTATTTTAATATGGTCCAACTACTATTAAATAGATTCTCATAATCTACATTTCTTACCTGATTGTTTTGCTTCCTACTGATTTATGATTACAAGAAATTCTAAAGTTGTCTGTGACTATCACATTCTGTACAATTTCTTTCATTAGGTGCAATTTCATTTTTGGTTCCACTTGGTCCTTCCATTTGTGTTTTTCATTTTTTTCTTTCTTTTTTTTTCATTCTAGAAAGACTGGTCTAGGAAAAACAATCAATTTCCCTTGCTTAATTTCACTAATATATGGCCTCTGTTATTTGTACTATCCAATCAAAAAATTTTCTAAAGAAAAAATTCTAGGTTTTTATCCACTTTTGTTTTACCTTCCCATCCTAAATCTTTTAGTGAGGTGTACTGTTGTACACAGTCTCTGTAACCTTTCATAGCAATCTTCTACTTCTTCATCACAATGTGAGGAGAATGGCACAATGACTGAGACTTGCTGCAATCAGGACCATCCAGAATTTGATTTTCCTATATTTATAAAGTAAATTTCATGGTCATTTCTTTGAGAAGGACCTAGTGATTTAACTTGCACACGATTGTTCCATTCGAGCTAGTGCTTCATCTCTAACAACCTCAGTGTTGATGGGACATTAAATGCTAATCTTCCTTCCTTTTTTTACTTCAAAAGTGACAGCATCATCACTTGATGGTTGATGAAACAACCAAAGGAGATGCTGTGCCTTGTAAATAATCTAAGGTATTTGTAGTATTATTCTGTTTTAGAACAAGAAACAAAATGAAATGATTATAAAAGTATGATAGCTATTCCTGACCATTGTGACTTGCTTACCATACCCATTGCAATCTGCCGTGCAAAGGACAGTAGGTCTGAGGGCTTCAGAGCAACTTCATTGTCTTCTTCTTGTGCTTCATTTGAGCTTAGTTCTGTTTATTTGTTAAAACATGATAAAATATTGCATTAGAATATAATACACTTTATTTTCATTAAAATAAATTGAAAGAAATGTAACAACTAATCTAAGAAGGAGGTACTTTTTTAAACCTTAAGATTTCAAAACTAACCTTGCTGAATTACATATCAATCAAATTATCTAATAATAATAAAAAGAAGTATATCATATTATATTAGTGATTTTGTCATTACAATTGTATTTAATTAAATAAATGCACTTGTGTTTTGGTGTTAACCCTTTTCATCAATTAGCTTCAACCTGATTTCACCTTAAACTGGTCCTCATTCTTGCAGTATACAGTGTGCCATTTCTAACAAGTTCCCCCATTCGAAATTTTACATTACTCTTCCACCCCTTCAGGCTGATTGGAATGCAAAACCTGATCTAGCTTTTCCCCAATTAAGGTTTCCCATTGTTTTGCTAAGTCTCTTGAAGTGTGTGTTCCTGGGAAAAAGCTTTTCCAGTGTCCTCCCTACCATTGTCCACTTCTAAAATTTTGCTCTTTATCTAATAATATTAATACTGACAAGATGTTAAGCCATAACATAACTTCCATTTTGCTTGCTCCCTCATCAAATTATTCATACGACAAGTCCCCATAGCCATTTTTCATGACTGTTAGTTCTTCCTATCTCCCACTTTCTGCATCAGACTTTTTAAAGATTTAAAGTACACTCCTGGAAATTGAAATAAGAACACCGTGAATTCATTGTTCCAGGAAGGGGAAACTTTATTGACACATTCCTGGGGTCAGATACATCACATGATCACACTGACAGAACCACAGGCACATAGACACAGGCAACAGAGCATGCACAATGTCGGCACTAGTACAGTGTATATCCACCTTTCGCAGCAATGCAGGCTGCTATTCTCCCATGGAGACGATCGTAGAGATGCTGGATGTAGTCCTGTGGAACGGCTTGCCATGCCATTTCCACCTGGCGCCTCAGTTGGACCAGCGTTCGTGCTGGACGTGCAGACCGCGTGAGACGACGCTTCATCCAGTCCCAAACATGCTCAATGGGGGACAGATCCGGAGATCTTGCTGGCCAGGGTAGTTGACTTACACCTTCTAGAGCACGTTGGGTGGCACGGGATACATGCGGACGTGCATTGTCTTGTTGGAACAGCAAGTTCCCTTGCCGGTCTAGGAATGGTAGAACGATGGGTTCGATGACGGTTTGGATGTACCGTGCACTATTCAGTGTCCCCTCGACGATCACCAGTGGTGTACGGCCAGTGTAGGAGATCGCTCCCCACACCATGATGCCGGGTGTTGGCCCTGTGTGCTTCGGTCGTATGCAGTCCTGATTGTGGCGCTCACCTGCACGGCGCCAAACACGCATACGACCATCATTGGCACCAAGGCAGAAGCGACTCTCATCGCTGAAGACGACACGTCTCCATTCGTCCCTCCATTCACGCCTGTCGCGACACCACTGGAGGCGGGCTGCACGATGTTCGGGCGTGAGCGGAAGACGGCCTAACGGTGTGCGGGACCGTAGCCCAGCTTCATGGAGACGGTTGCGAATGGTCCTCGCCGATACCCCAGGAGCAACAGTGTCCCTAATTTGCTGGGAAGTGACGGTGCGGTCCCCTACGGCACTGCGTAGGATCCTACGGTCTTGGCGTGCATCCGTGCGTCGCTGCGGTCCGGTCCCAGGTCGACGGGCACGTGCACCTTCCGCCGACCACTGGCGACAACATCGATGTACTGTGGAGACCTCACGCTCCACGTGTTGAGCAATTCGGCGGTACGTCCACCCGGCCTCCCGCATGCCCACTATACGCCCTCGCTCAAAGTCCGTCAACTGCACATACGGTTCACGTCCACGCTGTCGCGGCATGCTACCAGTGTTAAAGACTGTGATGGAGCTCCGTATGCCACGGCAAACTGGCTGACACTGACGGCGGCGGTGCACAAATGCTGCGCAGCTAGCGCCATTCGACGGCCAACACCGCGGTTCCTGGTGTGTCCGCTGTTCCGTGCATGTGATCATTGCTTGTACAGCCCTCTCGCAGTGTCCGGAGCAAGTATGGTGGGTCTGACACACCGTTGTCAATGTGTTCTTTTTTCCATTTCCAGGAGTGTATTAAAGCAATGCTGTTACTCACATCACTATTATTGTCCTTGAATTATAAAATAAACTATGCAGAGAATTGGAAAACAGTATGCTACTTGATATTTTATTGTAGTAGCTTTATTGCCTTCATCAGGCATTACTTTGCAATGTACTTGTAAATTTGGAAGAAATATGAAGTGAAAAGATATGCTTTCTTACTTGCCAGTAAAATAATAGTGTAATTCAGTGCCACTTACCATTTTGCATGTCATACATGTGGTTATGGGCAATACATGCATTCTGATTATAGTATCCATCTGGAGTACCTGAAGAAAGATATTATTTGTAAGAAAATTGTAATTCATGGAAAAGCAGATGAAGCTTTCAAAGCACATTTCACCACCCTAGCTACAGTTTGCATTAAAGTCATGTTGCAAGGGATGTTTTGTATAGTCTCAGCATATAATTCGATTTTTTTGAAGATGGGGCTAAAAAAGAAAGAGGAACTTTTGGGGACTTTTATAGCAACCTCTGAAAAATCTTATTTGTTGAATGTTGCCAAAAATTAATCAAAGGAAGTAAGGGGTGGTCTCTCCCCATTTGAAATCTAAATGCTGGACAATATTGTAGCCTTCTGTTAGAAAGTTTGGCCTATGAGAGAGTTTTCCACAGTGAGCACTTTTGTTGGCTTTGAGTATTCTATGAAATTCTAACAGGAGAAGTATACACATGTTATCTCTGTGTCACTTAGCTCTGAGTGCCCAACACAGTTAAAATGAGCTTAGTATATTGAGCAAAGTGGGTTCCACATAGGAAAATCTTAGGAAAAGTTACATGTAGATGTTTGAATGGAGTTATTGCTCAGATGCACAGAATAACATATGAAACCACACCATGGCATGCAAAATTAAGAATCTCATTACCTTTAACCAATTATGTAAAAGTAAGACCAGTACAAAATTCTTTCTCAAATGTCTACCTACAGTTCTAAGTACAAGAAATGGTACAGATAAAATAAACTATCAGTGGTACTATATATAGCACCTTAGTAATGAGTTGTATCTATAATTTCTTGTGGTTTATATAAATTATTATTGGCTTTTACCTCTTGAGCTTAATACAATTAAAGAATATTTTTCAGCAACCATGTATCACTTTCATTTATAAAGCATCTTCTGTGTTCATTATGGAAGTATGGTGTACATAATAAGTCTCTATATTAGGTCGAAAACAGCATTTTTTTAAAATAAAATTGGCATACAATTTACTTCGTGGTGTTTTTGCCTCTTGTTCACATATTCTGAAGTCCACTTCCTTTTCCTTCTTTGTTCACAGAGGTTAAGATTTTAATTGCAATAATTTATACGTAGTTGCTGCTGTGGAAGATGGGCCACACAAAAAAAAACATATCTTTTGGTTTAATTTACTATTTATGAGAAAATAACTCAGAAATGTTGCAGACTACTAATTTAACTTTATATAAGAAATAATCAATAGTTTATACACTGTATAACATCAACTTATGTGCATTTTAGCACACTTCATATAAGACATTTATGTCATTCAGCTAATATGCACAAGAGTTGTAAATTTTATATTGTAATAAAATACACTGCTGGTGACAGACTGGCTGGAAGAAAGGCAGTAAAAGTGGCAGTCAATGACAGGCTAGATACCTGCAGTAGCAGGGGAGCACACAGGATGGAAGGGTTGGACAGGAGTAGTTGTTTGGGGATGGAAAAAGACTTCATGCTGGTAGAGGGTTGAGAGAAGATTTCATGTAGGGACACAGTGAAGATGAGGTGGTCTTTTTAGTTTCTGGGTGGTTTACAGCTGTGTAGTCAAAAGCTATAAATTTTGTTAGAGTAGTCTGTGTAGGACTTAAGCTGTTTTTGTGAAGCATTTTATACTGTGAACTCCAAAGATTTCACAAAGAGCCTAGACAAAAGAAATAATAGGCAAAGAAAATGAACGTTTTTCTTCATTCAGTGAAGTATTTGCAAAGCACTGAGTACATTGGCTACCAGCTTGCTTGTACGTTTTTTAGCTGGAAAAGGACTTCTGTTTTATTTCAGATAAACTTTTTAATTTGAAACTATAAACTACAATGTTTTCTAGTTTAATCAGTCAACTCCACCTACTTACATTCATTTAATTCTGCTGTTAACAAGCTCTACAAGTTAACTACAGTACATGAATTTTAATTTAAAAAAGGGAACAGTTTTGCACTGGTTCAAGATCATACACTATGTAGTTATTTTCAAGCGAAAGACGTTATTTCAAATGCAAATGTGAGATTAAGTTCTGCAACCAGGATGTTAATTCACAGATGAAGTTATAACTTATCTGTTTAAGTGAGCATATTATAAAGGTTGCATGCTCCAAAAAAAATAATTTCACAAGACAACAGAGAATGGAAACATACAAAATAAACCAATACCTTTGTGTTCAGGTCAATATACAACAAGATATTTCTGAGTGAAAAACATACCAAACTGAGCTTTGTGATTAGTCTATCTGATATGTTGAATTTATTATCCATCTGGATCCAAGGAATTTTTTGTACAGTGTTTCATTTAGTGTATGGCCATTAATGTCTACTGGCTGATCATTTTTGCTTGTTTGTAATCGCATGATATGAGTGCTGGTGAGATTAAGATCAAACAAAGAATTAGTTGAAGGCCCATTCAGCTATCATTCTGGTGTGTCGGGTAAGGTACAGTTGGGGGCCGTGAATGAATGAATGAACAAATGAGCAGCTCTTAAATGAGAGTCAAACCATGGCACGAAAGTGTACTACTATGAGAAAGCTGTTAACTTTCTCCGAAAGTAATGAAACTAATACATATTATAGTATCATCAGTGTATTGAGGTCAAAATATACGAAAAGAAGATAAAATAGATTTTTGGAAAATTTGTTATCCATAACTCTTCAATTTATTATACTAATATCTCACTCTAACTCTTGGATCTCACACTCTCAAAATTTACACTGCAATGTAACATGAGCCTGTTTAAACAATATTATTCATTGCAGACTACACCATTATGGTTGAGGTGCTTGTTTAAGTGTGTGGTTATTGGGATATTACTACATTTAAATGATGTTTTGTGCTGTGTACATTTAATTTTTCATTTAAAATATTGATGTTGCCAGACCAGAAGGAGAAATTAATGTTTTTTTCTCAAATATAATGGATCAGTATAAAAATGTGAGTCATTTGTGTACTGGGAACATCTGAAACAACAAATATACTTCGTAAAATTTTAAATGAAAGAAATTTTTAATTTTCTATGATATAACATGAGAAATGATAACATTAACTACAATTAAATCATGCAATTACATAATTGATAGCACATCCAACAATAAAACACTTTGGCTCTATCTACAAATTATCAGTTATGAATAAAATACCTGGAGTTGCAAGAAGCTGTGCATATTTTATTTTATTGTCACAGCAGGATTCTCTCTGTGACACTGCTACCCAGGCCTGCAACATGAACATAAGGATATTTATAATTTAAAATCTTAACTTGCTTGAACTTGTGTTAAATAAAAATAGCTACAGGATAATTTATCACTGTTCTTCTCTAACAGCTGAAGCAGTTATCAGTATATGCGAATGATACACAAAATTTTATGAGTTTTGGCAACGCTGAGTGGTAGCCCAATAAAAAAGAGAGAGAGAGTGGTGGTGGTGGTGGTGGGGGGGTATCTCAAGACCAGATCAAGCATTGCAAGAAGACAGTGCTTGTCATGCGCAAAATAATTGTGTGGAAGATGGGGAAAGAAATACTCCCAAGTGGGAACCGTGAGCTGTAATCTGTTTCCTACTCACGGAAACATTAACACCTATCGAAATTTTTTCCTCAAAAGAAGAACATGTAAAGTGAAGGTGTTATGAACAGAATGAGTGTGTTTAAGTGGTGTATGAAGTTTAGTGCAGACAGATCAAATGTTCATGACGAATAGATAACTGGAAGAACTATCACCTTGACAGATGAGTTGCTGCAAAAATCGAGGAAACTGTTCGTGAAGATCACTGACTGACAGTGGACGAAATTTCTGCGATGTTACCACAACTCTCCAGAACTTTCTTATACGAGACACTCACAGAAACGCTGGGATACTGGCAACTGTGCACAAGATGGGTGCCAAAACAGCTGACAGAGCAGTCAAAGAAAAATCCGGTCAGTTGCACCCAAGAGTTGCTTGAATGACCTGACTTGGAAGGTGAGGATTTTCTGAGTTCTATTGTGCTGGAGATGAAACGTTGGTTACATGCCTGAGACAAAAATACAAGTAATCACAATGTGTCATACCAATTCCCCATCTGCTAAAAAACATTGTGAGACCCAAAAAACTCGAAAGGAGGATTCAAACAAAAGGAGGGGAACGCTGACAAGAGGAGTGCACCTGTTGAACAACAAGGCCCGTCTCGCAAAGCCTTGGACAAAAAGACTCTCTTGGACTCATTTGGTTGTGATGTTTTGAACACCCCCCCATACTCCCCAGACTTGGCGCCTTTACATAATCATATTTTCGCCTCCCTGAAGCCACACGAGTGGAATTAAATTTTCAACCAATGAGCAGGTGCAGAAAGAGGTTCTGGAAAAGGGAGAGGAGCTGCTGGGAGAGTTCTTCAAGGATTGCATAAAGGAGCTTGTGCCACAGCTCACCACATGCACTGAACGGGATAGCGATTATGTGGAAAAATAGTCAACAAGTCACTTTTTTCAAATACACTTTTATATATAAAAATCTAGTACACTTACTTTCACAATTTGTTTTTCATATGCATTCATAAAATGTCCAAATATTAGAGATCTGCATCTACTGTGCATGCTTCCTCAAATTTTTTTGTGCACGTAGATCCATGAAACTCCGGCAATGTTGCTGCAGCTTCAACATGATACCACAGTTCATCAAGAGTAGTGACTGGCGTATTGTGACGAGCCAGTTGCTCGCCCACCATTGACCAGACGTTTTCAATTGGTGAGAGATCTGGAGAATGTGCTGGCCAGGGCAGCAGTTGAACATTTTCTGTATCCAGAAAGGCCCATACAGGACCTGCAACATGAGGTCGTGCATTATCCTGCTGAAATGTAGGGTTTCGCAGGGATCGAATGAAGGGTGGAGCCACGGTCATAACACATCTGAAATGTAACGTCCACTGTTCAAAGTGCCGTCAATGCGAACAAGAGGTGACAGAGACGTGTAACCAATGGCACACCATACCATCATGCTGGGTGATATGCCAGTATGGCGATGACGAATACACGCTTCCAAAGTGCGTTCACCGCGATGTCGCCAAACATGGATGCGACCATCATGATGCTGTCAACAGAACCTGGATTCATCCAAAAAAATTACGTTTTGCCATTCGTGCACACAGATTCGTCGTTGAATACACCATCGCAGGCGCTCCTGTCTGTGATGCAGCGTCAAGGGTAACCGCAGCCATGGTCTCCGAGCTGATAGTCCACGCTGCTGCAAACGTCGTCAAACTGTTCATGCAGATGGTTATTGTCTTGCAAACGTCCCCATCTGTTGACCTAGGGATCGAGACGCGGCTACACGATCCGTTACAGCCATGCGGATAAGATGCCTGTCATCTCGACTTCTAGTGATACGAGGCCGTTCTGTATTACCCTCCTGAACCTACCGATCCCATATCCTGCTAACAGGCATTGGATCTCGACCAAAGCGAGCAGCAATGTCGCGATACGATAAACCGCAATCGCGATAGGCTACTATCCGACCTTTATCAAAGTCGGAAACGTGATGGTACGCATTTCTCCTCCGTACACGAGGCATCACAACAACGTTTCACGAGGCAACGCCGGTCAACTGCTGTTTGTGTTTGAGAAATCGGTTGAAACTTTCCTCAATTCAGCACGCTGTAGGTGTAGCCACCGGCGCCAACCTTGTGTGAATGGTCTGAAAAGCTAATCATTTGCATCTCACAGCATCTTCTTGCTGTCGGTTAAATTTCGCGTCTGTAGCACGTCATCTTCGTGGTATAGCAATTTTAATGGTCAGTAGTCTATTTTCCATTATGTACCCCGCGCAGTTCAGGGAATAAAAATACAGGGTATTCACAAAGCCTCCTATCAATTCAAAAAATCGTAACTTGTAAACCATCCGAGATAGAGAAACGTGGTTTATAAAACGTTTAGCATCCCTCAAAGACTTTTCCTTCGTCCTTTGTTGCATATTTGACTTGGAGGGCATCAAAACGGCGACAGATCAGGAGAAAGTGCAGTGTGACAGCAGAGTTACCGATGCTGATATAGGAGTACACCACCAGCAGAAACGAGCACAATGAAGTTATTCAAAAACTTTAAACAGGCACACAGTGTCAAAGATTTTCCTCCGAGTCGACGTCCGCCAGTGTCTCAAACACGTGTTCACAGAGTACAAGCTGCATTTCATTGCAGCTCCTGAAGTCAATTCGTCGTGCATCACGCGAATTGCAGGAAGCAAGAGCAACTCTCCATAAGCGGTTACCCCATTTTGCGTACCATGGTCCAAGCACTGCAACAAAACGATAGTCCTGTGCTGCATGCACTTGCATGTTCCATGCTGGCCTCTACGGATACTGACAGTGAGTACCTGAATTAAGAAAATTTTGAAAAAAGAAGTCAAATGTTTTGTGAAACTATTTTTCTAAAAGTAAGAAATGAAACAAACTATAAAAATTTGACACATCTCCTTTGCTGTGCGTGATTTAGAACTTCATTGAAAGGCACGTCAAATGTTTCTCTAATATGTTTAATTTTTTTTTTTTTTTTTTGCACAAATAATTTCACAAAACATTTCACTAATTTCTTTTCTCATTTTTTTATTCTCTATTTTCATATTTTGTTCAGTAAGCATGATCTTGTTGGCACCTATTTGTCTTGCTAGAGTCATCTGTTGTAGAAATGTCACAAATAAAATACTTGATTCGAAGAAAGCCTTTTTGACAATTAAATATCAAGCCAATGTTACCTTTTGTGCGCGAAGCAGCTACTGCAGGCCTTGAAGAGATGAACTTATTGACACTTTATTTACCTAGCTAACAGCAGCTGTACAGGAAATATTTCAGTTTTCCTTCAAATAACTAGTTATGTTTTTCTTAATTTCCATGATTACTTTAAAACAATTAAATATTTTTTTGCAAAACTGGACGTCATGCTGGTCAATTTCATGCCAAATTTGTCCATTTATCATTCTCCTTTTGGATATGAAAATTCGGTCAAAAAAATTTCCTCAAATCACTATTTTTTTCTGTGTTACCCTGATTACTTTTAAGGAAATAAACTTTTTTTCATAATTAGGCCTCATTCTAGTCAATTGGTTCATTTCCCGCTCTTCGTTTGGCTACGAAAATTCGGGCTAAAATCCATTGAGTAATTTACAGAGAGTCTTTGTTTTCGCACCAATCATCATTTGATCAAAAAGAGCAGATGAAGCAACAATCTACATTTCTAACATATGACTCGCCATAAATTTATGATTTGGAGCTCCGGAAACAACCAGAACACACTTGAATGTACTCGTGGTTGCCCGAAGCTTCATGTTTGATGTAGCCTAATGTACGATCTGGCGATCGGCCCATTTTCTTCACAGAGAAAATAATAGCGAAGAGATGCAGCCGTCCACCATCTTCCACGACGATGATGAACCATCCCCACCAATAGTGGAGTTTGAACGAGCAGTATGTTCTGAATGAACCACTTCCTCAGAGGTAAATGGGTCGTGATGGTCCCATCTCGTGACCTCTACGCACTTCCAGTGTCACACCATTAGTGTTGTTTTTGTCTGGTTACATCAAGAATGAAATGTACACAACACCAGTCAATGGCATTGTTATCTTTCGTGCAAGAGTCAACGAAGCAAAGAGGACTGTTGATGCCACAATGCTGACTTATACATGGGCACAACTCTAATACTGCCTTGTGTTCTTCGAGTGACAGGTGGGTCACACACTGAAATTCTTGCATAACAGAAAAAACTGAGATGTTTGGACAACACGGTTCTGGATTAACAGCGATTAATATAAATTAACTTAGTATTAAAAAGCAGTCTTAATCACGTTTTTCATTTATTTAGTGCCGACAGTCTCGTGCCACACCTTGGTAGACGTGACGCCACCAGCAGTCTACCGTATGTTCGCCCTGAAGATGGCCCCTGCGATGGGCTGAAACCGGTCTGCACTAAATAAATAAAAAACGCTATTAAGACTGCTTTCTTAATACTAAGAAAAAACTGAGACTTACTAAAAGTTTCACAACAAACAACGTTGCTCTCTCTTTAATATTTTCCAAGTTATGATTTTTGGAAATAACAGCAAGACTTTATGGACAATCGATTTGATAAGAAGTGTACAAATTGTGTTAAATTATTTCCTGTACATATATCGAAAACTTGCCATATTTCATCATGGGTGATGAGGGTGCAAACTTCAAATTCTAATGAAGTACTGCTTAACTACTATCACTACAATCTCAGTGTTTTAGCCTTACTGGCTACCACTCGCAAGAAAACGTTTTTGGTAGACTGCTCGTCCACTGTCATTGAGTTGATCAGTTTTGATGAAACCAGCCTATGAATAAGGATACTGTTCAAGATCGAAAATCAGTCACTAATATGCCACAGTAAATTGTTTATCAGAAATGACAGAAGCTTCGTTCCTTGTGTGTCAGATATCTTAACTAGGTTAATGGTACAGAAGCCAACCGCCTTATAATAAAAGTGATGATTGAACTGGAATATGAGAGAAGGTCTATCTCTAGTGTAGATTTTCACAAACGTAAACACATATATGTCAGACAATATCTACGAAGTGCGCTTCTCCCAATCAGAGTCTAAGTAGGCTGAAAGGAAACAAGGAAGAGAACTCGCCCTGCGCAGGAAGTGCAGCAAGTCGCCGAGTTCGCAGTACTCGACGATGAGGCGCGTGGGGTTGGTGACGCAGCCCACCATGGACACGATGTGCGGGTGCCGGCCCACGCACTTCATCAGTTCGATCTCGCGCTCGAACTGGCGGACGTCCTCTGGCGATGGGTCATCTGCGGAGTAAGCAAAGTTGCACTGTCACAGTCTGCAGTTATTGTTCTGTTAACAAAAATGGATGTCACAATTACTCTGATGGAACACTTTAAAAAATCAAATCTTGTGGCACTATTAGTTGGAAGACCCCAAGGGATCAGTGCAACTAGCTGACCAAAATTGTCTTTATTCACATATAAATTTTTTACTTTTTGATGTTAAATGTTGTGTATTGAGCATAACTTATAACGCAAGTGGTGTGTTGAGTGCATATCCACCAGCTGTGATTTACATTATCTGGCAGCTGACTTTAAGATCCAAAGTTGCGACGTTGATGCGATAAGTGCTGTCTGCAGCCAGTGGCTGTAAAAAATCACTTTAATATCTTTATCTCCTGGAAAAATACGCAAAAATCAGAAGTTCAGCTGTGGTAGAGATCTGTATAGCGTTTAAGCATGTGATCAGGATGAATATGGATGAAATGGCGTAAAACAGCATAGGAAATAACGGGAAAGACGAGAGGAAAGAAATGAACCAAATGAGTTGTTGAAATGAGGCAGGATTGGTCGGAACATAGGGTCAAACTGGAAGGGAAGGTAAATTGGAGCTGCAAGTACACACCGACCAATATGCCAGAGATCAACGACAGAGAAGAAATCTGGAGGGTTATCAGTGGAATGGTAAAGAGGATCCTGAAGATATCGAAAGGACAGCGGGAGAAAAGAAAGGATGAAGAGATTCTGAGAGGAGAAGAAGAAAACAGATTCCGTGAAGGAGCTATGCAGGCTCCTATAGTGGCTGTAATAGAAGAAGACTGCTGGTGTTGCACATCTGGTATTTTTTTATACTGAGCATCATCGGTATGAAAGAAGAATTGACGCTCAGAACTAATGAATGGCACGTTCCTTATCAATAATGGCTCTTACTGCTACAAAATCTGTGTCAGTTTTGAAAAGCAGCATTCGGCTGCACTGTTAACTGTTTTCCTTGCTTCACTTTCAATTCTAACCAACCGTCACCTCCTCCAAGGACCGTTAGGTAGCTCGTTGTACTCAGAGCTGTTTGTTTGCGGATTTTGAAACAATGGGCGTCAGCATAAATTTATCCTAGGGGGGGGGGGGGGGGGAGAAGACACAAAACTGCCATTTTTTTGTATATTTTATCGATATGTGGCCTGCCACAAGAACAAAATTTTATAGGCGACGCAAAATAAAAACGTACATCTCAGAGAACTGACGGTTATCATTGGTTTTGAGAACTCTTAATGAATAAAATCTCTGCACTCCAGATTCCAGGGAAGGGAGGCGGAGAGGCCCTTCAAGTAATACTCTTTCTGTCCTCCTTGTGTGAAGCCTAAGTCTAAAACAACCATGTCCATCAGCACAATATAACATTCACTACCTACTACAACATGTAACAACTACTGAAATACACGTACTGTTTGAGCTGTAAAGTTAGCAGGAGCCAGACATAAATCACTAATGGTCCAAAGTCTTCAGGGTACCACCATCTTAAGCTGCATTTACATCTGCCTGCCTTGTGCCTAGTCGTTTTACGCCTGTGCTTGTCCCACACGCACATAGATGTATACGAGGGTTGGAACTTAAATAGTGGCAACTATTTATTCACAACGATACAAAAGAGTTACATGTTTGCACCTGTTACTGTCCTTCAAAGTAGTCACCAGCTTTGTGTAGACCCCGTTGCCAGCGATGTGGAAGGCGCAGTATACCGTTAGCAGAGCCTGTTCTGTTGATGGTGCGAATGGAGACGTCTAAAGTTATGGTGATTCTCGAGTACGACTGTGATGGTGTTATCCTAATGCATTACGTTCTTCAACAGCAGACCGTCAATGCACAGTATTACTGTTCGTTTTTGGAGCATCACCTCGACCAGCTTTGCGAAAGAAGCGGCGACTCTTTCTGCGCAACCCACCCATCATTTTTCACGACAATGCGCGGGCGCATACAGCTCAAGCTATGGCTGCTTTGTCGGTCGATGGGAAAGGGAAGTACTATGTGTTGTGGCGTACCAAGCTAGTTACGCCACACTGAGAAGGAAGCCGAAAGGCATGCGTACACACACGCCGACTGGCGTCAAGTCTGGAACAGGATACGTTATGACTGCTATAAAGAAAATACGTAGCTTTGGAATATACTTAACTTTATTCTTTGTTGGTTTACAACGTTCTTCTTGAGACACTTATACGATAACTCTCAAACTAGGTAAGGCTAATGGCGCCTTGCTAGGTCGTAGCCATGGACTTAGCAGAAGGCTATTCTAAATGTCTCTCGGCAAATGAGAGGAAGGCTTCGTCCGTATTGTCGCTAGCAATGTCGTCCGTACAACTGGGGCGAGTGCTCGTCCGTATCTCGAGACCTGCCTTGTGGTGGCGCTCGGTCTGCGATCACCCAGTGGCGACACGCGGTTCCGACATGTACTAAATGGACCGCGGCCGATTTAAGCTACCACCTAGCAAGTGTGGTATCTGGCGGTGACACCACACTATGCCATCCACCATACTCACCCGGACGTAAGTCCTTGTGACTTTGATTTGATTCCGAAGATGAAGGAACCACTTCGTGGCATTTGCTTCAGATCTGTTCCAGAGATTCGACAGGCAGTAGACCGCTCCATTCGCACCGTGAACAGAACAGGCTCTGCTGATGGTATACTACGCCTTCCTCATCGCTGGCAACCGGGTCTACACAACGCTGGTGACTACTTTGAAAGACAGTAACAGGTGCAAACATGTAACTCTTTTGTATCGGTTGAGAATAAATAGTTGCCGCTATTTAAGTTCCAACACTCGTACATGAGTCTTCCTCGTCTGCACCTGAGTGATTCCATTCTCACCTAGAGAGAAGCACCTAAAGTGATGAAGTTACAGTTGCAGGTTAAATGTGCCCGTGTGGCCTGCTAGTGAGCAGTGAGTTTGTTTACCCTAAACAGGTGTGGTGCTGATGTTCACCAGCGAGACTACAGCATAAACATGCACTCTAAAGGCAGGCTGAGGACCACCTAACATTACTTATAGGGAGTACTGTGAGAAACAAAATCACTTACTATGTTCTTAACATTTGCAATGAACACATCAAGAATATGCAATTACGTATATTTCATTTCTCTCACACAGCCTGCGATCATAATTGAAGTGGCCCTTTCAGGGCAAGAACTCACTCCCAGGTAAACATGGAACATAACATTTATTAATAACAACTAAAATCACGCTTCTCTGTTCCAGAGCAACTAGAGTTACACACAAGAAAAAGTCACAACATATTCTGCTGGCTAAAAAAGCAAAACGAGGATAATGGAATGTAGTCAAATTAAATCGGGTGATGCTGAGGGAATCAGATTAGGAAATGAGACACTTAAAGTAGTAAAGGAGTTTTGCTATTTAGGGAGTAAAGTACTGATGATGGTCGTAGTAGAGAGGATATAAAATGTAGACTGGCAATGGCAAGGAAATCGTTCTGAAGAAGAGAAATTTGTTAACATCGAGTATAGATTTAAGTGTCAGGAAGTCGTTTCTGAAAGTATTTGTATGGAGTGTAGCCATGTATGGAAGTGAAACATGGACGATAACTAGTATGGACAAGAAGAGAATAGAAGCTTTTGAAACGTGGTGCTACAGAAGAATGCTGAAGATAAGGTGGGTAGATCACGTAACTAATGAGGAGGTATTGAATAGGATTGGGGAGAAGAGAAGTTTGTGGCACAACTTGACTAGAAGAAGGGATCGGTTGGTAGGACATGTTTTGAGGCATCAAGGGATCACAAATTTAGCATTGGAGGGCAGCGTGGAGGGTAAAAATCGTAGAGGGAGACCAAGAGATGAATACACTAAGCAGATTCAGAAGGATGTAGGTTGCAGTAGGTACTGGGAGATGAAGAAGCTTGCACAGGATAGAGTAGCATGGAGAGCTGCATCAAACCAGTCTCAGGACTGAAGACCACAACAACAACAACAAGGTAACTGTCTCTGTTCGGACACTTAAGTAGTCTAATATCGGCCTGCGGTAGCTGAATGGTGAGCGTGACGAATTCTCAATCCTCTGGGCCCGGGTTCGATTCCCGGATGGGTCGGGGAATTTTCTCCGTGCAGGGACTGCTGTCCTCATCATCATCCTATCATCCTCATCGACTGCAGGTCACCGAAGTGGCGTCAAATTGAAAGAGCGGCACCCGGCGGACGGTCTGCCCGACAGTGGGCCCTAGCCACACGAATAAAAATAAAATAAATAAAGTAGTCTAATCAAGGATTGTAACTATTTCTCGTAGAAGACAATTTCACTGAGCCGAAACAGGTAAAAGCCTGTGCCCAGAAGGACCACAGTGTGAGGACGCCTGTCCCAGAACTCAACAAAGTAACAAGCTGTGATAGCAAAGTACGTGTGTCAGAGCTTTGTGAAGCCATGTCATAGTGTAGTGAAGTCATGGACGCCCAGCGAATCGAAGTAGGGTCCATCGGCGGCGTTCCCTGGCTGGTGGGCGCCTGAGAGAGTTTCAACTGCCCGGCACTGGCTGTGCAACTTCTTAAGCGGAGTGCCGTCGGAAGAATCTGTCGCCTACTATTTGCGGCCACGGAAGAAAATGGGTCCATGCTTGCTGCGTGTGCTATATTTGAGTCGACCTTAGTTGATCCCTGATAGTTGCAGTGGGCAGAGTGCGGCAGCTTCGTGCACCTACCTCAACCAATAGCGTAACGCTATTTTGTAAATGTCTCCATGGTAACGCCCCAGTGTTGTCGCAGCTCTACAGGCGGTTATTGTTTCCGCTTGCAGCCGTTAGCGCTTCGCAGTTGGAAGTTGGCAACAGTGCTGCAAGCTGTCAGGGATCTTTCTCCGCCGCCATGACTGTAGGGCTGATCAAGCTTCTGCCGGTCGGCGAAGTAAGCGTTGTTTTGGTTCTCGCTGCCTCGGTCCCTAAACTGAGTGACATGGCGCAGTGGTTAGCACACTGGACGCGCATTCGGGAGGACGACGGGTTCAAACCTGCGACCGTCCACCCAGATTCAGGTTTTCCGTGATTTTACCGAATCGCTTAAGGCAAACGCCGGCATGATTCCTTCGACAGGGCACAGCCGATTTCCTTCCGCATTCTTGACATAGTCCGAGCTTGTGCTCTGTTTCTAATGGCCTCGATGTCGATGGGACACTGAACCCAATCTTCCTCCCCTCTTCCTTTCCTAGGCTTCTGAGCTCGCGTATCGGCTACTGGTGGTGCTGTCCTGCTATTTTGATGGGTTATTTGCCCAGAATGATGAATTCTAAACACAATAAAACTTTTTATAATCAGAAAAATGCTTCTATCGGAACACAAAAAAAGGATTATGTTTTTGTTTATTTTAAAGACTCTGACTGAACAGTGGGGTACCTGCTGCCTTATTCTACCTTCCACACCACCTTTAAAACGTTTACCAAAAATTTTGGCATGCAAACATATTCGCGCTTTTTTAAACATGAAACTCACCTCAAACTCCCCTAACTGTAACTCACTCACAACCAATAGTTCATTGCTGTAAATCGTTCATACTCATCCGCTCCCAGCTGTTCACTCTCACTCATTCATTCAGCCCAACTTATCGTCATTATCGCTTTGTGCCTCTCTGCCATTGTCTCCTGTGTGACAGCCACTTTCCCCTTGGATCTGTCCTACTACTGCAGTCTCCACTCGCTTACTACTAATATCTCATTCCTTCCTACCTACTGCTTCTGTCTCTTCTCACTATTTCTCTCTTTCTGATTGTCGCTGTCTTATAATCTGTCTCTCATTATCAATGTCTGTCACTCACTTCTGGGTTCTCTTTCTCTTTATCCCCCCCCCCCTCCCCCCACCCCACCCCTGCCTGGCACTGTCTCCTTCAGTCGTCCTGTCAGTTATGTCCCACTGCCAGAGTCTCCCTCTCTCACGCTGCCAGTCTCCCCCTTTCTCTTTCTATAGCACAACCACTATCTACTGTCTTCCAGTATATATTACTTACCTAGCGAGGTGGCGCAGTGGTTAGCACACTGGACTCGCATTCGGGAGGACGACAGTTCGATCCCGCGTCCGGCCATCCTGATTTAGGTTTTCGGTGATTTCCATAAATCGCTCCAGGCAATTGCTTGGATGGTTCCTTTGAAAGGGCACGGCCAACTTCCTTCCACGTCCTTCTTCCCTAACCCGATGAGACCGATGACCTCGCTGTTTCGTCTCTTCCCCCCTCCCCCCTCCAAAAAAAAAATTTATTACTTTCCCATTTCTTTGCCACTGCCACTGTCTTCTCTTTCAGGCATAAAAAGCGCGAATATATTCATACGCCAAAATTTTAGGAAAGGTTCTGAGGAAGGTGGAATGACGCAACTGGTACCCCACTTTTCAGTCAGGGTCTTTTAAATAAAAAGGAATATATTCGCATTTTTTGTGCTCTGATAGGTGCATTTTTCCGCTGGTTCCCTTCTTTTCCCTGCTACAGGAGGGCATGAAATTCATACAAATAGAAATTTTGACAGTTTACTTACGCGCATTTGAAATAACACGGAACTAATTTTATAGCCCAGCCCGGATTTATTTGTAAATAAGTTCTGCAAGTGCTTGAGTGCTACTACATGGGTTTCCCAGATGACTGTGGAGACACTTTACAGCACACTTCTCCGCTCTACGTCACCTTAACCGTATAAGCTTCGCTTTCGCCTCACACCGGATTATACGTGCGTATTTTAAGTGTACAGGTAGGGCGACTTTGAAACTCTGCATCTCGGAAATAGATAAAGATATGACGAAAATGTTCAGGTTGTTCGAGATGGGATCTTAAGAGTACATTGTAAAAATTACAGCCATTTTCTGTGCACAGCTGTCTCGGAATCCGCGGCTGGGTTTTGGTACCCAAAAAACAAGTTTTGCCGAGAAGAAGAGGAGTCGACATTGATTTTCTATTGCCGAGGGGAGCGGAGCACTGCAAACAGCACAGTCGGTTCACAACGTCCTGAACGAGGGCTCCCTAGTTCTGGGTTGGCCGAAGCCATAGAAGCTGGTCGACTGCACGCCACGAATGCTTTGTGTTTGCACTGCGCGAGGAACGTGCAGCTCATTGCCCCCTTAAACATGTGTTTCGTGAGACTGACAATGTATTGGGTTTCGGTAGGCAGTGCTTGCTACCCCCCACAGCTCACACTACCTAGAAAATTTAGTCAGGACGTTGTGAACAAACTGTAATTCCTAGGATAACGTCGCAACTTCACTCTTATACATTAGACGCCAGCTAACACAAATCAGGGTATAATGAGATGGCTATAAGCAGTGATGTGTTGTACAGACACGTACACTATCTGACCAAAAGTATCCGGGCACCTATTTTTGGATATTAATATGGGGTGGGTCGACACATTATGACAACTTGAACTCTGCAGGGGGTACTTTCAGTGACTTTTCTGAATGTCTGTGGAGGAATGGCAGTTCATTCTTCCAAGAGCCGGAACAGAAGGTAGTGATGATGGATGCTGGGATCTGGAGTGAAGTCGACATTCAAACTCATCCCAAAGGTGTTCCATTAGATTCAAGTCGGGACTCTGGGCAGGCCAGAACATTTCAGGAATGTTATTGTCCAGAAACCAATGCCTCACATATGCTGCTTTATTGCGGGGTGCACTGCCATCCTGATACAGACACTCATCGTTTCTGGGCTTTTCTTCTACGATATGAAAAACACAATACTGTAAAATGTGCTCATATCCTTCGACACAACTTTTCCTTAAGTGCAATAAGGGGACCACACTCAGACAATGAAAGACACCACCATACTGTAACATCACCTTTATGTATTTCCCTGTTGGCGTTACACATGACGGCAGATAACGATCTCCAGACATTCGCCAAACCGAAACCCTACCACCAGATTGCCACAGGGCACATACCGCGATTCATCACCCCAAATCACTCGTTCGGAGTCATCCACTGTCCAGTGCGTTAGTTCTTTACACCATCGCAAGCGTCACTAAGCACTGTACTGAGTGCAGAAATGTGCGGCTTGTCTGGAGCTGCTCAACGATTGTAGCCAGTGTTTTTTACTCCATACGCCCAGTCAGTGTGCTAGCTGCACTGCTGGTACTACTTCAGAACTAAAGAGTGATTTGTGATACTGATTTCGTACGACATTGTATGCAGTATCGCATGTCAATACCATCCCGCGGGCAAAGTCTGCAACGGAATTGCAAGTTTCCGTCAGAGGTTGATAGAGGTCATGCGGGACCTGGCGGACCCAATGGTGCGTGCCCGCTGAGCCACGCCTCCAGCAGCTCGGAACCACGAGCGCTCTCTGCCGCAACAATATGGGGTGGCTGGTGGCCACCAGACGTCCCAGTCGTGCTGGGAGCCTCTTCACTACGTGATGGTACACAGACACTGCCTAGTCGCAGCTCTCACAACTTCGTTTGTGCTTTTATCCAGAGAGCTCTCAAATGGCTCTGAGCACTATGGGACTCAACTGCTGAGGTCATTAGTCCCCTAGAACTTAGAACTAGTTAAACCTAACTAACCTAAGGACATCACAAACATCCATGCCGAGGCAGGATTCGAACCTGCGACTGTAGCGGTCTTGCGGTTCCAGACTGCAGCGCCTTTAACCGCACGGCCACTTCGGCCGGCATCCAGAGAGCCTTATGCTTGTGGGCAATGAGCACTAGACTTTATTTCTTACTGCAATATTTGTAATGAGTCTTCATTCGCTTAGAGAAATATAATTAAATCTCCTGTTTGTTGTATTAACTTGTTTGCTAAGCATTTCCGCTTCTGTCCAGCATTCCTACGACTGCAGTCACTGCTCCACTCTGTAGCCTACCTTTCAAATGGTTCAAATGGCTCTGAGGACTATGGGACTTAACATCTGAGGTCATCAGTCCCATAGACTTAGAACTACTTAAACTTAACTAACCTAAGGACATCACATACACACCCATGCCTGAGGCAGGATCCGTACCTGTGACCGTAGCAGCCCCCACCGTTCCTTACCATTGTATACGGAGTTGTAGACAACATTTTATAACCAACTCGTGTAGCAGTCAACAGTCCCCATATTTTAGTGCATGAATTCTTCCCGATCTCAGTTTAGCTTTGGTTGTTTCCTCGCGTTTCCATTTCACTGTCACAACACCAACAGTTGAACTAGCCAGCTTTAGAAGGGTTCAAATGTCCCTGTCGGATTTGTTACTCAGGTGACATTGAAAGAACAGTCGACGTTAGAAACAACTGAGCTATCCTTATGGAGCCATTCTGCTGTTATTGCCTCTCTGCTGACAACACAATACTCCCCGCTTCCGCTTAAACTGGTGGGAGAGCCTCTCGTGACATCTGGTAACCAGTCTCTCATTTCACAGGAGTTGGGTTGGGTTGGGTTGTTTGGGGAAGGAGACCAGACAGCGAGGTCATTGGTCCCATCGGATCAGGGAAAGGTGGGGAAGGAAGTCGGCCGTGCCCTTTCAAAGTAACCATACCGGTATTTGCCTGGAGCGATTTAGGGAAATCACGGAAACCTAAATCAGGATGGCCAGACGCGGGATTGCACCGTCGTCCTCCAGAATGCGAGTCCAGTGTCTAACCACTGCGCCACCTCACTCGGTTTCACAGGAGTGTCCGGGTTTTTTGATCAGATAGTGTAATGTGGCGTACGCCGCCAGCGGAGCGCTGAGCACAGCCAGACTGCCAGACTGACCCCTGAGCATCTTGACGGCGACGGGCAGCGGCGGCCGGCCGGGCTGTCGCAGCAGGCCGCGGCGCACCAGCCCGAAGGCGCCCTCTCCCAGCAGCTGGTCGGCCAGCAGCAGCCGGCCCGCCGACACCTCCCACCCGTCGCCGGCTTCCTCTGCGTCCAGCGACGACTCCCACTCCTCCGGCACAGGCGTCGAAGCAGAAGCGGCCGCCGACCCTGGGCCCGGCTCCTTCTCCGCCAGTTCCTGTCGCCGAGTGAGCGACAGTGTCACAGCTTTAACAGGCACTTACACTGACAACGGAAACTCCCCATCGCACCCCCCTCACATTTAGTTATAAGTCGGCACAGTGGATAGGCCTTGAAAAACTGAACACAGATCAATCGAGAAAACAGGAAGAAGTTGTGTGGAACTATGAAAAAATAAGCAAAATATACAAACTGAGTAGTCCATCAACAACATCAAGAATAATATGAGCTCAGGAGCGCCGTAGTCCCGTGGTTAGCGTGAGCAGCTGTGGAATGGAAGGTCCTTGGTTCAAGTCTTCCCTTGAGTGAAAAGTTTACTTTCTTTATTTTCGCAAAGTTGTGATCTGTTCCATGAAAACATGGGAGAACTGCCGGATATCAGTAACGTCCTGCCACGATATTTCGACGCAGAGTCTTCTGGTCATCTTCAGGTGAGTGCCACTGCAGTAGTACTGGCGAGTACGCGCTGAGTTCTGCTATTTAAAGCCGTGACACAAAAATTTTTGCCCATTCATCAACCTTTTGGAGCTCGATTATCAATGAATCTGTGGAAATACGATTGTCTGACAACAAGACTCTCATCAATCGAGATAACGGTTATCAGCTGAACTCTGCTTGGAATCCTGTTACAGAGAAACTTCGTAGTCGACGTAGTTATCTGCATAAAGATGGAAATCGACCTGACACCGATACGCCAGGCTTTCACCGTGGAGGGAGCGAGGTGCAGCGCACGGAGCCGTTACGAACGCGCACGCTGAGCAGCGCATGCTCAATGTCACCTCAGAAGGCTTTAAATAACGGAGCTCAGCGCGTACTCGCTATTCGAGGGTTGGATTCCCTCACTTCCTCATCGAGGACTCGCACTGCCTGGGCTACTCTCAGGGTGCATCTTCGACGTGGAAGAGCCCCAACCGTGCTTGTCGCGTTGTTGCCCGTCTGCACGCCGTCACTGCTGCCCGCCGCCGCCGCCGCCGCCGTCGTCGTCTGTTCGCCGCCGCCCGGTGCTTGCTGCTTGCTGCCGCCGCCGCCGCCGCCGCTTGGTCGCCGTCTGTCGGTGCTCGCCGCTTCCTCTTCTGCCGCCGCCACCTGGTCGCCGTTTCTTCAGCCGCTGCCGCCGTCTGTCGGTGCTCGCCGCTTCTTCTGCCGCCGTCTCTCGGTGTTCGCTGCCGCCTGCGATCATGGACGCCCCAACTACCACCATCATCAACACCTCTCCCTCACCTGCCCCCACTGTAACGTCATGGAGTGCTTCCTCTGGGATTCACCCGTCTCATGCACCTCCCATACCCACAGTCTCCTCCCCATCCATCTCCTCTCCATCGATGTATCCCCACCTGTACGTCACTCCTGCTCCTACCCCTGCTACTGTCCCTGCTGTTTCTCCCGCTCCTGCCTCTGTCCCTGCTCCCAACCCCCCTCCCGCTCCTGTCGCCCGCCGAGACGACTTTCCCCCTCTCCCCCCTGCGACTACCGCTGCTTCCCCTGCCAGAGTCTCCGCCCGCCGCGCCACAGTCGCCGCCACAGAGCGCCCTACCCTCTCATCTGGTGCTACTGCCTCACAGGAGGGCCTTGCCTCCCACCACCTCCCCACCCTTCCAGTCCCTCATCCCTCCTCCCAGGCAACACCCGCCAAAAAATGTTCCAAACGGCCCAGTGGCAACCTCTCCTCTACTCCTTCCTCCAAAAAGCCACTGCCCACCCCACCTCCCACTGACCCCGCTATGGATACCACCCCCCCTCCCTCCTCTCCAGCCCCCTCCCTGTATACCTTTGTCCTCGCCAACCCTGATGCCCGCACCCTCACCCTTGAAATCCGGAAGTACATCCCCAGTGCACCCATCACCCAACTTATCCCTCGCAGAGACTCTGTCCTCATCAAATCTCCCTCTCCGTCCTTCCATACTGATCTCCTCTGGCGCCTTCCCCGCATCACCTTTGGGCCCCGTGCATCCCTCACCCCATTCCTTACATCCTCCTCTCCTCGTCAACCCCAACCGCCTCGTCGTCTGCCGACCCTCACTGCTGTCATCACAAAACTCAGCCCTGTGGTCACGGAGGCTGAGGTGTTGGCGGAACTGAATGCCCACCCCTCCCAGGAAGTCCGCTCTGCCCGCCGTATTTACAACTCCTCTGGCCCTACTTTCCTCATGCGTATCTTTACAGAGTCCACCTCCTCCATCGACCACCTCCTCACGCAGGGAGCCCTGATTTTCAACCGCCGCCACCCTGTTGACCCGTCCCGTTCCCCTCCTCAGTCCTACCGCTGCCAGCGTTGTCTTCTGTACAATGACCACCTCACCCAAAACTGCAAGAACCCACCCACCTGCCCCCATTGTAAAGGCTCCCACTTCCTCAAACAGTGTCCCAACCTCGCCTCCCCCCCATCCTGCAACACCTGCAATGAACCTCACCCCACCTATTTCCTCCAAATGCAAAGCCAAGCCCCCTCCCACCAACCCTGAACTCACTGTCCCCGTTCGCCCCATTGACCCACCTATCCACCCTAACAATTCCCTCCGCCCTCCCCCTACAGCAGAAGACACCATCCGGTTCCTCACCATCGTCCTGCAGAACATCCACCCCTTACAGCGCCCCCACACACTCCAGCAGATTTCCCTCGCTGCCCGCTCTGTTTTCCACTTAAACACCTACACCACATACTCCCACAACCAGGCCCACTTTACCTTCACCCACCTAGACACCCTCGTTTAAGCCCCTCTCTCCCCTTCCCACACCCCACCCCATGGCTCGTCAACAGTATCGTTTCCTCTACCTCAACATTCGCTCCCTCCCTGCAAACAAATACCTCTTCATGCATACCCTCTCCCAGCACCAGGTTGACTCCTTCATCCTTAATGAAACCTTCCTCCAACCCCACCATGTGGTCCGCATCGTCCCTTATCTCCTTCACCGCACTGACAATCCCCTTCCCCTAGCTCGAGGCGGGGTCGCTATCGGCCACCTCAGGCATCTCCCTGTCCGGCCACAACCCCTCCTCAATGACCCAACCGAACACCTTCTCCTCAGCCTCTTTTTTCCCTCCCTCACCGTCACCTGTGCCACTATCTATATTCGCCCCGCAGCTCCTCTCCCCTTTGACTTCATTTCCCATGTTGACCGTACCTTCTCCACCTATGTGATCGCCGCTGACCTCAACATCCACAGCCGTGACCCTGCCACCCTTCGGCGGTGGCATCAGTTCCTTGACACCCTCCATGGTGACCTTGTTCCTCTCCCACAGCACACCTGTCCTGAAAGTAACTCCACCCCCGATGTTATCCTCGCTTCCCCCAACCTCCTTGGTCGCACTGCCGTTGATGTCCTCGATCCCGTCGGTAGTGACCATCTCCCTGTCCTCACCATCTCCTCTACCCGTCCTGCCACTGCAGCCACCCGCCCAACTGCCCCTCCCAAGTCTGTCCATGACTACCACCGTGGCAATTGGGATGCCTACCAGGAATCCTTTGCTTACAGGTCGAAAGCCACCCCCTCACTTTCCACCACCCTGCTGACATCACCCATGCCTCTTCCTTCCTTCAGAAGACCATCACTGATGCTGTGGAGGCTCATGTCCCTACCAAACTCATCCACCCTCACCGCCCTATGCTTCCTCCACAGGCCGTCCTTCTTCTGCATGAATCCCGCAGGCTCTACCGCTCCTTCCTCCGCACTCATGACTGGGATACTCTCACCCGCCACCGGCAATTACAGCGACATATCCGGAACCTCCTTACAGCAAAGAAACGCCGGAACTGGCGTCAGACATGCACACGCCTCAATTCCACCCTCCCTGTCAACTCCTCCAAGTACTGGTCAGCCTTCCACCGCCTTACTGGTAGCCATCCCACCCCGCATTACTCCATCCTCCATGTCGATCAACCCTTTCCTGACAACCTCAGTAAGGCTAACCAATTTGCTTCCCACCTGTCCGAGGTCTTCTCCATTCCTGACGATCCCCATTTTGATTACTCCCTCTTCCCCACTGTCCTTGACCGCACTGACACCTCTCTCCCCCCGCTCGCCCCTAGCTTCCAGTACTTGGATCGGCTACCCCCCTCCAACATCAACACTCCCATCACCATGCAAGACATCACACTCGTCCTCCGCTCCAAATGAAACACCGCCCCTGGTCATGATGGCGTCACCTACCGTCACCTCAAGGAATCCCCTACATCCTTCCTGTCTGTCCTTGCTACCCTGTACAATGTCCTCCTCTCCACTGGATTTTACCCTGACCTGTGGAAGACTTCCCGTGTCCTGCTGTTCCCTAAGCCTAACAAACCCCCCTCTGCTACCTCTTCCTATCGTCCCATCTGCCTCACCTCCGTGTTCAGTAAGGTCTTTGAGGCCATCCTCTCTCGCCATATCCACCGCCACCTTAACCAGCACCGCCTCCTTCCTCTTACCCAATGTGGCTTTCGGCCTTCCTTCTCTGCTGATGACCAGCTCCTTAACCTTACCCATCTTCTTTCCCTCCAACTTAACTCCCGTTGCTCTGCTATCTTTGTTTCCCTTGATCTCCAGAACGCCTATGACCGTTTCTGGCATCCCGGGCTATTTTTCAAACTCCAGACCTATGCTCTCCCCATCAACTTCGTCCATCTCGTTGCTTCCTTCGTCTCCCATCGTCCCTCCTATGTGACTATCCACAATTCCAACTCCCGTACTTTCTACCCCTCTGCTGGCATGCCCCAAGGTTCTGTCCTTTCCCCTCTCCTCTATCTCCTGTACACTGCTGATATGCCCAAACCTCCCCCTCCTGTTCATCTTCTCCAGTTCGCTGATGACACCGCCTTCCTAGCCCTTTATCCTACCCTTCAACGGTCCCAACGTACCCTCCAAACCCACCTTGACCAATTCACCGCTTGGTGCAACCAGTGGTTCCTCCGTGTTAATCCCTCCAAGACCCAGGCGATCATCATAGGCCGCACCACCCGCTCCTTCCACCTCCATGATTTCTACCTCACCATTTATGGCCGTCCTATCCACCTCACTCCTACCCTCAAATACCTTGGCCTCACACTCGACCGCCACCTCACCTGGACTCCCCATCTCCATACCATCCAAAACAAAGCCCACAACCGCCTCCGCCTCCTGAAACTCCTGTCCGGCCGGACGTGGGGTCTGCATCCTTCCACCATCCTTCACACCTACAAATCCATGATCCGCCCCATCCTTTGTTATGCCAGCATCACTTGGATTTCCGCCCCTCCCCGGTTCTATAAAGCCCTCCAAATCCTCGAACGCCATGCACTCCGCCTCACCTTCTGCATCCGCCTTCCGTCCCCCACGCGCATCCTCTATGACCTCATCCCCTTCCCCCACCTTCTCCTTTTCCTGGAACACATCCGCACACTATATATTGTCCGCCGCCTTGATCCCCCTCACCCCCTGTTGTCTCCCTTCCTCTCCACTCCCAACCAGTTGCCGTGCCTTTACCGTTGTGTCCCTCCCTCTCTCCATCTCCACACCCTCCATCTCCTTTCCCAACACAACTTCCACCATCTACCTACGAACTCTAACCCCCTCTTCCTGCCTCCTCCTCAGGGCTCCCTCTCCTCCCCCTCCCTCCTTCTGAGCGGATTTCCCCTCCTACTCCCCCACCATCTCTTGTGCCTTCTTTCAGTGTCTCTGCGCTCCCTCCTGCCCTGTCTTCCCTTTTCTTCTCCCACCTCATGTGTCTCCTGCCTCTTCGTGAACCCACGGTTGCCCCTCCTCTTCATCCCGCCGCTTCCCCAGCTGCCCCATGCTCTCCCCTCCTTTTCCATCCCCTCTGACCTTTCCCTCGGCAGGTCCCACCTGGTGGTTTTATTCTTCGTCGTGTGTGCTCCAAGTGGGTTTTAAGTGTGTTGTTTCGGAGTGTTTTTAATACTGTGGCCAACTTTTAACCTGTGCATGCGCATCCAGTGTCTTCTCTGTGTTTTAAGAATCACCACCTGCGTTTTTTTAACTTTCTGGTGACTTTTTTAACTGTCCCCAATGAACGTCTACATGTAAGTGTATTTTTACCTCCATTTTCTCCCCTTACTCTGTTTTATGTTCCCCTTTTTTACCTCCTTATGTATGTATTATTTTATTCTTGTCTTAGTTGTTACGTCACTCGGCTGAAGAGCGGCGGATTGTGCTGCTGACAGCCCTCCCCTGCCCATATGGAGCAGGGGAATGAAATCACAATAAAGAACAAAAAGCGTACTCGCCAATACTACGACAGTGGCACTCACCTGAAGATGGCCAGAAGACTCTGCGCCGAAATATCGTGGCAGGACGTTACTGATATCTGGCAGTTCTCCCGTGTTTTCATGGAACACATCATAACTTTGCGCTAATAAAGAAAGTAAACTTTTCATTCAAGGGAAGACTTGAACCAAGGACCTTCCGTTCCGCAGCTGCTCACGCTAACCACGGAACTACGGCGCTCCTGAGCTCATATTATTCTTGATGTTGTTGATGGACTACTCAGTTTGTATATTTTGCTTATTTTTTCATAGTTCCACACAACTTCTTCCTGTTTTCTCGATTGATCTGCGTTCTGTTTTTCAAGGCCTATCCACTGTGCCAACTTATAACTAAATCTGAGGGGGGTGCGATGGGGAGGTTCCCTTGTGAGTTGACAGAAATCATGGGATACCTCCTAACACCGTGTCGGACCTCTTTTTGCCCGGCGTAGTGCAGAAACTCTATGGCGTGGACTCAACAAGTCGTTGGAAGCCGCCCGAAAAAATACCGAGCTATGCTGCCTCTAGAGCTGGCCATAACTGCGAAAGTGTTGATGGAGCAGGATTTTGTGCACGAACTGAGCTCTCCATTGTGCCCCCCAATTGTTCGATTGGTGACCAAATCATTCGCTCGAACTGTCCAGAATGTCCTTCAAACGAACCACGAACAACTATGGCCAAGTGACATGGCGCATCGTCACCCATAAAAATTCCACTGTTGTTTGGGAACATGAAGTCCATGAATGACTGCAAATGGTTTCCCAGTAGCAAAAAATTGGCTCTGAGGACTATGGGACTTAACTTCTGAGGTCATCAGTCGCCTAGAACTTGGAACTACTTAAACCTAACTAACCTAAGGACATCACAAACATCCATGCACGAGGCAGGATTCGAACCTGCGACAGTAGTGGTCGCGCGGTTCCATACTGTAGCGCCTAGAACCGCTCGGCCATCCCGGCCGGCTTTCCCAGTAGCAGAACATAACCATTTCCAGTTAACGATCGGTTTGGTTGGACCAGAGGACCAAGTACATTCCAAGTAAACACAGCCCACACCGGATGTCCCATGCGTCTGTCTCCAACTATCACTCCACGTTAAGCCTGTCAATTCCCATCGTATGGCCAGAGTCACGTCGGACACTTTTTCGCACGAATCTCCTGAGTGCAATGACCTTTCATACGTTGTGTACGCGATACTATCGCCATTTCTATATGTGTATATGGCTATCCCATGACTTTTGTTATCTCAGCGTACAGTAGTGGCATTAATTCCGGACAATTATATTGAAAAGCTCGTTTATTTTAAAGTAGCGAGACGGGCGTAAGTTGTGGTGTACTAAATAATTGCATTATGACTCTGTTTTTTTTACAACATGTAAACTGAATATCAATCATTTTTAGAAAGTGTGATATGTTAATTTTTTATTAAAAATAAATAAGTGAACTCAATTTAAAACCTTCACTACTTCACGCACTTGCGCTTATGTAAGTAGGATCGATTTCCAAGAGTGTGACAACACCAAGTGTTAATAGGCTACAGCTACTGACCCATCATCGAGTTTATATTTGTTTACAACAGGTTTATTCTTGTGGTGGACAAAGTATATCAACACTGCTGACCATAAAATTGCAACATCATGAAGACGGCTGGCAACAGACGTCAGTCAGACGCGAAATGTACTACATGGTTTGGAATGCAAATGAGAAGCATTTCAGCACAACCACACGAACTGGTAGGAGTAGCGGCATCTATGCTCTGTATAGAAAGAAAAAATATGTAGTGCTTTTCTCATTGAGCAATCTCAACTGAATGTTGGTTGTTTGTGAGATCAGTCGTATGGATTTTGTAACAAGGAGCAACGCAATGTCTACCACTTCTTGTCGGAATTGGATCCTGCCAGCATTGTGGCCTCTCGAGACCGCAGTTTATCATTCTGCGATATTAATGCTCGTATTGGTCACGATCACATGACTGTCATGCAAATATGGAACTAATGGGTTCAGAGGGCCATGCAGCATCTTATATGCGACTAGTGGCCGAGAAAACAGACGTACTTTTCGTTCTGCTATGCAAAGTCGTACAGCCACATCATGTACTTTGAATCAGTAAATGAGCTTTTTTGCAGCACGTCAAGCATCCACACGGACAATCTGACGACTTCAGAGCACCACGGACTGTGAACACGGCGACCATTACTGAGGGTCTCTTTGACGCGGCAGCACAGAGAGATGCACTGACAGTGATGTGCCGAAAAACACTGGCATCAAGCCTTCTTTCAGACAAGTCCCTGTTCTGTACATAGCAGAACTGGGAAAGTAACAGCATGTGACCTCTCTGAGGTGAAGGGATACTGCCAGATTGCATTCGTCATAAGAGTCCAGCACCTGAAACGATTACTTTGGGTGTCATCGCTATACAACACAATGACCTATGTTTTGTAAACCTGGCAATTTAGACAGCAAGTTTTGCAGAGCTAACGTATCAAGGCCAGTTCGATATCTCCACGACATTGTCTTTCAACAAGATAACGAAAGATTGCACTTTGCATTTGCTGTCCTGACCTTCCTCAATACTGAGCGTGTCCGACTCTCACCAGCACCTCCTACAGATGTTATCACTGACATGCCACCATTCACCAGCCGCTATGATTGATAAACTCTGGCATAGAGCTGAAGCGGTATGGAATGACGCACATCTCTCTGGCATTCTAGCTCTATGCCCAGCGGGGCTAAAGCCGTTGTTGCTGCCAGATGTGGCTGCTCTGTGTACCAAATCAGCTACAAATTTAGTCATGTGCACTGCTTCAGAAAAAACGTGAAGCACCCAGAAGGGGAAAGTGAAACTTCCCAAGGTGAGAAGGTATGTGATGTTGTTTCTGTGATTCCAAATTCCAGTCAAAGATACAAAGAATTTGGTAGTATGGGCCGACTTACCAGTATGACATTGGACCTGTTCCGGCCCCAATGCATATGCCCATTAAGCTGCTGTATCCTCTCCTGAAGCAAACTAGTCCACAACTTTTGCACGTGGTCGTTGACATGCTGGATTCGAGCAGTAGGAGCTGACATCCAAGCTGATCCAGCACATGTTCTAAAGGGAACCAGTCTGGGGATCTTGCTGCCCAAGGGCGCACCTCAACATCATGCAGGCAGTTCGTAGAGACATGTGTCACGTGTGGACCAGCAGTGTCCTGTTGAAAAATTACGTAACGATACTGTAGCATCAGAGATAACACATGAGGACGCAGGATGTCCGTGATGTCCCATTTTGCCGTCATAGCTTCCTCAGCCACCACGAACCTCGAGGAAAAGTTATATTCGATGACTCCCCAGACTATGACGCCAGGAATAACATCGCTGTGCCTTTCCAAAACACTGAAGAATGTGACCTCTTCCCATGTTCCGCTAAAAATGATCGTTTGGGGTAGTGCAGAATTGCAATTCATTGCTGAATACATTGCGATGCTATTCATCAACAGTTCATGCTTTCCAATCACAGCACCACGCCAAAAATAGCCGTTCATGTTGTGTTGATCATAGTATTGTACACATGGATTGGTAATTCTCTAGGCTGGCTGCTGCCAGTCTCTGACCAGTAGTGCCGGATGATGCATTGTATTGCAGGGAGGCCAGTACTCGTTTTCGGCTGGCAGGCGCAGATGTAAAGCGGTTACGATGCGTTTGGCGCATAATTCTGTCACCATCAGAAGAGTCCGCCCCGGTAGCTGAGTGGTCAGCGTGACAGACTGTCAATCCTAAGGGCCCGATTCCCGGCTGGGTCGGAAATTTTCTCCGCTCACGGACTGGGTGTTGTGTTGTCCTAATCATCATCATTTCATCCCCATCGACGCGCAGGTCGCCGAAGTGGCGTCAAATCGAAAGATCTGCACCAGGCGAACGGTCTACCCGACGGGAGGCCCTAGCCACACGACATTTCCATATACCATCATAAGAAACAACTATCGCCTGGCTCTGACTGTGGGTTCTTTGATTGTTCGGGGAGAGCGTTCAACTAAACTACAGTGTATAAAATATTAGTTCACTTTATTACGTGAATAGTGAAAAGATTTACTTAAACTGATACAGTCCTTTGCCACGGGAGTGCTTGATAATTTACAATAGTGGTTAACTATTGAAGCATCACTAGATGCTGTAATTAACAAAGTGTTCTATTGAAGTACAGGGTTCAACATTTACAACAGTACATATCCACCTGCGACTTCCGTAACTCTTCATCCTATACAGCACTTCCATGCGCACCTCTATTTTGACCACCATGCGAGGGTGATACTTCGCTGAGGGAGAGGTGTTGCGTTCTGAAGCACTTCCCAC